>NW_006920411.1:1703964-1731945 GCF_000344685.1 Gloeophyllum trabeum ATCC 11539 | reverse complement strand
ACGTGTGTGACAACCGCGTTCTGGTGTCACACTGGAGGTCGCCTTTCCGCTCTCCAATGCACTAAAGACTGCACAGCTTCTCTCAGACTTCATATATAGCATTCTTGATATGGTTCCCTTCCCTTGCAGATATTTGGGTGTACTGAAGCATAATATCTCTGCCTACAGCCATAACAAGAAGTGTACCATCCCGAG
The DNA here is from genome assembly GCF_000344685.1 of Gloeophyllum trabeum ATCC 11539. NCBI lineage: Eukaryota > Fungi > Basidiomycota > Agaricomycetes > Gloeophyllales > Gloeophyllaceae > Gloeophyllum > Gloeophyllum trabeum. The sequence continues at coordinate 1,731,750 of NW_006920411.1, read as the reverse complement.
TCATACATGCTAATTGGTTAAGTCTGCCTCAAGTCAGCTGAATAAAATAATTATACACCTTTCATGATGTATATGGGATCTCACAAGGTAATCTGTTGAGCATTGCAAGCACAATCAATGGGTGGTTGAGCATGGGAATTGAGGGAATAGGAAAGCTATGATGTACATCCTTACGTATAAGGGGAAAAAATGCCATTACACATCCTCTGTATCCCAAAGACCCATTATATCATCCTACAAGAGATTCTAATCACTCTCCGATGTCATTACACGGCGAGTTGGGTCAAGGCGCACTTGTGCCAGTCTTCAGCCACAATCTGCTTACTAAGCGACTCGCGCCGTTGGCAGGCGTTGCGTCTCCCCATAAAAATTTTACGAGTGGATAACACAAGCACCTTTGCAGTGTTTCCTCGCCTTCGTGAGGTAGGGAGATGCAATGCAAAGTTGCTCGTATGATGCCTCGGCGGGGAAATGTAGACCGACTGCTTACACAGGTGATCAGGATGATGCGATAATGCCAGCGCTTGCATGGAGATGGATGTGGCTCCGAGGCGAGGGTGTGGGACACTACAAGAATAGCTCGCCTTCATTGAAGAAAGTTGTCGCGCCTCGCAATGGATGGAAGCTAGGTACGAACTATCGCCACATTGAATAGCGAAGAGTGTGAGGATGTATTTTTAATAACCGGCAGCATTGTGGTGCATCGTGGCGTGAGCTGTATGTTCCGGCGCAGACGTAGATAGAGGCTCGATTTCCTGTTTGACAGCATCAGCAGATACGGACAGCACGGCTTGAGGCAATGCACTATTTGGCTCCTGTAGACGCAGTATTATCAGAGACGAACGTGATCATCATGTTCCCGACACAACCTGTATGAATCCTAAGAAATCCAGCTCTCGGATAGAGCTGACCTGGGACGCTATAAGCAGTTGCGTTGCTACCGAGGAGCTCCCATACTGAATATGTTATCTATTAGGCAAGACGCGACCCGTAAAACGACCTGTGCGGAGGAATTGCGACCGTTTACGTCCGCGGGCTTATGTCAATGAGAGCGCAGGGCGCTGGCCAGGCAGCACGAGACTATTTTGCAAGGGTCTCTGGCAGTGAGAAGGATGTTTGGCGGCTCAGTATAGGGCCTCTATGGGTCCCGGCCGGCCTGCTGCCGTGTGTGTAGGCAGAAAGGGTGATGCGCGACGTCCCGGGATGAACGATTGATGGGATCCGAAAATGCGCTGAGAAAACATCAGAACGTTCTGGTAGGATGGGTGGGAGAGGCCCTCAGCACATCGCAATGGCGGTGAGCCAGTTCCCAAGCAATATATCTCAGATACAGGCGTGAGCTGTGGCGACGATGAGAGAGTGCTGTGGCACTGGTCCGGCCAACAAGGACCAACAGGTCGCCGGGCAGGGCCGGGGAGTGCGCGTCATGAATGACATGGAGGACGCGATCAAAAGGTAAAGATGCAGATTCCGCGATCGATACACGGCGGTTCGGCATTTCACGCGTCATTTTTGTTGATCTCGGAGACCAGTCCGGTGCGACTTGCCCGATAGGAATCTCGCAGAACCTGGCCGAACAAGCACAACGTTGACCCTCCGAACGACGTCCACGAACTGTCGGAGAAAATAGCAAAACAAACACTGGGACGAGTCGGACAATGACTCATGGATGTTGTCAGCCGTGGTCCCGATCAGGATTGCTGGCCACGCTCTGCAGCCCGTATATAAACATTGGAGGCCCTCCTATGTTTCATCCCTCCATCACCTTCCATCACATATCAAGAGGCGCACGCTGCGCCGCAACCGTAAGGTGAGTCTGTGTCTCCGCTTCGGGCGGCTGAAGAGAAGGCAGCGGAACGTGGTCGAATTGTTTACGTTAGACTGATTTTCGGTTTGTCTGACTCGTTGTGTTTTGTCAGCCCACGCCCAGTGCGATCTCCGACTCTTGCCGGCCGAGTCCAGACGGCGCGCGTCGATAAAACAGGAAGTATATAAAACGCTCGCCCACCGTCTCAGACATCCGCGTCTACCCTCTCTTCGACCCCCGCCGCCATGCGTGGACACTGGTATAGCCTCTGCATCTTGGTGCCTGCTTTGAGCGTGGCTTTCACAGCCTCCTCGGCCAATGCCGCTCCACCTGTGACAGTTTCGCCTTATTCGGACGCACCCGACGCCTCGGACGTGCTTATTGTCGATAACCACTCGCTCGTCAAGAGAGACGGTCATGGTCATGGTCACGACCCCCATGCTGCCCCGAAAACCGAAATTAACGAAACGGAATTTCTTATGTACCACCCGCCGACGCCCCCCTCGTATTGGTCCACAGATTTCGATGACACGGAGTCGGACGAGCCGCATTACCCCGGGTTGATGGGGCTGCACATTTTATTCATGTCACTCGCCTTCTTCGGGGCTCTTCCAGCGGGTGAGGTCATAAGCATGTTGAAAGATAACCGTGTTGACGATGGCAACCAGGTATCGCGTTAAGATCTGTTAAGCACGCATGGCACGGCTTCACCGTAATACTGTTCTGGGTATTATGCATACTGGGTGTTGCGTCGAACGCTCTGTATAAGAAGTTAACACCGGACTTGTAAGTGATCATCCCGCGATCTGAGCCATATCCGAATGACGCAACGTCATTTGCGCGGAACGGATTTCTCTATCTGTGTTTGTGGCAATCGACGGACCCTAACCCTATCGCCTCCGCAGGTACGAAGGTCAGAAACATTCCATCCAGGGATACTTCTTCCTGTTCTTGGCTCTTTGCATTACCGGCGTCGACATTTTCCATGTCGGTGTACGGGCGGTCAACTACATTCGTTCCATCCGTTCCGGTTCGGACAAGTTCACCTTCAAGAAACTTTGGACTTCCGTCGTCCTGGGCCAGGAGCCTTCCTCTCCGGCATTGGGATCGGAATACGACGCTCTCGTCGCCGAAGCGGACGAGTATGATATGCATGACATGCAGAAGGAGGTCGACGACCACCAGTCGGATGAAGGACAAGAGATCGAGCACCATTCCCGTCACCAATACTCACCGTCAGCGAGCTCTGAGCAAACCGTCTTCGGCTTCCATACCCCAGCCGGCTCCAGGCACTCGGATGAAACACTTCATGAACTCACTGAAAAGGCTAAGGAGTCGTGGATGAGCTTCCTTGCCCGCGCAACCTTCGCAGTGTTGGAGCGCGTTCTGGTTTTCGGTGGCTTCATGCAAGTATTGAGTGGAATTGTCGTCTACACCGGTGGATGCAGGGAGAGCTTTGTGAACAACTGCCTGGCTCATCTCATCAGTGCGTATCCAACTTCGTCTCTGCAACAACTCTTCTGATCAGGTTGCTTGAATTCAGAGGGCGGTATCTTCTGGTGCTACGGTCTCGTCACCTTTGCTCGTTACCTTGGGTCGTTCTCTGAGCTTGGTTGGGCCTGGAACCGTGCGCCGCGCAACGAAGGCAAATACCCTACTGCCGAATTCGTGGAATCACTGGTCATCTTCCTCTACGGCATCTCGAACACGTGGATGGAGCGCTTCGGTGCTAAGCCGGGTGACCCGTACTCCACCAAGCAAGTCCAGCACATCGGTATCGCTGTTATGTTCTGGTACGCCGGTCTCGTTGGTATGGGCTTGGAATCACGGAGGATTAGAGGATGGCTGGCGGCTGCTTCAACTGCAGCGCTGCACAGCGGTGCTTCGACGAGCTCAGGGCGGCTCGGCGGCAAGCACGAGGCCCAGGAATCGATTACGGAGCCGCCGAGCTACACGGCTAGCTTCAATCCCTTCCCTGCCCTCGTCATTGGTGTCACTGGGCTGGCCATGAGCGCTCACTTCCAGACCTACTTGTTCCAGGTAAGCAAGCTCGTGCGCTTTCACAGAGACATTATATGCTGACCCACTGCTTGCTTACCCCACAGGTGGAGATCCATGCGCTTTGGGGATGGCTGCTTGCTGGCTTCTCTGCTCTCCGCTTTTTAACCTACTTCTTCCTGTGGTTGTCGCCTCCTCGGTCAATTCTGCCGTCTAGGCCTCCCACTGAGGCTTTGGCGAGCTTCTTCCTTGCCTGCGGAGGCCTGGTGTTTATGTTCAGCACGGAAGAGGTCACCCTCGCAGCTATGCGCCGTGGTCGGGATGGTGAGTCACAATCAAGGCCAGCTGCGTGACAGGAGATCTGACGCACATGGCCTATAGACATGATGATGTTCCTCAACGTCGCTGTCGCCATCACTTGCTTCTGCTTCTGCTGGACGCTGGCGATTGTTGCGTTCAAGGGATGGCTGAAAACCAGAGCGCACCCAACTGTGAAGTTCCACGCTTCCGCATGAAAACCTCGTCCCGATCAATTCCAGGAAGATCAAGTCCACCAGCGCATTTCTCATTCACCAGGGTCTCGTATGGCACGGTATAATCCCTTGCACGTAGAAAATACCTTTTCCTTCAACATACCATGCATTAATAGTAATTCCCCACACTCCTCAGCGAGCCTCCTCGACCACCTCATCTATTTATTTACCACTGTATCCACTTCACACCTGTTGCCACACCCATCCATCTACTTCTCTGTACTTCACTTGCATATGTATTGTCGCCAGCCTACCTTATGACGAATGATGATTTAACGCCTCGATGTGGACGTCGGACGAGTAAGCACTGGTTATTTGGAGCGTTGTCGACCGTTTCGGGTCTCGTATATGGTCGCCAGGCCCGAATTGATCAATCGACCGAGTTCATGAGGCCAACTGGCAGGCCCGCTGTCGCAAATAAGGAACTCGCGACTAACTGCTATCCTGTAACGAGGCGCTTCCAGGACGTGCACCCAGCCGGGACTTATCGCTCACGAGCGACAAGACGATGTGAGGCCTGAGATCGCGCGGTGCCAAAAGCCAGCGGCCGACATTGGACCGAGATCATGATGTTTCAATGGAAAGTCTGTCTTCCACATCTTGGATTGCGATATGGGGCTAATCTTGTGCGGCGGTCGACCTTGGCTTTCAGTGCCTTTCACAGCTATCACAGTCCTGATTGGATACTCGCTCAGTTCATCACGTTCGTGAACGTGAATGGGGATGTCACTGAGGAAGTGTGATGGGCGAACAGGTCCTATTCTCTACATAAGTTGTCGCTGACGCTGTTTTCTCAACACCCCCTCCTGTCGCCCCACTAGCATTATGGCCGGCGCAGAATATATGCTGCTGCCTGCCTCCGGTTCCGAGAAACTTCGGTACGCTCCCTCTTCTCTGTGCAGATTTTGACGCTGACTTGGCTGCACCCAGATTGAACCGGAGGTCGATACGGGGTTGGGGCTCGAAATGGCTCATAGTCTCTGTTGCCGCCGTTTTGTTCTTCGGCGGTGCGAGCTTGCTCGGACCTCAGACGCGCTCCCCTCCCCCCGCCGTATTTCTGCCTTCTCCGGACAGCTCGGGGAGGCTTCTACCAGTACAGACTATTCACGAGTCTCTATTCGACAAATTGTTTCCTATCGGCGAACCAGAGAGAGCAGACATTTACCAAGATGCGAACAACGTTGCAATGCGTACTCTCTTGAGATGCGCATCGACTAGCAACTGTCATCAGAACCAGACAAGCGTCGTACTGCTTGCCAGCCCACACTTTGCAGGATCGATTGAGGGGCGCGTGTCCGGGGAGGATATCTGGTGCGTAGGACCTCAAAGGTTCATATCAGTACAACGCGATTATAATCTTGTGTGAACACAGGGCAGCCAGTATCATCGCAGGGTTACAAGAGATGGGCTACACGTTTCTATATTCCAAGAATAACGAAGAACTTGCCGTCCAGTACCGCCAATTCCCTGACCTGGTCAAGGTCGTTATCCTCGAATGCGAGGCGGCACGCAAATGCTTTAGGTCTCCTACCTGCATAAGATCTGCAGATAACCCCCTCGGAATACCCGTCTGGAAGCTTCTCTCTTTCCATTTCTGGACGGGCCAATGCCATCCTCTCGGTGCGGCATGGACTCTCAGCCCGGAGAATTTCGCAAACTGGACGACGAACTCCGCTGATAACTTCTATCTTGGCTATAGTGTCGAACGCACCTGCACGAAGCTGCCTGTCGTTCCGTTTTCCCAGCGAGAGGACAGAGCATACGTGTTCGGGAAGCGACTGTCCTATTTCACAGACGCTAAATATGCCTGGCCCGGTGTTACTTTCCCGAAAGCTGTTGCTGGGGTTGCTGAGTCTCCGGGTGACACCATACCCGGCACTGGTATCAAGAATTTGGGGATACTGGATAAGCATACCTTCTACTCTGAGGTAGCACGCAGCAAGGTTCTGGTGGGTGTTGCCCAACCGGACCTCAGTCCCAGCCCATACGATGCATTATGCTTGGGTGTTCCATTCATTAATCCTGTCACGCGCTGGGATGAAGAATATCCAGATGATCGCAGTAAGTGGGCCGCGCAGCATGATGGACTACTTTGGCAAGAAGAGCCATACGTATATCATGTTCGGAGCGGAGACAAAGCTGGCCTAATGGCTGCGCTCGAGCGGGCATATCGTAATCCGATAGATAGGTGAGTCCGTCTCCACGTCTATGAACGTTGTGTCTGACCGGAAGATAAGATATATTCCGCCAGCGATGACTATGGAATCGTTAAAGATGAGGCTGGCGAAGCTCATCCATACGGACTGGAAATCCCGAGCCGAGGGGGTTCTAGAGCAGAGACTTGCGACAGGGCATGGCGATGTAAGGAACCCTGCTTCCTCGTGTTTGGAGCGTTCACTGAAGAGTAATAGCTTTTCACACTATGAACGCCCTCAAGTACGGGCTCTGGATAACAGAGATTGTGCGAAGAGAGTGGTTTTCACTTGAGACCGACTTGAGTCGCCATAATGACACGTACTGCACGACGACAGCTACTCAATAATTCGATTACAGTAATATACTAGTATGTCCATCATAATACTCCCCCAATCATATTTACTACTCAAGTACTTGAATGCCACGGTATTCCGACCAACATTTGAATACCCAGATCAGCTCTGAATGACGGCGGGGACACGAGGAAACACAATCAAAATCTGACCGAGTCCGTACAGCGCCAGTTGGACCTCAGTTCGCATGTGATGTCTTGGCGACCTCAAATATCCTTTGGCATTCATGGCATTTATCATTCCAAGATTGACGAGCTCAACAGTGGTATCACATGGACTTGCAAGAACATCTCCTCTTCGAATTGCAGACTACATTGACATCTTTGATTCGCCAGGACTTCCCCCTCCCGCAGATGTGTACAACGTACCTATAGGAAGACGCAAGCAAAACTCAAAACCGCGTGACTAATCGTTGCTCTACTCTAAGACTCCCTCTCAGCTGGGACCACCTTGGGTAATACCATCTGCAATGGGCCATCCTCCTATGGGGTTACCATTGCCATCATAATCGATGACTTGCGTCCTCGCCAACCGCCCATTCCACCCCGGTGTCCCCGCTTCGTTTCCCGTGTAATATGTGCTCGTGGCATGGACCATCCAATCCTGCGTGCCCTCCGGGCTCGTCGTCATTGAACAACGCACGGGCCATTGGGATTGCTCTGCCAAAACCGATCTGCCCATTTCGTCCATGAACTCGTCGCCATGGGGTCCGACCCCGTAAACTGCAGCACGCCGATCGAGTGGCAAGAAGCCCAACTAGCGCAACCCGAGAAGAGGATGCCTTGGAAGTTGTTCCTCTGGAGCCATGCCGGTCCTTCATTGATAGCGTGCCTAGCTCCTCCCAAGTCTGCGAAGGTTTCCCAATCATACTGGGCGTTACCATCTACATAGTGGTCACCGACGGTTGGATTGCCGCTGGCGTCATTGCTCAACTGCGTAATGAACAGGTGCTGGTTCAGAGTGCTCGTGTCACCTTCTGGCCAACCCGAGTAGACCATGTAGAGCTGGTTGTTCAAGGTGAACACCGTCCCACCAATTGCCCATGCACTTATCCCGCTGACTTTGGCTGCGAAGGAGTAATAGTCGCTGTCTGGGGCCGCGGGCCCCTCAGGACGTACATGTGAAGATTCTGATTGTCCGAATTATCCTTGGAGTCCTGCGCGGCGAAGAAGATGTACCAGTTGTTGTTGACGGCGTGCACCTCGGGTGCCCACAGGTCTTGTAAGTATGGTCACTGGGAGTGAAGACGGATTTAAGCGCAGGTGAATGGCAATCGGTGAGGCTGGCGCAGTGATAAATCTGGACGTCACCTCCACTGGTGAAGGTAAGGTGGTAGTTGCCGTTCCACTGGAGCATCCATGGATCGGGAGTGGATAACGATTGGATTGGTGTACGCAAAGCCGCACATTACCGCCGCAAAGGCTGGTAACAGGAGAGAGAGAGAGAATATGCATAAGGGCGACTATGCGTGGTCCTAGATCACTGTGAGGGCGCCCGTATCCTGTCAAGCTGTCCAGGGTGCGTAGAATCGCTTCTTTCTTTTTTCTTCCTTTTTTTTGACAAGCATTGGCTCCCCGGCAACTGACAATTGGTACGCTATAGCGGGTGGTTCAGAACCACTCGGTCCGGAATTGCTTTAAAAGTGCATTTACGCACCCCCAGCTTGCGCTGGGGAGTGTGGGACTCGAGGAAGCGCCAGGATGCTCCGTTGAATGGGAGGCCGTGGCGTCGTAGAATCGCTTCTCCCCCTTGCTGTTTTATGCAGACTTCTCATGATACAGTCGAAGACATACCTCGTGGGCACCATGTCTAGAAATAGATGGACGAATCGTCTGTCTCTTAGCGACCGGACATAGCAGTGAGGACGCCCTATCACGGCCAATCGGGTCTAAAGTTTTGGTCATGATCACAAACACTGTACGGTTCTTCATGCACCCTGAAGGTTAACCAGCGCATTACATCGAAAGACTGGCAAATGCACGGTACACCATATCTGTAAGAGTAGACTCACAGTCACGCGAACAACATAGCATAGTCAGCAAGCGCTCCCATCCATACCCAGAAACCCGCCCATCCACAACCAACGAAGCCTTTCCAACAACTCGGCCTATTGTCGAAGTCTGTCCGATATAGGACGCAAGCCAACTGAGTAGCAGCCAAGCCTACTCCGGTATAAAATAAGGGCCCGTGCGCATTCAGGTAGCCGGCGTAAGTTATCAACGAGAGAGAACACAGGGAAAGGCCAGTCAAGAGCGGCCGAGTATAGGGACCAAACAGGAGAGCTGTAGAGCGGATACCTACGTGGATGTCGTCCGTTTTATCCTGTGAAGGGGATTAGTTGATGTCTACGTCTTGCCAGGTCCCATCGACATCGCAACCCACGGATTGCTGCTCACCTGATGGGCGTATATGGTATCGTACACCAAGGTCCAGGCAAAACCACCCGCGTACAATGGGAGGCATACGGACCAGTCACAAGAGCCCGCCACAGCGGACCAACCAAGCAGTGTCCCCCAATTGAAGGCCAGTCCTTCAAGCATGGCAGGTAAGTGTCACCCTCCGCGCGGGCGTCCGGACCTATAACAGACATACCTAGTACCGCTTGAGGCCAGTCCGTTATCCTCTTCATGAATGGGTAGATGGTCACAACCGAAAGAGAAGAGGCTCCCAAAAGTATACTGCTAGCGTTATTTCCTTTCTCGTGGAAAAAGCGCATACATTTCGTACCTGTACCAATTTAACTGAGTCAAGACAGCGAGTCCGCCACTCAGTTGGAGCCCCAGGAAACCAAAAGCCTGAGCAGGCGTGATATCACCCCTGGCTAAAGGTCTATCTTTTGTTCTAGCTTCACGTACCCTCAGGTTGTCTGTTGCGATGTCGCAGCATGCTATACACTCACCCACGGCTTTATCCAAATTTCTATCCCACATGTCGTTTATTGTACAGCCAGCTCCCCTCATAATTATAGCGCCAAGTCCGAATAGACTGATATATTTCAGAGGCGTCGTGAAAGGGAGCTGGAGCGCGTACGAGGCCATGGTGATGGACCAGGCTGTTGACATGTACAATCGTGCATAACTTCGAGATAAATCACACATAACCAACCGGCCAAAGGAATCTAGTACACACCACACGGGTAAAACAGCAGCAAAGTTCCTATGGGCTTGTCAATACGCGTAAGATACAAATATGGTCGGATCTTTGGTGGGAGGCGGTCGACCCATGTTGGCTTGGGTGCCTGCGCCTGAACCTCCGCAGAGCCTGCGATGGCCTTCGAGCTGGTACCAGACAAAGACCGAGGCCCTAAGCAAGCGATCCTAGGAACAGCGCCCTTAGGTTCGGGAAAGCGGTGCCAGACATAGCGACTAGAAAGAACATGTGTGCGGCAGGCCAGACGCATACATCGCGTTGCGGTGAAGAGGAACATGCTCAGCTACGAAGCTACTGACATCGCTAAACCCGATGGCCTGGGACGGAAACTCAGATGACCTCCATTTCATGTGATCAAATAAATTGTATCTTTATTCCGATAATACATATGAATGGGATCCTGACGGACTCGAGCCCGAAATACCAGATAATGCAAAATATGGGATCGGATTGTCAAAAAGCAAAAACAAAATCACCACTCCTTCCCTAGCTTGAAGCACCACTCCCAATCTGTGTTGTGATAAGTATCATGCGTAGTCAAAGACATTTACGATAAGCATACCTGCGTATACTTCACCATCGTCGTCAACAACCCGGCTACGCACGTTGTATGTGCCGGAGCGAGCGATCATACCAGAGGGCGATTCCTCAGTGTCGAAGTTCTTGGTGTACGGCTCACCCTTAGGATGGGGACCGTACGAGCCCAACATCTGTTCCATCTTGTCCACTGGGACGGCGTACATTAAGAGCTGCAATTGAAGCGAACATTGCATCCTCACCTCTCACGCCAGCCCGCTTCACAACTTGTATGTAGCGCACACCCTGCAGGCTTGTCAGTAACTCGAGAAGGTAGACCCAGCGGTCCGAGAACGCACAGAGATGATGGAGTGGTTAACTTTGAAAGTTATCCGGACACTAGCGGGGTTTCAGACATGGAAACAGCAGGCAGCCTTGAAGAAATCTCACTTGTATTCCACGCCTTCCTTGATTGTGACGGGATTCTTCTTGAATTCTTGCAATTGTGCCTGGTCCTGGAGGTTGAGGTGCAGCCTCTTGCCGGGAGGCATAGACGGAGAAACCAGCTCCAAGGTGAGCACGGTTACCTGACCGAAACACAAGAGTTCATTGATTGGTCTGCGTTCATTATATGACCAGTGCGCACTTTAGGTCCAGACGCATTACCTCCGGTTGCCCCTGGGACGATACCGAGACTAGCTTTCCATCGCGCTAAGCTCTCATCCTCGGCATCCATTTTCGCATACTCGTCGGTTGATTTGGCGGGTCCCGCAGGCTTGTAGCCTGTGCAGCGAGCGCGTGATCAGTACGCGACGGTATGGAAGCTAAGGGATCGCTACACGCCTGGTGTTGAGGAGGGAGCGAGATCTTCATGATCGTCTTGCTACACAGTCGACGTCAGACGTTGCATACCAAAGCAGAGTGATAGTAACTGACGGCAGACATGCTGAAGGATATTTAGGGCGCTGAAGGAAGGAAGGGTATGCAAGTTGTAAGTGTTTGGGTCGAGGGCTGCATAGCAATGGCCGGGACCGCCACACCCTTTAATGATCGATTTCGCACGCCTGACCATGCCGATTTGGTATCGCTATTACTGCATACGGCCTCGGTGGCGCCGACTGACCGCCAGGAATTGAAACCATACTTAATACTTTGAACTCTAGCAAAAAGGGCTTGATACAAGCTGAAGGTCCATGTGCGCAGTTTACAAATCACTTAATCCTCCCTCTACAAACATGACCCGCACCACTGTCAAGGAGAACGAAGTCGTACATTAGTCTACCGGGGAGTGCATGGCGTCTAGCGAGTACGGGTCAGAACAGACAGAATGTCCCGACAAGGCTAGAACCAAGCCTCACCGCCTTTAAACCAGCATTTGCCCTTGCTTAGGTGGAAACATCTATGGTTCAATTTAGTGCTGTTTGTCAGCAAGAACCGAGGAGAACGATATTCACGATGGCCCATTGGGACACTTGTGACCCCAACAGCATCTGTCACCGTGAGGGCAGGTCAAGCCTACGTGCACAATTAGAATAAGCCATCATAGCAAATAATGTCTCCACATACCATTTTTCAGATAATTGCAAGGAGCCTTCTTTGCATTCCTCGCCAACGCTCCCAGCTGGTCTGGCGTTAAAATGTAATCATGTGAGTATTTGCACGATCCCTAGATACATCCTTGATAAGTCCCGCATCCATTCATTCCGGAAGGGATACGCACTCCTTTGCTGCAAGACATCAGGTAGTGTTCATTGCATGGGGGAGGGGATTCTGATAAGGCATCAGCAGAACGTCTGCGGTGCCAGGGTCCTGATACAAACGTTTGTGCAACGGCTGAGAATCCCAGAGCTTAGCGTCTACCAGGACACCAGAGTATACAGAATGACTGACCCTGCTAGGATCTATAAACCTCCCATCAAGCTCGGAAGGGGAGCAAACTGGAGGCGAGCGGGGACTCAGGAGTCCACCATTGGTTGTGATCGACCAGAGACCACCAAGGGGGATGGGCCCAGGCTTCTTGGAAGCAGAGGAGAGTTTATGCTCCATAAATAAGCCGTCGATCCGCAAAATTGGCAAATCCAACGACCTGATCTCGGACGCGAGATCGTCGCACCCTTGTAAGATAACAACCTTTCCCAGGAGCTGTTCGTTTTCCATCGCGGTTAATGTCGGCATATAGGCATTGTCGTGCCCGCCTTAGAGAGGTTTATCTTCCATGCAAGCTGGAGAATGGGTATTCAATTCAACTCACCTCCGAAGATTATCCTCAAGGTTTGCGGGAAACGTCCATACGTTTGCAAATAATCTGAGACACAAGTCAATCTTCGTCTCAAACGAGTGTGCTGAGAGGGGAGATACCTTTGATCTTGGTGTCCGCCGGTTCTCTACCAATCCCTACGTCTACCGTCCAAAAACGAGGAGACGCCTGGCCGAAACCCAGAAAAAACGCTTCGAATTGCTCTGTGGTACAGATACCGTGGCTGACCAGAGTGTCCAGGAGGCCTTTCCTGTTGAAGAATACAACGACCGAGAATACGACACTGGTGCCTACCGGAAGGTCGTGGTCCTGGATGTATCCAGCAATACCTCTTGTCAATTCTTGGGCCGCTTGACGACCTCCTTGGACGCCCTGCGTCAAGAGATTTGGACTGAAGATATTGCCGTCACCATCGATGATGCACAGCATAAGTGGGCTTTGTGTCTGAGCAACGGTTGAGCGCAACGAAGAGAGGGTAGCTCCTGACATGACGTACGCCAATTTCCTGTAAAGAGGCAATTTGCGAGTTGAGAGTCGCAACATGAAGCATGTGAGCTTTTCTATCTCGCTCTGCTGAATCAAGCGCAGCAGAATGAGCCTGCTTCCAAACGGATAGCTCTAATTCGGCCTCGTTAAGTCTTGCTTGGAGTTCAGTGTTTCGAGTGACCGTCGCGGTCGAAAGGTCTGCGTCGGTAGAACGCCATGTTGAATACAGGACGGGCACAGAAGACAGCTGTACATACTGAGTAGTCTTGCCAGAGTGTCATCCCTGTTACCATTCAGAGGTTAGTTGTACTGAACTAGATCATCAGTTATCCCTTCACCCACCAGAGCTGCTTTGTTGCCTCTACAGAGGACGTCGACGCCATAGCGGCTAATAAAACGATGTTAAGTGGCGAGGGAGGGTGAAGGGGGAGGGACTAAGGCCCTCGAATCCGCCTCGCAGTTTAATGTCAACGCTGGGGATTGCGCCGAGCTAGACTCCCGGGGCTTCCTAGCCAAGGAAGGGAACCGCAGGCGGAGAACAGACATCCAAGTGCTGTCGACGAGCATACAAGCAAATATAGACCACTTCTAAATCTCACGAGGACAAGGACAGATCTATAGCCTCGCGCCAGAAACCCCGTCTGGCATCAGTTCGTGCTTCCATGTAATGAAGTCCAGGCCTGTTGATGGTGTGGGAGATAGTGCAACGAGGCGCCCTGACCCGTGCGGGTGGCGCGGACAGGACTCCGAGTGTCATCCGAGACTGTATCGCATAGAAGAATGCAGCGGCAATCATATTCAACTCACATGAAGCATACTACAAATCAGAATACATAGACATTTGTTCAACAGAGAACACCCGAATCCTTCAGACATCGCGGTGCATACCCGCTGCGAACGTAAAGGAATCAGGTGGGAATTCAGCAGCATCGTAATAGAGTCGTACCTCCTGTGAACTTGCAATTGCCTTGCTTTAAGAAGTGACATCTCGGCGCCATTGGGCATTTGTGGCCGTAGAGACAATCATCCCCAAAGGTGCATATTTCATCTAATAGCTGATTCAATGAAAGCTCCAGTGCCATGTGATAAATTCAACACTCACTCCTGTTCACTGCGGGGCACGGCGATTTCTTCGCATTCTGCCGCATGGTAGCATAATGCTCGTCCTCGAGAAGGTAGTCATGAGCGTAAATACAGTTCGCGCCGTACTTGCAAGACGCGAGGTAGAACAGAGTGCAGGGAGGAGGATCGTCTGGAAAGCGAAGAGGCCTCAGCATCAAACATATCTTTATTTTGGGTAGCGAAGAGATGAGACTCACGCTTAGACAACGGCTGGGATAGTGGATGATTTAGTGAAAGGCAACTTCTACTGAATCAGGACACTCACAATATTGGAGTTAACACGTCTGCCCGCTGACAACGTCGAGGAACGCCTGGGGTTGGCCTTGGAGGCACTGGACAACCCGGAATCGCTTGAGCCACTACTCCCGACCGGATCCAAATCGGGAGTAGAAGGTCGACTTCCGAAGGTCTGAACGCTCTGCAGGGCGGACTTGTAGCTCGGCAGCGGCGGACGTCCAATCGCAGGTACTTCGGCTGTTGCGATCTCTTTGCTCGGTTCGGCCACGGTACCGGCAACGTCGTCCGTGTCTTCTGGCAGTGGAACGGACGTCGCGACGGCCAGCGACGATACGAAGACTGCCGCTGCTGCGTTGAGGCTCGGTAGACCGGGCGGCTCGGACGGGGTGTTTGCGGTGTTGTTCAAAGGCGGAGATGGCGAGCGTGCCGGGTTGGCTCCCGGTGGTGATGGCGAGCGGCCACAACGCATCTTATCTGTCATAAAGAGGTCGGGCACCTTGATCGCAGGCAAGCGTAACTCCTCAATGCCCGCGGCCATTTCTGTATATCCAGGCAGCAATATCAACTTTTCGCGAAAGCCCGCGGTCATTGCGCTAGCAAGGCTCGTAACATATCCATTATCGTGACAGCCTTCCGGTATGTAGCCGTCAAAAGATAGCCATGAGCGAAACGGTTCTAGGGGCTCACCTCCGAAAATCAGTTTCCATGTCTGGGGCATACGGATGTTGTCTTCGAGATATACTGCAGAGGAATACGTTAGGCATTCAGGACACTTGGTGAGGGCGAAACTGACCTCTGATCTTGGCGTCGGCGGCTTCTTTGGCGTTTCCGACATCGACCATGAGGAATCGTTCGCCAGCTTGGTTAAATCCTATCATGAACTCTTCAAAACTCTGAGCCTCGTCGCGGAGGCCGACCCGCTGCAAGGTCCCCAACAATCCAGACTTGTTGAAAAATACATAGACCCAGAGCTGAGCTTCGTGGAACTGGTTTAATTCCGACAAATATTTGTGAATCGATTCCGTCAGCTGTCTCGCAGCTGCACGGCCGCCTTCCCGGCCTTGAGCGAGGAGGCTAGGTGCGAAGATGGTGCCATCGCCGTCAATGAGACAAACCACGCGGTTCTCCAAGCCCTGGAGCAGAGTGAGTATTTGCCAGATCATGAATACGATAAATCGCCACTCACGCGTAGAGTCATTATCTGATTGTTGAGTTCAACCTTCTCCCTTTCAGCTTGTTTCTTGTCGGCAATGAGCCTCGACATCATCTCCTCTTTGCTCTTCTCAGCAGAATTATACAGAACTTTGAATGCATCCCGATCTCTTGTAAGTTCTTCTACGCGTTGACGATATTCGGTCTCCCTTGCGTAGAGGCTCACAAACTCATCTACAGTAGAATACGTTGAGTCGACGAGATTTACGAAGAAAGCTGTGAACGCACTTCGAATTTGAGTGAGGTGTTTATCCCTTGGTTGCGTCTGTGATCAATGAATGCACGGAGAAGGTGCAGAGTGAAAACTCACACCACAAACTGCCGAGACTCGTAAGTTGAGCATACTTCGGGGACAACACTTAGAAAGTCAGCCATGGGTGTAGAGAAACGTGTGCTTAGTTGCAGAGTGGTATCGCAAAGGTAATGAAACCCGAAGGACAAAGCAACCTATATACTCTTTCATCCATCGTGGCAGCGGCGTGGGGCACGCATACATCCGGCTGCGGTTCTGTGGCCACAAGTCTGAGATCTAATCTGTATCGGTCAAAACGCGTAGAACCATACTCCGTTGCATTCCAAAGCTGTGTAAACGTGCAAAGCGTGCGAAGGAGGTCCCTCCCCTGCGATATGGACAGGCGTGATCACTACGTCGGAAGCGAGGCTTCAGTGATCTTGCATTTCTTCACGAGCTACTGACCACGACGATCAACAGCCTTTGTACCCCGGAAGCCTGTCAGCCGGGATCTTGGGCACCGAGTGAAAGGAGAAGAGTCCCTTGGCATGCTGCGTTGAGACTGGCGTCTTGGATCCGTACCCATTTGAGGGCAGCACACGCAGGTATCATATAGACACTCGGATCTAGCGATACCCTCGAAGTGCGGTGAGGACGGCCACTGGATATCCAAGAGAAGCGAAAGCGTGGCAAAGGCGTGCAAAGCGTGGGAAGACATTACGTGGACGCGTTAATCACGCGACGAGTGGCGACGCGTCTGGTTCCGCCACAGCACGCTTGAACGTGCACGTCGACCGCGACAACGGCGATACCCCCTTAAGCGCGACCCCACTTACAGGCATCTGCGAGTGTATCAGTGGAAGATGTCTGATCTCTACACCGCGCTTCGAGTATCGCCCAGGAAGAAGCGATGTCCTCCGGAAGACGACTCGGACGATGCCA
Organism: Gloeophyllum trabeum ATCC 11539; assembly: GCF_000344685.1. Lineage (NCBI taxonomy): Eukaryota > Fungi > Basidiomycota > Agaricomycetes > Gloeophyllales > Gloeophyllaceae > Gloeophyllum > Gloeophyllum trabeum. The sequence goes on along the minus strand of NW_006920411.1, from coordinate 1,714,709 downwards.
TCATTACACCAAAGAAAGTTCGGACCGCGTACGTTTGCCTAGCTTACTCTTTGGCTTTGCCCTAATTATTTCTATGGTATAATGCTGCTCAAAGTCCCTTAACACCTCCGCGGACTGTCAGACGACCTAAGGATAAAACGATCCAGCTGCCCGGTCACCTTTCACGGCTGTATGAGATCCACACCGCTTTGCAGCATGCCCTTTCACATGCCTTGGCGACATGCGCAGTCTCTCCCTCCTCAGATACTGGCGTTATTCCCAACGTACTCAACCATCTATCTCTAACCACTTACTCCGGCTTCTCCAGGTCATTTAGCCTGGATGACCTACGAAGGCTATGCTGGCTCTGGGAATGGGACGGGGAGCGCTTACAGGATAAGAAATCCGCAGGGAAGTCTAGGGGTGAAGATGGTGACGACAATCCTTTCCTTGACAGCAACGCAGCTTCATCGTCATCGTCATCCAAGGACTGGACGAGAGGATCTATGGGGTTTGTGATCTCATCTTGCATGCATTTACCTAAAGGCTCGAAGAAACGCGTGCCTGCATACGGGATAGGCATCGAAGTGGAGATGGATATAGACAAGGATATGGGTGGAGGTATGGCGGCAGTCGCAAGGTGGACCGCAGCCGGAGAAACTAGGCGAGAAGAGGTCCGCACTAAGCTTCAGCGCTGGATCGAGGTACGTTCCCCATCATAGTCATGTGTGGCTTATTATTGACAGCGTGTTCACCTGCGATATCCGCAGCTTCATCCAGACACGACCCCAGTGCCTCACTTACCGCTGGCCGATCTGCCGGAGATAGCCCCGCAAAACAGGCCATCTTCCCTAACTCGCCTTCTAGCTTCTGCTTCCCCCAAGTCGCCGTCCTCCCTTACCGTTCTGCAAACTCCAGAATCACCGTCTCGATCGAAGTCGCCCAAGAAAACCCCTAGTAAACGTGCCGGCCCCAGTCTATCGGATGGTTTTGCTCTGCCGTTCCCTCCGATCACTCCCTCATCGAAGTCAAAGAACAATGTGCTGTTTCCACAGACGCCGTCCTCTAGTGGGAGAGGGCGCAGTTCAGCGTCGTCACTGCTAACTCCTCGGACGCCTTCCGTTTCGCCCGAGCGCCCTGCCTTCACAGCCTATGATTTGCTACCATCTACGCCCCGAAAGCAAACAGGTTCTGATTCCGAAACGGCTCCGCCGACTCCTAGCACATCCCGCCGACAAGCCCTCTATGAGAGAATACGACAGAAGTCATTGACGGAATCACCTGCCAAGCCATTAATGGGGAAAGGCTCCATCAAGGGAGGCAGTAAGATGACGAAGGACCAGTTGCTGAAGATGACACAAGAGGAGACGAGGAGGAGATGCTTGCTAGGCAGACTAGGCGGCGTGGCTGAAAGTGTCTGGATGTGGGGGGTTACTCATACGTCCCGACCCTATACTGACTTACGCCCCAACAGGCTATTCTCTTCTCCAGTGGGTTCAACATCGACAACGCTGACTCCTCGCAAGCGACGTGCTCTCCCGTTCGCCGAAGTATCAACGGCAGTCCTGAAATCGTCTCCCGTGCCGATATCCGCCGCGGAAGCGTCCGAGTCTGTCGAACTCCTCGTAAAACTCTGTCCTTTCTTCCTGAAACGACTTGACGTGGGTGGCCAAGAATGGCTAGAAATGCCTGCAGGCAACACTGCTAATCCTGCGGAGAGAGACCAAGAGGACACTGTTATGTCCACTCCGTCTAAGAACAGAGGACCCAGCGTTAGCTTGATTGCCAGTCCAGGGAGGGTGCGCCAGAAGCACGAAAGCGCCCGGGAGGTTACTACGAGGAGTCCGAGGACTATCAAATGGGAAGGTGGTGGGCTTCGGGAGGTCAGAGAGAGGATCCGGAGGGAACTGGAGCTTCTTGATTAATTGTGCAGTGCTTATATTCTCTCTATTGCTGCTGTTTGCTTTTTATTCTGCGTTTCCTGTTAAAAGTCATGTCATCGATTTGTCTAGCGAAATACACCTTGATTTGTCACATTCATTTGCAATTATTATACAAAAGGCAAGCCAACCTGCTCAATCAATAAACTAGACGTCGTTGGGCATGTCCGAGAATTCGGCGCAGATCTCGTCAAGGCAGAACCGCTCGACAACTCGGCGGCCCTTCGAAACGTACCCCAATCAGAGTGCAAGACATCCGCCGTGTGCATGCATGCCTCCCACGAGTAAGCCACACTCTGCATCATGTTCTCCGCCAACTGCCTCTCCAGCTCGCGTAGGCCGCACACTCTTCCTCGCTAAGTCGTCGGAGACTTGCTCGCGTAGCCCGTTTTCCGCCGCCTTCACGCTGGTCAGCTTGAGCCGCACCCTAGGCTAAAGATCAATTTGAGGAATCTCAACGGGAGGTTGAACGGAATGGCGTGCATAAGCGGGCCTATGGTAATATAGGGCTGCCAGCTAAGTCAATTGTGGTTGTATGACTTGTGGCATCGGAAAGGAGAGAGCGGGATGAGGCACCGGTGAGGAGCAGGAGCCCCCTTATGTCTCGTTCAAGCGGAAAAAGGTCGTACAGTGCGCCATATCTGCACCGCGAATGTACCAAAATATCCTCAGCAACATAGAGGTGAAGTAGATCTGTAGTATTTGGAGAATGGAAGTGGTCGAGGAGGGTGGTGATGTCTCTGCGCAACTGTGCAGGATACAGCTCAGGTGAATTTGCGGTGTGCGACCCCATCCAGGAAGGGTGATGGAGACGAAATGAATGTCGGGCTCAAACAGAGAGGGACGATATGTATGAAGCGCCCGGGACGCTAAACGCGCCAAAGAACAGAACGACGGCGTTGCTCCATATGTTGCACGTATCGTCGTATTCAATAGTGCACCCACTAGCCAGTGTAAAGAGCTTGGTTGGATGGCCTATATCGTGTGGCTGGATAACCGGTATCGTTCGCAGCTAGCTGCCAGACGACGGCGGAAGTTTCGATCTTTACTCTCAGATGCTGCTCCAAAGCCGAAAAGTACCAACTTCACCAGAAATAGTGCAGAGACGCCTGGAGGGCAGCCTTTCCAAGGCCATTAGCGACCTGTTTGGGTGCGCCATGCGGTCATGTGTGGGGCAATGGAGCCGTACTTGCCGCCTTTTGCTGTGGCACGGGATCCAGCAGCAGGAATCAGTCCTTCCGCTGAGCGACATCAATGCCTCGGACGGTTCGCTTGAGTCCTTCTGTCTCTTGGAAAACATGGGGCTTTATATCTGTTCGCGGAAGCCATACGGCCTGAAATATTGGGCCCCACCTTACGGCACCATCGCTTCACCCCAAGGCCCCGAGATCACTCAGGCTGCACGAGTTGAGCGAGACATCATTCGAGTCAGGCGAAGGATTCTATCAGGTTCTGAGTCATGCTGCAGTGGATACACCAAAGTGAGCTGGTGTACATTGGAACGTAACGTTGTGGCAAGCAGCAGCTTCGTAGTTAACATTGACCGAGTTCATCTTTTTCAGAATCATGACTCCTCAGGTCTTTCTGCGGCCAATTACAACAGACCGCTGCTGTAAGGGTCTTATTTTACTGAATTTTGGAGCCTGCAGCGCAATTCCTCCTGCGCAGTCACGATCATAAACCAGGATCTGCCAATCATTACCTGCGCCGCAGGCCAATCTTCTTCGAGTGCTAGACATACATGCACACATAGCTTAGACAGAAAGACGCCGGGGCGTTCGAGGAGAAAGAGGGGCGTCCACAGATAGTACATCGCATCTCTCGCGGGTTGGTCTCTCACTGGTATGCAATCCCGCACCGCCACTACGCTTCCTTCTCGATCAAGCCGATCGCGCGATCGACATCGGCCCAGAGCGTTTCAACAACAAGGTCCAGAGCGTGTATAGCGAGGGAGCAGTCTATATGGCCAAGACGATCATATGAGGCTTATGTCAAACTCAGTTATATATCTATTTCACCACGCCCATGGTATAACTGCCACTGGCATATGAGCTTGCTACAAGTATCTTAAAAAGGTTAAAGGGAGTCTCCGAGTCCGTCGCGTACCATACAATCCGGTCTCAAAATGCTTTGAGATAGGGGTCCGGAGCGACCACGGTTGCTTTGGTCTTGTTGAATGTCGCTATCAACTCGTCGGATATGTTGAGGTGTGCCTTGACCAGAGCCGGCGGAACCAAGGCCAACCACTACCAGAGACAAATGCACATCATGACTGTACGGTGCGCTCGAGAATACAACGGGGCATACCTGGCTCAAGCTTACATCTTGGTAGATGTCTTAGAGTATAGTCAAGGCCGGTATCTGAGTAACGGCGTTCTTGAAGGTACTCACCAGTGTGGAATATCTCCAGATAGTGCAAAGTTGTGTTTCCCGTGTTTTCCACATAATGACCTACGTGGAGTATGATGAGGACGAAACATTTAGTTAATAGAGAGAGATGTACCATAAGGTGAAGGTGCATAGGCTTCATCCATGCGTCAAGTGTCGTCGCAAAGTCCACAACCACAGAATATGCCACGCACCGATGTCACCGCCCTGAGCAATGAAATCAGTTCGTGGTGAATATGCGCCGTACACATAGAAACTTGCCTGGAAGTCAAATGTAGCTGCATTTCCCTCGGCCGCGAACATAGTCATGCGAGCATTACCTTCCCTGTATAACCAAGAATCTGGTCAATCACACCCTGTTCGACCTGCGTGAGAAGTCACTTACAGGAAGAACGCCCATTCATCTTCAGTAGGGTGCCACTGCAGATCGAAATCTCCATCAGTGGCTCTCTACGCGAAAAAAATTGCAAGAATGATATTGACATGAAGCTCCCTGAACCAGTCGTTTGTCTGTCAGTATGTCTTCACAAAGAAGTCATACCATGCACTTGCCTCATCGCTCCAGGCTCGACAGTGACCTCCGCAACAGCGATTTTCTTCGCAGCCTTGAAGGTCCTGGAATCCGCCACCTTCACGGTGCCCCCAGCTAATTGAGTAGCAGGAACTTGGGAGAACCTGTACCCGAATGATTCAGGGACTGACCCTTGTGGATCAGAAGGTGATGTCGCATTGTCGGGTGGAGGGTCTTTTTACCATCGGATTTAAGAACAACGCGCGCAAGGATAGTAACGGATAAGGATTCTTGGAAGATACGGAAAATAAAGTACGCACTGCTTGGGAAGATATAGAGCTGCTCTCCTGGGATCCCATTCCAGGCTGCTATATCTGATCCGAAGTTTTTGGCAATAACCTCTTTGGGGACGTGCGCCAGCCAGTCAGTGAGCTGGAAACAGGATTGAGTATGCATATACACAATCACAGCTCCTATAAACTTACCAAGAACGTTCCGAAATCGCTGAAATCTCCAGAGTCGAACACCTTGAGAGGCAACTATTGAGCAGCGAAGCACCGGAAAGAAAATCTGAATGACTACCAGGATAAATTCACATCCCTCGGGGTTATCGTCGGTGGCCTGTAACGAATGAGGGACTCCAGCGGGGAAATACCATAAGTCACCCTGGTTCTAGATCGTGCGCTCTTCATCAGGGAATCTTCACTCGATACCTACGAGTATGTTTACCAGAGTCTCCAGGAAATTCCTGCCGTCCTGGTCAACTGCAGTAACTTGAGTAGAGCCCTGGAATCAGGTCAAAAATCAATGGCGGATTCCTCATGGAACAGAGAGTCACCCTGTACCTTCAGAATGTACGCCCACTATTATCATCATGGATCAGTAGTGCATCCCACTGATATTCGACTCAAAATCATACTTCGTCTGCAGAATGCCAATGCAATTCACTAGGGGGTTTTAGATGACGAAAGTACTTTCAAGTAGAAAGACCCTACCGAATCGCACCGGGTTCGAGCCGCATGTCGACGCCCGCCATCTCTGGGACGGGCGTTAGTATCCAAAACATCATGCCCGAGCCCAACCTTACGCGTAGCTATAGGAAGTTCCTGAGCTATACCGTAGTCAGTTGGTAAGTAGACAGATATGTTCAGAACATGTCTAAAGCGTACTGTTCTGTTGACGGGCCCAGCCTCCCGTGTGCAACTGATTGTGACTTAAAGCGAGCGGCCACTTTGCATTTAGACTGCATGATGGCGTTAGTGTGAGTGGGCAGCAGCAACCTCTGAAGCCATACACCGTTCCTGCATCTGTAGTGGGAGGAGCCAGCAGATCCGGATTCTGCTTGTCACTATAACACACAGTGAGGGGTTGTTCGCTTAGACGCCTGGTGTGGTGCTTACATGGCGATGTTCTGAGGCCCGAGCTGATTTGCCCCAAATGGTCCGCGAATGGGCTGAGGAGGGTAATCCACAGTGTCATTCCAGAGAGGGTAATTCGGGTTGTCGCTGGCCAGGGGAACAGTAGGGCTTGAATCTGCTGCCGACGCCGACGTCGTGCCTGCAGGTGCGGCGCATACGAACGCTGACAGAGACAAGAAGATATGGGTCACTGAGAGAAGAAACATCGCGCAGCAGACAAAGCAGGAGATTTTTCCTGCTGATACAAAGGGCACCAGGTCTAGCTTTTATACGCAGTGAAACACCCTCAGTATGTCCGACTGTGTGGTGTTCACCGGAGTAGGTGGGACCGGAGGCCCAAGTAAATTTTCCATCAAGGAATTAGCCATCTTGCGAGGAGGTAAAAATATAGAGAATGCTTGACCATATGGACCTGATCCTGATGGAACTGACTATTCCGCGTCAGCTGCAATGGCTCCTTCAAGGATGGGTCGGAGAATTATGAGAGACGCCGAACCAGCAAGAGCGAATCAACGTACCCCCGATATCCGAATTGCAGCTGGCATTGATGAGATTGAAACTGCGGAGTCGTCAATACGTACTCTACTGGGCCAAGGATGAAACCTGGTCTGTAACCTGTCAGGAGAGCCCGTAGTAAAGATAGGACCATCAAGAATAGATAGTCTCCATCATCTACCGGTGAGGTGAAGAATCTCGACACGGTGCGATATACTTGTGAGGCGCTCATTAATATGTAGCGATATCATCGATAACCCTTCTCCCGAGCTCTTAATACATAGCAATGAACTGAGATAGACCAGCATTGCAATGCAAGCAATGTACTTGGCTCTCCGACTCAGCTCGATATACATTGCAATAGACGACGGGTTTTGCGGAATATAGTGAGTTGACAAGCGCCCGCCAATCACGGTGCACAGAGCTAGGACGGGGGATGTCGGAACAAGTGCGAATGTTGCTAAAAATATAACTCTAGCCCATTCTTAGGGTTTCTGAAGATCGTCGGACATGTTGGCTCTAACCCGAGGCTTGAGGGCTAACCTTGATCGAAGCTCACCACTTACCAGCATGTCGGGAGCAAGACCACATGGCTACCTCACAGCACCATAGTTCGACTATCGGGCAACAGACAAGCAAACGATAGTAAGCTGACAACTGCAAATAGAACACGAACCCAAACTTCAACGTAAACCCAAAATAAATAAATTATGCGCCATCGGTATCAAGGACACCCCGACCACAACGCGCAGGGAAGGCCCCGCAACCTCACCCACTATCCTCCGCTGAGTGCCCAAATTCTTCCCTCACTCCCTTCTCATACTCCAAGCAGTCCACGACCCTGCCTTCCTTCCGGCTGGACTCCGCAGCGAAAACAGTGAGGTGGCTCCTCACGACTTCATCGATGTTCGTGCCGACCATTTCCTGCTTACCAGCTCTTACAGCGTCCACGAATGTCCTGATCAAACCCAAATCCCCACCGCCGTGGCCGCCGCCTTCGAGACGAGGCGTGTGCAATGTGGACACTTTCGTCCGGAAATCGGTGACTGTGAAAGTAGACATGTCACCGACAATCTCCCCATGCGTGAAATGCAAGCGACTTTGCCGCTCGCAAATGAGAGACGTGAATGCAACCATGGTGAACGAAGCTGTTGACCCATTGGAGAACTCTAGGTTGACGACCTACGTAGAAATGATCAGGCAGGCTGGCTAAGATAGCTGGACAGTGGAAGCCATCCCACCTGGTTATCACATACATCATTCGTCGACTCGTATACGCAGCGGCCGTAGGGGCCTTTCTTCAAGGCCTCATGAATATTCTCAAGGTCTGGGATTCCATCTATAATGGTTGACGCTGGCCATCCCTTGTCATGGCGGGAAACGGGATCCAGGTAGACTACAGGTGCAGGCTGAGAAAGTCCACGCAAGTAAGACAGCAGGAGATGACGCACTTTTCTTCGCGCTGTAAGGACACTCTCGTTCGTAGTTACAATCGAGGCATTGCTGAGCGTCTCCCGCGGCGGCTGGCTTAGATGCTTTGCGGAAGTGCTTGAGAGAACCAAATGACGAGATTCGCGCAGGGGTTGCGGGAGCAAACCAATTGCATAATAAATCAATATCACTATCAGTCGTGTGAACATGGGTCATTACGAAACGCAATGAGAATGTACGAACTGACAACTCTTCGTCATCAACGAGAAAGAACTCTCTGTCTGCTGCGCCCAACTCCCTCGTACGTATGAATGCGCGAAGTGGTAGTACCCAATAGGTTCTACGTGCACAGCGTTGATTAGCTCTCCCAGTGCTCCCGATCGTACTATCTCTGTGATTGCTTTGCTATACGGCGAATATCTTAGCACTGGTTGAGTTATGTGAGCGAAGTTGCCGGGCGGGAGAGAGAAGCACCATAACTCACCGTGTCCCATACCAAAGATGATCCCAGCCTTCTTCACAGCAGTCTCCATCTTTACTATGTCCTTGAGGCTGGTAGCCATAGGCTTCTCACACAAAATATGATATCCCTGCTTGGCGAACGCTTCCACAACTTCAAGATGCATACTATCCTGCACAGCGACCACCACCACATCAGCAAGGCGATGCCCAACTGTTTTGAGAGTCTCCGCTGACGCCTTGTGCAGATCTCTCCAGTCCCGGAATACTAGAGTTCCGTCTATGGCATGTGTCTGCGCAAACAGGGCGCATGTATTGGGACGGGGTTCTGCCATTGCGACGACTTTGCATTTGGAGGGTTCGCACAGGGCGTATTCCGCATAAGCCTACGAGGTCAAGGGTCTAGTCATTGCCGGGAACTAGAGAAGAGTGATCGGAGCTACCGCACCTTTCCTCTCTGGCCGCATCCGATGATGGCAATGGTAACGGCTCCCCCATCGTTGAGCGCAGTGGCATCACCCATGATTTCCGGCAGACGATGATCGTGGCTCTTCAAGCTGGGCGACCTATGGCAAAGAGGCGGTTTGAATTGCAGAGGCATCGTACATAAACGAGGTTCTAGATAGGCTGGGAGGTCTGCTGAACGTGCCGATCGACCGCAAATCACGGCTCGGGGTCACTCCGGGCCAGACGGGAGTAGCTTGAAGAGAATATTGATCTAATGCTGATGGATTCTCCGACGCATAACAGTGACGATCATAGTCCTATACGAATGGAACGTACTGTAGAGGAGAGCTCACGATCGCGAATTGATGAACCATAATTGTGGACCCACGATGTTACGCGACACAACGCGCCAGGAGGAAACAGCTTATTGCTGTTCTGAGAAATGTTGGCCGCGCGGGAAAAATGCAACGAAGTGGGCGCGCGCGAGTTCTGTTTGCGCGTTCAGCGGTGTCTGTCACTTTCACTTTGTATCTCGACGAATACATATGCTATTACTACAATACCTATACCGTCGTGATCCTCTCGTCGAGCTCTAGGTGCTGGTCTCAGAATCAACCCAGTCTGACAACTTTCCACTCCGACCTTCCGGACGACCCCTTCTGTGCAACTTTACGCGTTTATCTTGTCAACGGCACCTCCTCTCAACTTCGGACTTCTGCGTACGTCGAGTCTATCCACCAGTGCAGGTGCACAAATCATTTTGGATCAGGTGGAGCTTGGTCTACTGTGTTCCCTAAGGTTGTTTCCCTCGTGAGTTCCGCCTGGAAGCACTAATGAGTGCACCCGTGGTGGAATCCTATTATACTATATCTCTGCCACTTATGATACAACTTTCAAAATGTGCTGTATGTTCAGTAGTGTCCTGTTGTCCAATTTAATATATACTGGGTCTCATAATGACTTTTTGGGGATAGAGGATAACCGAGGCTATATATTCAAGTGGCGAACAACTTCTGCTGTACCGTCCACATATACTCCTCTGACTCGACACTAATGGTCAATCAACGTGGGCAGCAGCAAGCGAAGAGGGGCAAGACAGGCTCTGGCCGAGGTAGAGGCAGAAAGCAGAACAACAAGAACACCCCCAGCAAGGAACGGCTCAATGCAACTCCTCCCTCACCAAAGTCTTACCCGAAACCACGCCCAAACTACAAGGGTGCACTCAGATTGCGTACACCTTCGCAGTTGAAAGCCCGGTGTCCCCGGCGAGCCCGGCCATAGAGTCGACGCGCAGTCCTTCGATCACAGGAACTTTCATCTACAAATACTAGCTGCTCGGGGCTATAATGAATGCCCATATGGAAACGGAAGTCGGCTCGAACATCTTCATCGCGTTCAAGCGCCTTTTTCGTTATCTGTAGGCAAACGATCCGGGTCTACCTAAGTATGATACTAGGCAGCACACTGGAGGCTTACCCTCTTCCTTGTCTGACCTAGGCGTTGCAATGCCTCCGCAACAGAGGCGCGGCTTACATGTGAACCGCGAGTTTCTGCAAGTGCCGCTTGCAAGTCGTCAAGGTAGTAGTCGCAGTTCTGTTCAAGACATCCTTGCAGAAACTATGATATACATTTTCAGTCTTGACCTGCGCGGACATGAAATCTATCATGTACGCACCC
>NW_006920411.1:1677625-1703437 GCF_000344685.1 Gloeophyllum trabeum ATCC 11539 | reverse complement strand
GGGCTATCCTCCTTATCTGCCGCTTACTGACACCCGTAAACTGCCTCAATGTCATCTCGGCTTAGGAGGGGTAGCATGCGCATTATCGCACGGCAGAGATCTTCGGAAACCTTTTGGCCGTGCATGACTGAGTGTGCTTTCGGGTCTTTGCAGCTAGGTAGTCCCAATACAATCTGTGCACCTGCACTGGTGGATAGACTCGACGTACGCAGAAGTCCGAAGTTGAGAGGAGGTGCCGTTGACAAGATAAACGCGTAAAGTTGCACAGAAGGGGTCGTCCGGAAGGTCGGAGTGGAAAGTTGTCAGACTGGGTTGATTCTGAGACCAGCACCTAGAGCTCGACGAGAGGATCACGACGGTATAGGTATTGTAGTAATAGCATATGTATTCGTCGAGATACAAAGTGAAAGTGACAGACACCGCTGAACGCGCAAACAGAACTCGCGCGCGCCCACTTCGTTGCATTTTTCCCGCGCGGCCAACATTTCTCAGAACAGCAATAACGGATGCCGCGTCTCCTCCCACGTCTTTTGGAACGCCTTCAGAAAGCCAAGGCAGAGCCTCTTTCCAAGCCTCCCCTTTTACTGCCTAGGAGGCGCAGGAAGACCTCTCTTCTACAACCGATTCCGTCCTTGAGGGCTGAGTCCAACGATCATTCACAGTCCATCCTTGTAGACACTGTCAATCCAGTCGTCGATGCTAAAGGATATATTCGCCACAAATCACTACCCCCTCGCCCGCCGGCGGCTTCAGGGCGTGTTAGAAACTATCCTGCAAGTACAAGAGGATCAGAACACGATGTTCCAAGGGACATGACTGCGCAGGAGAAAGCTTGGTGGTCGAGCCCTTACTGTGAGTTGTCTCCGTTCTCTTGGTAAAAACCTCGCTTGACACGACGGCGCGGTATCGAGTACGCATGCTCTTGTCTCCTCTGAGAGTCTGCATGTTGACTGGAAGATGTCTGCCTTCCGGTAAGGACGAAATAGCCCCCCCCCCCCTAAATCACAGACGCTCATGGTCAGCTAGATTTCATGCTCCGCATGGCGGTTATGCAGCAACCAGCGACAGTTTCGTTGCGACCAAAACAATTTCTACTTCCGGACGGCATAGAGCATCCGAGGTTCAAGGCTCGTAAATCGACTACGGGAGGCTACGTGGTATGCTGGAAGACGGCAGTACAACAACTCATGGAAAGAGGTTTGCGCAGGACTATTTCCACCATACAGCCTTTCTAACCTCATTCAGGGTCGTACAGAAGGCTATCACCGCAAGCCAATGCGCACGCGCACTTGACTGAACAAATAGGTCATCTGCTGCGACTGAGAGTCTTACAAGAGCTAGAAATTCTGGGAGATCGACTCCAATGCATACCCCGTGGGTCCCTGAGCTCCCCACTAATCCGCAAGCTCACGCGGGCGGAATGGAAGGAACTCAAAGAGACTGGCATCTTATCGCAAAGGGCCGCGATTGCTGTAGTGGTGTGCCCTCCGGTCAATCGAGATCCCCAGATAAAAGCAAGGCCACAGCCCACGATGATCTCTTCCCCTCACACAGATTTCGCGGACGACTTGCCTACGAGGACGCGCAGGGAGTTACCGCCTCTATCGGTGCTGCATTCAACGTCGACGGCGCTGCACGTCGGTGATGACATAGGCGATATCCTCCCGGCAGCCAATATTCCCCTGTACAACGGCGTGGCGCTTTTCCCCAAGAGATCTCATCGCACAGCATTTCATGCTCTTCTGACGCGCCTTTTGAAAATGGAACGACGAGCACGATACCAAGAACGCAAACAGTCAGGTTCAAATCTCAAACACTTTGATAGCGGCAGAAGAAAACAGGAGGAAACGGCAAGTCATGCGTTTGTGGTGTATTCCAGTTCCGCGACGTTGGATCGAGCGGATGTCGTACCGTTCGCAACGGCTCTGTGGAGAGTTAGGATATGGGAAGGCGCTGGATGGGATGATCCTCAGGTCCCGACAGCAGGAGGCTGGGAGGATCCTGGCCTGTAATTATCTAACGGATCCATCATGACTCAGCATCAGTCATCGGTGGTGCAAAGGAACAGAACCATCAAATCATCCATCTGGCTAACATACACTTGGTGGTCTCTTATGATTCCACCGCCATGGGCACGGGCGCATGTGCCTTCTCCTTGAAGACTGGCAACCCCAAGACTTCCTTACCCTCCCAGAATCTGGGTAGCTGATCCCCGGGCACGAACAGTCTCTCGACCCCATCCTCCGTGATTACACACATGCGGATGACACCTCCCGACGACCCGTCTCGAGACATGGCCAGAGCCAATGCTGTCCGCCACTCGTCAGCAATGCTTGGACCGAGGAAACAATTGCACTTACTGTTTTTCACGAAGTTGACCGTTTCATCTCTCCCCCAGCCCTCCTTGTAGGTAGCATCACAATAACCATAGACGTACGTCGATCCAGAGCCTACATGATTATGAGCGTCCATACAACGATGGTTTTACTGGACAACGTACCGCCGATTGCCCACGGCTGCCTGAACAAACCTCCGCCTAGCGGAATGTTGTACACACTGGGACCCACCTCCTTGTCCCATCCAGCAACAATGATACCAGCACTCAAGGCGTCCTTGTTCTCGTAACATAACTTCTGGAACAGAGTAGCCGCTGTGTGCACTGGAGGTGCTTCGCCACTTGTCTGACTGGATAACAAGTAGTCAGTTCGCGCGAAACACACGATGCTGCTGCGACTGGACATACGTGTACATCTGCAGATAGTAATGCACGATGTCCGCGACGGCCTGGGTGTCCGCGGCAGACCCGGATCGGCAGCAGTATATGCGATCGTGCACATATGTTAACTTATCTGTTACACGGTTGGCCTTTGAGGGTTCAGCGAGGAAACCTTTGACTGTTATATCTAGACTTACAATGTAGCTGCCAGTAGTTGTCCGACTGTCTGCGCCGACCACAACTCCTCCATCGAATTGGACTGCCATGATCGAGGTCTACCCGTGCCATGAATATCGGTAGCGGAACAATACACAATGTCGCACTTACACCCAGGTTAACCTCCCCGCTCTTCAGCTGCTGAATATTCACGTCAATATGGTCCATGGTGGCAGTAGGAAGTGAAAGGGACGCGGAGGATAAGTACAAGTCGCGGTTCGGTGGCTGAAGATGACGCGTCTACCGACACGCGTCTGCTAATAGCTTGTTCTCTTACACTTCAAGTTCTACTACACACTTATACTCTCATCTTTGACTCTCGCCGCCATCCGAAATGTCCCCACCGTCCCACCTCCCTGCCCTATACCAGGAACTCCAAAGATCATTCGAGTCACGTCCATGCAACCTACAGAATTGTGGACAGTTGCTAGCCAAACTGAAGGTACTAGTTTCAATGTGCTTTAGTCTAACCCACAGCTCTGAGCTTCGCTTCGGCAAGGGTAGATCGGTCTAATAGAAGCTGGTCTTTTGGTTCCACAACCAAACTCCAAGCTGGAGGATTTGGTGGTCGCTCGTTAGTACCCGCGACTCTTGCACGGTGGATGCATGGCTAAGATGGTCTTGCAGGCGACATTCTGGAAATTGGTGCAATATGCAGCATTCGCGCACAAGATGTTCCATCTTTCGACAGATATTTCTCCCAGCTCCAGACGTTCTACAATGACTTCAGGTGCGTATGCCCACCGCGTCTCCTGCATCGCAACGTTAACCTTCTTTCAGCTCTGTACTCCCGCCTTCACAGCGCGAATATCCGATTCGTGGCCTTAACCTCATCCGATTGCTCACTCAGAACCGCATTGCCGATTTCCATACCACATTAGAATCTTTACCACTTCCCGCGGACGAAATCAGCTCCAATCCATACATTAGCCATCCAGTAAACCTCGAACGTCGGCTTATGGAGGGAAGTTATAGCAAAGTTTGGCATGCGAGGGAAGAAGCCCCCATAGAAGAATACAAGTTCTTCGTGGACAGTCTCATGGGTACTATCAGGTAGGCTTCACACCAATTGCTGTCGCCCTCACGGATTAAGCGAAACCCGTTTTAAGAAACGAAATTGCGAGTTGTGAAGAGACAGCATATGAAACTCTTCCTCTCAAGGATGCGGCGACCCTTCTCTTCTTCAGTAGTCAATCTGAACTGGTTAAGTTTGCACAGGAGGTGAGTCTTTCTTCGCTGTATGGACGTTTTTTCTCGCTGATGCCTTCGATTAGCGGGAGTGGCAGATTGACGTTGTTGGCGGCACGATCACATTTGCTAAGAAGGGCGAGGAGCGAGTGGAGATCCCCAAGGAGAAGCTGATCCTTGCTGACCTGGCGTATGCACGTGAACTCGAGCAGATTGTATAGTCGCAGATGCATGGGCTCGCCCTTAATCGAGTTGTCGCTTGTAACATCTCTTGGTGTGCCTCGCGATGGTATGCGCTGTCTAGTCCCGAAAGTCCAAGTGACGGCAAAGAGAAGTGAAGCGTAACGTAATACAACTGCAGATTACTCGAAATCCCCCTCAATGGCTTCCTTCGCCTTCCGTTCGGCCTCTTCGCGTAGATCTTTCGGTACCGGCACGAATAATCCGTCTGTTTCGTCGCCTATCCATGACATTTCGAGTTCAAACTCCTTCTCTTTTGAGTCTTCGTGGACGGCATAGATGCTGAAGTAGGGGACCATGGTAAGGGTATGTGGGAGGTGCATGATGTTTGGTGCTTACATTCTAGCCGCTTCCGTGACCGCCTCTCGCGTCGACAACTCAGCAAGCTTGAGTTTTTCCAGCTCGGTTTTAGCCAGCTGGCGGCCCTTGCCTATAGCTGCACCGTGGTATCCCTAGGGAAGGGGCGGTACGAATCAGCGAGTGCGGAAGATTGACAAAGGGAGAAACTTGCATAGAAGACACCGCTGGGTTCTATGACATACAATGCAGGACCATCTTTGTCGACAGCGCCTACAACAGTACTGATGCCGAATGGCCTAACAGATGAGTACAGTGTGTATGCCTGGATATATAATCCTAGCCGACCGGCGAGAGTCTACAACATTATTAGCGGCTGCAGTGGCGACCGTACCCAGATTGCGAACCTTCAATGGTACAGGAGTGCGATATGTATCTCGGTGGTTGGCTGCTTCTTCCCGTGCTCTGTTAGCAATGTGACGTCCATCCGCGAGGAAGCCTGCGGACGCCTGGCTCGAAGACTTGAAGTATCCACTAATGCAGAAGCTAGATAGAGCACTTACCAGTCCTACGTGTCGGTCTGCTGTCTGGATTCTCCTGTTGGCACCGGGCATCAATAACTTGGAATGTACCAAGTTCTCCACCGCGATCACGACGCCATCCTTAACGCGTAGACCGATGATGGTCCTATCATCGCGTTAGAGAGAGTGACCTTGAGTTACGATACGACTCACCCAGAGTTCTCTACTGCTTTATTCGCGTATTCCACCTAATGAATGCACGCTTAGACCGTCTCGATCGTGGTTCAATGCCTGAAACTGCGAACCTGGAAGATACGCCCGTCCGGCGAGTATGTGCTGGCTGACAGATCATAGCCGGTACCAATGGACGTCATGGCAGAATACTGGAAAGTGATATGTCGTAGGCGAGAGGACCCTGGTATACTATGCGGTACGCGCAAGCATGCTCGAAACGCGTCAGCTCATCAAGGAAACGTGACCTCCATATGCGAGGCGCGTCACTCTCGATTCCGAACATATTCACTTGTGGCCATTCCGCCACATCAGACTCAACGCTGCAGATCGTCCTGTTATTTCTCCACTCAATATGCACGGCGACGAAGACTGGACGACCATTTTGAGTGACCATCCAATTTTCGAGCCAAAAGATGAGCCGAAGACAACTGCCAAGGACCGAATGTCTATGCTGGAACTCTCCACGTCTTCTCTTACCGATTTGACGCGTCCGACTCGTGAAGATGGTACGCATGCACCCTCAGGAAGACGGCAAGTTATGGCAATTAGGGATAGCGACTTGATCGTGGCTGTCGGAGACGAGATAAGGATCACGTCTTTGGGAGAGTCGAAACTGCACCCGACCGCAATGAAGTCCTACAAGGTGCGCCGTCGTATGCTATGGTCCCTTCTCGAAGCTCAGAAGTCACTGCAACAGACTCTGTACACGCCGAATATACAATTCGAGATACGCCAGGTGGCTGTCAATCCCAATGGTAAGCTACTCGCCGTCGCGGGTGCTTACCAGATTGCAGTGGTCGTCCTACCTAAGCCTGGTTTCAGCAAGCTTGTTTCATCTACCGTCGACTGCAAGTGCGACCTTAAGCTTCTAATTCAATCTTGCTATTGACACACGCATGGGTAGATCGATCCAGGTGGGACAATTCTACCATGCCTCGAGTACCTCTATTCCTCTGGCCAAAATCGAATGGCATCCTTGGGGAGATGCAGGTTCTACCCTGCTAGTTATGACAGTTGATGGCAAGCTGAGGTACGTTATGCTCATTTAATTCTAGCTTCGTTCACTCATGGCGTCTAGGGAGTATGACGTTTCGGTTGACCCAGAAGAACCTCAGCAAGTATTGTCCTTCGTTCCAGAAAACCGGAGAAAGTCATACATGGCCCAGGACGAATCTGAGTTCGAAGTTGCATCCTTTACTTTGGGTAAAGGCAGGGGCGATTGGGGTCCACTAACAGTCTACGCGCTCACGAAGAGCGGTGATGTCTATGCAATCTCGCCTTACATGCCCATCAACTCGTGAGTTCTCGATAGCGCGGCAATTGTTCTGCACTGACTGATTTCTCAGGACAATCCCCTCTGCGTACATTCATACTTTGGAATGTTTCGTGGCAGCGAAACAGGAGTACCTCACTCAGGATGAGTCACCAGAATCAAGAACATTTTCCGCTGTCTATGACTATCAGCGGAAATACGTCAATGCGTTGCTGAAACAGCTACCTCCGGGAACCGCTTTCCCTGCGGAGTCTCGACCCGTTCCCATGCACCCTCCTAACACCATCAAGTTCAAGCCAGTTCGTCAAGGTCCCTTCCTTATGCAGCCTGCACCTCGAGAGTTGGAGGGTAGCGAAGGAGGCCAGGCCACTGATATTTCATATCTTACATTCGAGACTTGTGAAGACTCCGGTGAAGGAGAGACGGAGCGCTTAGGCATCGTTACGATTGCGTATCAAGATGGCCGAGTAGACGTTTGCCTCGACGTAGAGAAGATTGAAGCCAAATGGGAGACGAGACAGGTATGGTTACTTGATCTAGTGGCTTGTTTGGTGTTCACACTGCCTTACAGAGAGGCGAACGTGATCTACCTATGCTCGCTGTATACGAGACAGTAGATCTCGGCCTCGTGTCGGCGCTCTCTAAGATTTCCCAAGAAGAAGGCGAGCCTTCGACGTTGGAGCTACTGCAGGCTAATCATCCTGTCCTACTGACGGATCCCATTCATGAAGATGCGGTATATGTATATCACGCATTTGGGCTGCACGCCTTGCACCTCGGGTCTTTGCTTCAGAGCCTCACACAAGCAATCCAGCGTGATAACGATGATACACCAGACTCCCTGGACGCCGCTCTGCGCAAAGCTGAGGCCACTCTGGTCCGTCCTATCTTATCAACCTTCTCGGTGGAACGGAAGTATGTCATAAAATGTCTCGCTACTAGTCTACTGACTAAACTTATTCTCTAGGTCTTCGAATCCAGTGATCGCTGTCGTAATCCCCGACGACGTCTATTTTACCTACAGCATATTCATCCTTACGTCCGCTATGCGCATCATCTCCTTCCCATTAGCGCTAGAGCTCGATTCACCTCCGCCGTCACGTACAGAAAAGCCCCTGGCCATTGAAGGACCTGAAGACCCCGCAGGGTCTACAACTCCTGAAGGACCTCCCGCCTATGTTTCGCTTTTGGGTGCACAGCCTTTTGTGCCTCCTTCCGTTTTGTCCAATTTCTCGGGCCTACCGTCGAGCCCGCATTTGGCTTTACCGTCCGAACAAAAGTCCGAATTCATGATAACGCCAGATAGCTTGCGATACCTGGGAACCACCGTCGAGCGATTTATGGCCCAAATACGAGAAGTAAAACTTGCTCAAAAGTGCGCGGAATCTCGGCATGTGCTGCAGATCCAAGAGTACCAAAGGCAGCAAGAGAAGTTACAGGAACTCGGCAATCTGGTCGATAAATTGAAGGGCGCACGCCACGCGGCTGTGATAGATAAAGTGAAGGCACTTCAGGCTACACAGAAGACACTGTTTACGCGCCTAGACAGGACTCTACAGGCCATGATGCAGAAAGTTTCTCCGGAACTGAGCCAACATGAGAGGAAGTGGTTCGAGGAGCTCAAGAGGATGAAGGAGGAAGTCGTCGGAGCTAGTCGCTACGACGAAGAATCATTATCTCAACGTATAAAGATGGTGGGTGGTGTCATCAGCTCTGTGTGTCGTTACGCTAACTCTGCTGTTGTCAGCTCCAACGTGAATACGATCGATTATTGCCTAGTCTCAAAGAACTTCAAAGAAGAGAGGCTGAGCGCAAGAGAAGAGAGGCAGAAAAAAATCAAGGTCTCGGACTAAGTCAAGCATTCGAGCTCGGTGAACGGTCCAGTGAAGAGTAAGATACGCCGTGTCCAACTCTTATTTGTACGCTGAAACCCCCCTTCAGACGAGCTCGTATCTCTGCGCTAGAGGAAGAGATACTGCAGTTATCCTCCCGGCTCGACGTCGCGCTAGGCCCTCCCCCTCCTTTGAAAAGCTAGGACGTCACTGGGAAGGTTGGCGTGTTTTGAGTCTCAGCTTTGTACTCTAGTGTCTACTGTCAGAATCAAGCGGTATTGTAGAATAGCTGTAGCGATCTATGATTTGGAGCGGGGAAGATATATCCGTGGTCCCACAGGTCAATCGGTGGCTTAGCCGAAGCGAGTACAGTTCCGGAGGTCAGTTAACTAGGTTTGTGCGCCTGCCACACGCTACACGCGTCTACGCGTTGCTGCCACTACTGGTGTCACGAGCAACACGCGTCTCAGTCGACGCGCCACAATTGGTTAAAACGCTCAGGCAGCTCTCGCCTGCTCTCACTCACCGACCTTCAACCTCTTTCAACTTGGTGTCTTTCCACGTCACTCCCAAGTTATGAGCGCGTTCGGCCAGAATACGTCCGGTACGAGTGGGACTGCGTCCTCTACAGGCAGCGGCCTTTTCGGGAATACTGCAAGCGGTGGAACTGGAGGAGCCCCGAGTCTGTTCGGAGGATGTGCGTACTGTTATTAGTGACTTTGTCGTTGTGCTCCTAATCGTCTCCGTCAGCGAAGCCCGCTGGCAGTATCTTTGGCAACTTGGGCTCTAGCACTAGCGGAGGATTGTTTTCTACGGGCACCGGAGGCAATACGACTAGCAGTAGTCCTGCACCTCCAGCTGGAGGCAGTCTATTTGGGAACTCTTCGACTACCGCGAACTCCTCATCACCGGCTCCAGGTGGAGGCCTCTTCGGAAACAGTAGCAGTACTCCGAAGCCTACTACTGGCGGCGGCTTGTTTGGCAACACAACCACCTCGAGCGGTCCATCCGCTGCGGGAGGCCTATTTGGCAGCACCTCAAGCTCGACTCCTCTCGCCACCGCAGGAGGCTCATCAGCGACAACCAATAATTCCACGTCAGCTCCTGGCAGCGGACTATTCGGTGGCACCTCTGGATCCTCTGTGACAAATCCATTGTTCGGTGGCCTCGGTAGTTCCAGTTCCACGCCTTCAACTCAGACGCAAGGCACGCCGAATCTGTTCGGTGGTGCACCTAAGCCTGCAGAGCAGAGCGCGAATTCCGCAACCCAGCCCGCGACGACCAGCCGTATGAGTTTCCATTATTACTATATCATTTACTAACGCTGGGTGATGCTTAGTCTTCGGAAACGCTCCCTCAACAACGAGTAAGCACAGCCCGGAACTCCTGCTTGATTGCTTGCTCAAGAATCTCTATAGCTTCCTCAACGTTGCCGGGAGGAAGTTTGTTTGGGCACAAACCTGCGGATAGCTTGAACACGGCTAGTACCCCAGCTGCCGGTACTGCTGCTCCTGGCGGTGGCCTACTTGGCGGTAGCCTATTTGGGAAAAAACCCGATACTCCTGCAACTGGCACCACCACAACCACATCCAGTACGACAGCGGCCCCTTCCCTGTTTTCCGGACTTGGTAGTAAAGATACTACGTCGGGAAAGAGCGATACCCCTGCCAGTGCGTTTAGCAGGTCATTCCCTTGTACTTTATTTCCTAAACACGTTTCATGAAGCCTCATCGGGTGGACTCTTCGGAACTCCTGCAGCTAGTAAGGACAAGCCGGAAGAGAAAAAGGATGCGCCTGCAGGTGTGCTCTGCCTTATGACACGTCGTGTTGATCTAACTTGATATAAGCTGGCTCGTCAATTAACATCTTCGGCACTGCTGCAAAGGACACCTCCGGCGAGAAAAAGGAACTCGGTTCCGGTACGTTGTGATATGTTGTATCAACCCTCGCCGTCTGAGCGAGTCTCGGGCTAACCTTTTCATTAGGTACATCCCCTGCCAATAAGGATGGCGAAAAGAAAGATGTGCCAGGTGATATTGCAGTATGCTAGCTTCGAGCTCTCATCTTACCACACAGTTGCCCGCAGCGCTTACCACTAGTGCCTTGGGTCCTCCTTCTACCTCTAACTCTACATCCATCGCCGTCCCTCCACCTTCCATGCTTCGAGGGAAGACGATAGAAGAGATCGTTAACCGGTGGTCCTCGGAACTTGAAGGTCATGTACGCGAATTCCACAAGTTCGCTGGCGAGGTAGCTGCCTGGGATCGTGCATTGATCGACAATGGCAATAGCGTACGCATTGGTTCCTTTATCTCGTATACAATACTGACTGTATCTACTCCAGCTTGCCGCACTATTCTCGCATGTTCTTGCCGCTGAGCGTGAGCAGACAAATATTGATCAAGCGCTCGACCATATAGAGCAGCAGCAGAAGGACTTGTCTGCGGCTCTAGACTCGTATGAGAAGGCCACGGAAGATATTCTCGGCGGCGACAACGGTAGCTTGCGGGTCTTAGATACAGGCCCGGCGGACTCTGAGCGGGACAAGAAGTGAGTTTGCGTGCTTATGCATTGAGCCTCATCTGATGCTTGGGTAGCTACGTGCTCGCAACCGAGCTACACACCCACCTGGACGATCTCTCTAGTTCCTTGACGCAAATGATAGAGGCCGTAAATGCCTTGTCAGACACTACGCCAGATGGAAAACCAACGAAACAAGAGGGTGAAGATCCCATGACCCAAATCGTGGAAATCTTGAGTAGTCATTTGGAAAGCCTTCAATGGATCGACGGCTCGGTACGGGAGCTGGAGACGAAAGTGGGCGAAGTTGAGCAAAGGATCAAGGATTCTGGAACGAATTTAGCGACGGGGCTGGGTGGAGCTAAATCACGGAGCTTCGGGTTGGCTCGCAGCGCGTACTGATAGTTCTATCCATAACCTCTCGGCATGTTATACCTTGCATTATCAAGCACTTGTATATGCGATTGGCATGTCTGACTTCACTGAACCATGGGAAGCTCTGCAGATGCAAGAATGCGCTTTGCGCCTAAGTACAATAAATGACAGGATACATCCTCGAAGAATTCTGGTGTATTTCTATCATGTCGATAATAATAACGTGCTCCTATGAGATCGACAATAATAAGCATGAGTTGTCACGACTTCAACGAGTCAAGGAACTTCTAGCCCGAATTTTCTCTCCATAGAAGTAAATGAATATAGGCGCTGGGATACCCAGGATAATCGCAAGCCCTGCCAACAAAGAGTTGCCGCCGCCGACGCCAAGAGCTGCGTACATCTGCGAACCGAAAAGAGGAAATGCGAACCCTAGCATGGACCTGAATACCTAGAAAGGAATGAGCTCTGCCAAGGCATTCATCTCGGGCCACAGTGAACTTACCGAAGCCGCTGCGATGGCGCTAGCCGCATAAGTAAAAGCATCTACAAGATACAGTTGTATGGGGAGGCTTGACATGCCGTCAGAATGAATATGCAGTGGATGCTGACGGAACTCACAATGTTGCCATCAGTCCAAAGCCGAATATGCCCGTGCCTACGATAGGCATCATCCAGTGAAGTCTGGCTTGAGCGGACCACCCGTACCAACTATACAGAAAGATATCAGCATTCTTGTTATATCAACGGATAAACGCAACGTACAAGAGGCCGATCGGGACCCAAAGAGAGCCGAATATAAGGGCAGGTATCCGGTACTCAGGCTTTTGTACTCCGCCATTTCGAGCGCAGAACTGTACTGCATATGTGAATCATAATCGCCTGTCCCTGCGTTGTCAGGCTTACCCAGCCGTATATAGGATCAGACCACCGTGCACCCAGGATTGTCGAAAGGAGGAAGCCGACACCGAGGCCAATGTATGCCAACCCGGTGGACCCCAGATTGAAGTGATAAACATCGGTAAACAATTCTAAGGGACGGTTTAAGACATGCAAATGAGGTGGACAATTTTGTGCGAGAGGGAGATTACACACCTGGGAACGTGGAAAACATGAGGTAGTATATTCCTAATGCGCAACAACTTCAGTACTAAGTAGCTTCAGGGATTCGTGTATGATACCGACCGTACATCCTGTAGATGGAGGGTCACGTTAGTTAATGGGTCATATAGATAATGGTAATCGCGTACAAAGCCATGTAAGCACTGAGTATGAAGCAAATGAAGCTGGTGCCGAGAAGGATAAACGGCCGGCTAACGTTGAGCCAGAGGACGTGCAGTTTGCTCCGGTGTTCTTGAAGGAGGTGTGGGTGCTGTTTAGCAGCTTTCTCGGGATCTCCAGCCTTTTTGGCTAGGCGGAGTCGTATGACGGGGGCATACGTCTCTTGTAAGAGCGGTATAGCCAGCGCAGCGACAAACGCGCAAAGACAGGCGACGATTATGAATACATAACGAAACCCTATCGTTTCGGCAACGTATCCACCGATGATTGGGCCTATAACGGGGCCTAGATACTCGAATATCAGCGTCACATCTTAACAGACAGGCTTTCGGCTCAGAGCGTAGAGAGATTCAGAGAAACTAGCAGCTCAGCTGCGCAAGACAGCTTTACCATGGTATTCCGTAGCAGGTCCCATATCACAGCGTCCTTCGAGGGCTCTCAGGGCTTGCCGTCAGTTTGGATCGCGAACTTACCAATGAGGGGTCCCATGTTGTAAACGGCCATAGCGGACGCACGTTCTCGCTCGGAGTACATATCGCTTATAGAACCTCCACCACATGCAATGGGTGCAGCACCAGCGAATCCTGCTACATGAAAAAGCGTCAGGATCACGTACATATGTCAAAAACTCGAATTTACAAAGGAAACGGAAGGCGATCAGAGAATTCGTAGTGGGACTGAAGGCGCATCCCAGATTGAGACCGAGGAATACAAGATTACTGATGTGGAGGACCTGTTGTGAGTAGCGCGGTGAGCGCACACGCACGATAGTTATATTTTGGGTCACCAACCCATGTCCGCCCGTACATCTCAGAAAGAGGTGCTAGAAGCAACGGCCCCAGCGCGAACGAGATCAGAAATACACTGAGGGTCATTGCAACTATTGTCTCATTTGTGATACCATAGTGGATCGCGATCTTTGGCAGACCAGGTGCCATCACGGAACTGGCCAAAGGGGATACGAATGTGTAGAATGATACCTGGCCCAAGGATGATGCATGAGGTGCTGCAGTCGGTCTTACGCATCTCGACTTACCAAGAATACCATCAACCATTTCTTCTTGCTTGACCAATTCCGAGGGTTGATGGGATCGTGTTGCCAGTCATCTTCGACATTTTCGAGAGCCTCTTCTTTCTTGTCTTCGGGTACGGCGGACTCTCCCTCACCCTGTGTCAAATCTTGTGGAATTGGGCCAACGTCGTGAAGGTCATGAACGTGCGTTAGGGACGTCGCTGCTGACGCTGCCGTGCTAGGCCGCTGGTCCTGAGCAGCCATAGGACTGGGGCTCGCTGAGGCGCGCTGACAAGACGACTTGGGCGGTGACGAACAGCAATGGAGCCATATCAAGTCGACGGCCCATTTATTGGTCGAAGTCTATGACTTGTGTCTGCTTACACTGTCGAGTGAGCGACACTCGGACATGGGTCGTGCCGGGGATTCGGCACAGTACTCATATCACGCCTGTGACCCACATGAACTTCCCATCGTAAATGAACAAAATGCCTGAGGCGTCCCGCACGGGCGCGTGGAGAATGTGGCAAACTCTCACTGTAGGTAGTACCGTATAACTCAACCTTGACTCAACAGCTGTCGCCTCGACAGCGGTACACCCAATCTCGGGCACTTAAACTACTTGCAGACATATGAACGCAAGGCTACCGGCCCGCAAGTTCCTGAGGTAATGCGGGGTTGCAAAGATGCCGCGGAGCCCCGTGGGCATAACTATCAATACATACAAGAGAGCGGCAGGTCCTGTGAGGACAGCGGAAACCGATGAATCCCCCTTCAGATAACACTGTAACGCCCTATGGTGCCAGTGGGATTCCGCATCTCGGCTTGTATTGCTGCCGCGGAAGCCTCCAGAAGCAGACGTTTGATTTCGCGCACTGCTTGCTCGACCTATCATTGTATTCGCCCACACTTAGTCAGCGGATGAATGTATCGCGATGGGAACATGACGCACCCTCCACTCCTCATTTGACTCGATGAGCAGATGTAGCTTCGGCGGGCCCTCTGGCGGTGGCTCCTTCCCAGCTTCGTAGAAGATACCTGAGTGACGCAATCAGCATTGCCTGTGAATCAGGAGGGTATTGCCCACTTACCCTTATTAGTTACAGATGCTCCGGTCATATCGATTAACTACGAGATCTCCTGAGTGCTGCCTGGAGTGAATGGGACCTGCAAAACTTACCTGAACCATAGTCTCCTTATTCGTGACCTTCCACCTAGCCTTCTGGGGATAATCGTTAATGGGTATGATGGCGTGGAACTCAGTAGCATCTGCCTTCCGGCTGGCCGAATCGTCAAAGGGAATTTGTGACTGCATAACCAGCTTGTGCGCTCTGAGCTGCGCGTTCAGTTTGGCAACGACGCTCATGGCCTGTTTGTGTGCGGGCGTGTCCTTGCCAGCTCTAGCCACGGCTTCTTCAGCCGCACGCAGAGAGTTCTGCAGTTTCTCTTGCTCCTTCTGCTGCGCGAGCCGCTTGGCAGCAGCAGCGGCACCTGCCACGCCAAGCAGGCCTTTAGAAGAATCTGGCGCAGGGCCTCGTTTGACCTCAACCTTGAAGTTGCCGAAGTTCATATCGTCACCCGGCTTGGTTGCGGTTTCCTCGGTAGTGGCTGCCTTTTCTTCCTCCCCACCCTCACCGTAGGCCTTACGTTCTGCTTTCTCTTTGGCATCACGCTCCTTGTCCAGTCGGTCTAGACCCTTGCCACCGAAGCCAGATCCGGCGATATGGGCTTTGCCAGCTTTAACCTTGTCGAGGAAAGCTGCAGAGCGGGGCGTTAGTCCATGAGCGTACAATGAAACCGAAGCTGGAAAGAGACACTGACCGTTCGCCATCTCTTCAAGGTCTTTGGGCACTGCAGCATTACTGGCTTGCAGCGCCCTGTATATGTCCACAGAGTATCGTTCCTGGTCAGGAGTTATGAAGGTCACGCATGTCCCTTTGTTACCCGCCCGTCCTGTGCGGCCAGCACGATGCACATAGTCCTCCATGTGGTTGGGCGCATCGTAGTTAATGACCAGCTTCAGTTGCTTCACGTCCAAACCTCTGGCTGCGACAGATGTAGCGATGACAATGGGCACAACACCCGACTTGAAGTCAGCGATGGTCTGGTCTCGGTCGACTTGATCCTTGCCGCCGTGCAGCGACATGCACAGATACCCCTTGCGTAAGAGTTCTCGCAATAGATCGTCCGCTGCTTCCTGCCGGTCAACAAAGATCAGGGTCCTGGCCTCAGGGTCTTCGTTATACATCTGACCCAGAATTTCCAAAAGCCGAGTGAACTTGGTCTCCTCAGGACGGACTTCGACGATTTGTTCGATTTCGGGAGCAACCACTGAGCGACCACCGACGGTGATCTCAAGAGGCTTCTTCAAAATCTTACGAGCAAGCGAGTCCATTTGTTTAGGGAATGTCGCGGAGAATAACACGGTCTGACGGTCAGGACGAATGTTGTTGACGATTTTCATGACTTGAGGTTCGAAACCCATGTCAAACATGCGGTCGGCTTCGTCCAGCACCAGGTAGGTGACTCGCTTAAGATTAGTCACACGACCCGAATTCGCTGTTAAGAGGTCGATCATCCGGCCTGGTGTGCATACTATGATCTCCGCGCCCTTCTTCATGTCCGCGATCTGGTCTTTGATCGGTGAACCACCGTAAGCGCAAACAGCCTACGGTACGTCGGGCAAAAAATGATCAGCTGTTGATCGAAGATAACAATATAAGATAGACTAACGCGCAGATTGAGAACCCGTAAGAACGGCTTGCATTCCCTGTGTATCTGTACAGCGAGCTCGCGAGTGGGTGTCATGATAACGGCAATAGGGCCTTCCATCTGCTCGAGCGGTCGCTGGTCCTTGATATGTCTGAACATTGGCAATAGGAAAGCAATAGTCTTGCCAGAACCCGTCTTGGCCACACCAATGACATCCCGACCGGACATAATTGCAGGAACAGCTTGAGCTTGAATGGGTGTAGGGGCAGTGTAGTTCTTCTCTTTGATAACCTCCAGACTATAAGACGATCATTAGCACCACCCATGTCGCCGATGATCAAGTACGCACCAGCTAGCAGGCAAGCCGAAGTGGCTCCATTTTGTAACAGGCCGCGGGCAGTCCACACCACGTATTTTGATCCCATCCAGCTCGAGTCGCAACAGATCTGCCTCCTCATCCGTCATTTCAGCGATGTCAGGTGGCGGGACATAGAATTCCTTGCGGAAAGGCTCGTAACGGATACGAGAATGGTCGACAGTGGCAAGCTCCTTCTTCTTGACCTTCTTCGCCGCTAAAGCCAAGATATCTTCCGCGTTGAGGTCTGTCACATCTAGTTCGTCCGCGGCAAGCTCGCCCATATCATCTGGACCTTCGTCCCCATTCTGGTCATCCAGACGAGCACGCAGACTACCGACGCTGACGCCCATCTTCTTCAGGTCCTCCTCGTTCACCTTCTTCACTTCCTCTTTCACACTACTCATGAAGGCGTCGAGAGGGTCGACATCGTCCTCGTCTACCTCCATCTTGGCCTCCTCCTTGGCCTTCTCTTTCAGCTCTTGCTCCATCCTATTGGCCTCCTCGTCATCGTCGTCGCCTTCCAAATCGCCGACTCCGCTTTGACCTTCGACCATGGTCATATCGATCGCTGGCATGTCTTCTAGCTTCTCAAGAGTGCGCTTCGTTTCGACCGAGTCGTCCATTTTCGCGGCAGTCGAAGCCTTGGTTTGCTTTAGAAGATCAGGCTTCACGGGAAGACCCTTCAGGCCAAGGCCACCAAGAGCAGCGCGATTGAGTTGTCCTGACGATGCAGCTGTTGTGGGAGCAGCTGCCGCAGGAGCTATGGGGCATTGACCAAGTGGTGTGAAATCATGAAGTGACAGTTAAGATAGCAAGATGCTCACCTGGAGGGGCCGACTTCCCTGCCAAGGCCATAGCTTTCGCCTTCGCCTCGTCTAAGGCTTTCGTTGCCTCCCTTTGCTTCTTCCAAGCTTCCAGTTTGGCCTTCAGATCCTTCTTCTTGCCATCTTCAGGAGCTTTATCTTCCTTCTCCTGGGACTTCTCGGGAGTAGCAGGCGCGGGCTTCTCTCTATCGCGCTCCCTGTCTCTCCGCTCACGCGAGCGGGAGCGGGAGCGCCGGCGTTCATCTTTACGGTCAACACGTCTGTCGTCCCTGTACGTGTCTCTCCGCCTCTCGTCGCGGTATCTATCGTCCCGGTACCGGTCGCGGTCGCGGTCGCGGTCACGGTAGTCCCTATCCCTGTCCCTATCCCGATCCCTGTCGTCGTATCTAGGTCTTTGGCGCCTGGTCGGCGACGGGGACCTGGGTGAAGAGCGATATGAAGACCTTACCCTCTTATTCGCGCCGTCTGGTGAGTAGGATCTATCCCGTCGTGCCATCGGAGCGGTCGTCGACGGCTCGCAGGCTCGAGGTAAGGCTAGACGAATGGAGGTGCAGAGAGAAGTGCAAGTTTGACGTTGTTTGGCAGCGGTGGCATTGGGCTCTCGGACCCGCGGAGCCGGGCTCTGTATGATGCGCTTCCCTCCTGTGAGTATACTTGCGTACGCCTTGTGCTCTCCATAATACCGTTCTAACCTCGACTATTGCCATGACCGCTGACCTTTTAGACCCCTCTGCTCTCCTTTCAAAACTTCCCAATTTACTACCACCAGCGGAGAAAAAACTCAAGTCCCCACACGATGGCATCGTCGCATTGTTGCACACAGCTATGGTCGCGGTGGGGTTCCGTCTTGTCGCTGTAGATGAAGACGCGCCGGCAAGGTCAATCCTGGACAATGTCCTTCCAGATGAATGGAATAAACATGGTCCCGGGAACTACGCTTTTCGATACAAGCATGAGCAGAGCAGCCTTGAGTACCTCGTTAAGATTGTCAAGCTAGGTCCTCGCACCCTGATCAATGCAATTGCCATCGAGGTGAGTAAAAATTGCATATGCAGTTGGGGCGCTCATTCATGTATCGTCTCAGAGTGATAAGGCTGCTTCCCTTGACATTCAAACCAGCGATTTCGTTTCGCAATCTTTCTATCCCCACGACCTGACAGCATCCGATGCCCAGCCTCTTGTTCACGGCTTCATCTCCTCAAACAGAGTCTCGGACCTGATGTCCCAATACAAGCTGAAAATCATCCAGAAACTCATGCCAGGTCTTAACAAGCCTGGTTATACCGAGGATGCTACCGCTGACGCGTCTACAACTGTCGGGGGATCCGCTCCTCGGGCGTCCAACTCGAACCCTGCTCCTGCACGTCCACGACCCGAGGCACCGCCCAACGAACCGACTCGTTCTCCATACTCACACATACCTCCCGAGAACCCGTTATCTATCGGCCGTCGGGATCTCGACCCATTCCCTCAGAATCCTTTTGCACCTCCGCCTCTCTTCCCTCCCAATTCAGGCGATGGAATGTACGTAGGCCCCGACCACCCGATATTCGGGGGGCGCCGCGGAGGATTTGGAAGTGCTGGTCAACCACAAGGGCCCTGGGGTGGCGACGGGTTCCTTCCTCCCTTGGGTGCACCTCCTGGTGCGAGATTTGATCCCGTCGGACCTGCTCTGCCTGGGCGAGGACGGGGCGGCGTGGGTGGTATAGGCGGCATAGGCGGCATGCCTGGAGGAGGCAACATGAGAGGGCCTGATAATGACGAGTTCATGCCTCCTGGTGCTGTGAGTGTTTCGGATCTGTCTGGCTTGCCGAGCTGCTCTGAACGACCTGTTATTGCCAGGGTGATATGTTTATGTGATGGCAACTACCGCAATGTATTATAAGCTGAAACAAGCTGTATTTGGACGCCCCGTTGTATAACGTAGTAGTAGCAGCCTTTCTGTAGTTTGTGTTTGTACTATGAGTATCAAGCTACAGTGCGATCTGGTGAAACCGCAGTTGCCATCGAACTTGCCTTTTTTGGTGGACCTAGATCTGCTGATTGTGGTCTGAAACCGTAACACGGACCCACAACTCAGCTCACTACAGCTTGAATACCAGCCAGCATTGGTTCGCCGGCAACAGCAACATGCCCCCTTCGCCCACCACTCGACCCATGTCCCCCACCCGTGCTCGCCAGAAGTCGGGCGTACCCCCCGGTTTCATCGCTCCGCCTAGGCCAAAGCAGCGTCCGATCGAGCAGTTGTCCGTCCGCGAGCTGCGCGATTTACAAGAGAAGAACGCGAAGATACTCTCATCTGCGTAAGCGAATGTCATTATTCGCCTGACTCTTACCAACTCCGTTGCCGTGGCTTTTCAGTTCAGCTTCCACTTCTGTGTACATCCAGCGAGTATCTCAAGAACAGGCCGCTGTTGTGGCGCGGCTCACTGCGCTCGGGATGGACAGCATCCAAGAGGGAATGAGCAGCACTTCCATCAGCGAGGGTATGACCGTCAACCAACCCCAAGAGCCGCCTCTCTCGCGAGCTATTGCAGCGAAACAACGAGTCCTCGCCAAATTCGTGCGTGTTTGACAATTGTTTCGTGCACACGACGTTGACTCATATTCACTGTAGACCCAGCAGACGACCGCCACTACAGGCCCCAACACCCTGAGTTTCCAAGAAGCTGTCGAGATCGAGAAGCGGGCCCATGCGCACGACCTGATGAAGAAACAGAAGATCAATGAGAGGAAGATGCGCCAGGGGCTGCCGATTAAGGGTGAAGTGCTGACCAGAGCAGAGATGGACGCCAGGATGTGGGCCTTCTTGTGAGTGGACCGAGATGCCTTTTGCTACATCACGAGTTCTCATCATATAACGTAGGAGTTACAAGCCAACGGAGTCTGACATGGAGGATGAGGATGATGAAGATGAAGACGATTCCGATGATGATCCCGCAAGCTGGTTCGTAGATGAGGATGACGATGGGAGGAAAGGCCAAGACATTATCGAGCCTGACGAGGACGATTACAACGACATCATTCGGATAGATCATTCAAGGATACCGCACAATTCATTATATGAGGGCGACTGACTGGAGACCAAGGGCAATTACAGCTTCCGCACGTTAGTCATAACCTGTATTCCATATGTAATGTATGTAAGATTAGGTAGAGAATGAGGTGTGCTTAAAGGCCAGGACAGCGTAGACGACTCGGATAGCGCGATCAGCAGAGCAAAGCAGTGCAATTAGGGTGTGTTTATCTAGCGTGGACGGGGCAGCTTCGTCCTCTTTGCAGCCAAGAAGTGAGGCAGGCTAGGAAAACATGTGAAACACGAGAAAGACCGGGAAAAGGACAAAAGGACGAACCGTTGTGGAAGCTGCATAGGCAGCTAAGACGTGCAACCTGCGAACCCACAACAAACTCTTCCAGACAAATCACGCCTGCATGTGGGAACAAAGACTATGAGCGATCATGCAACATGCGAGTACATAAAGATTTCACATTCGACCCCAATCAAGGCACTTTCTGCCGGAAGCTTGTAGACAAGGTATCTCGCCATTGTTGGCGAGGCGCCGGTGCCACCTTCTAGGCAGAGTTTGACATGAGCTTCCTGCACAGCGCTAGGGCCTAACTCCTCCAAGCTTTGACCGCAGACAGGACATCTGCGCGGGGTCAGCTTCGTCGCAGTACTAGGTGAATGATGGTACTGACTCATTAAGATCGCTGATCTGGGAGCTGGATCGTCTTCTGCCTGCCGGTGAAACCGATAACCTGGCTTGGTCAACGACAATGCGCTCCATTGACCGGCCGCCTCCTGTCTGGAGGGGACTAGGCACATTGGCGGTGACTTCTTCATAACATGACCTGCATACACGGTGCGAAGAACCCGACGACGTCGTCTCTGGAAATGCGGGATCATGCACAACGTCTGAGGGGTCTAACACCGCACGATAGGCCGAGCAGCGGTCGCAGAAGATACGTCCGCATCTCCGGCAGTGCTACAGTATATTCAGGCAAGAAGTTCATTAACGCAATTAAAAGCCTTACATGCTACAAAATGTAGTAGCTTCAGCCACTCAATATGAACAAGAAATGACTATAGCACGCACTCTACGTGTGATGAAATTGAATCTTCGATGGCAGTCGCGGCACTCGTTCACACTTGCGTCTCTCTCCCATTGAGCATGGACCTGATGTGGCGTCCATCTGGGCGTCACTACTTTTTGAGGGGCTTCGTGAGTCGGTACACGGAACTCGGGTGATTGGGACAAATGCGGCGTCAGATCTGTAGGCACCCTGGTAGCATTTGAAGCATTGGCACGGCCGAAATAATCCGTGCCGGATGAACGAATTGAGGATGCACGGGGAGTCCTCTGATGGCCAGGGGATGCACCAGGATAAACGAACTCATCATCATCATCATCGTCATCCTCGAAGGGTGCGGCATCTACCAGGAGGTCAGTCGTGACGGGCAGCATAGTAGTCTCCTACGCACCAGGACCTGAGATCACCAGACCCTGGGCACCAGCCTGAAGCCGTCGTCTCTCTAGCTCTCGGGTATACGCGTCAAGCAGAATCTCAGCTTGGGTCTTCCGCTCAGGATCAACATCACCTGATGGAAGAGGTTTATAACATAGCTTTGTGTAATCTGACAACACGCACTGAGGATTCCCTGTCTCAATTCCGTAGTCGCCCGCTCCAATTTTGCAATTGCCCTCCTGGCGTCCAACGCCGAAGTAGACGTACTATTTATTCCCGCATCATCGTGATCAGTGCCCGCCAGATACCTCGCGCGAGCGAGATAGTCCCCAGCCGCTAGAAGTCCACTGGAGGGCATTGCACTGAGCTCCTGCCCGCCCTCCTCCGCAAATGCGCTGTCATTGTCGCTCATGACCGGAATCAAATTGCCATCAGGGGCCATATGGTACATCTTCCCGTCCGGCTGCAAGAAAGGAATCGGTGGGATATCCAGCCTGCGTCGCATCACACGGACCCAGCGCCTACGGCGTACCCACGGCTGGGCGCTTTGGGAGCTGGAGCGCGAGCGGGTCCCGTTGGCGCCCGACGAAGACCCCGACAGCCCGGCAACAACGGCTCCGCCACCGTTGAGCAGACGTTCCAAGGGAGCTGGGGCCTCAGCAGTCCACTGATCATCTGGATCCTGGAAAGTACGAGCGTACTGCCATCCTTCATCGGCGTCTACCGCGGGAGGTGTAACATCCAGCGTCCAATCTGACCTGTAACCCAGTTAGACAACAAAGATCGTGATTAAGAAATAATCCTTACAGCCAGAAATGGCTTCTCTCTGCTCCCTGAGTCGCCGGATCCTCTTTAACTGGCGGAGGCAGCTTGAAAGGCTCTTCCAAGAATGGCAAATGGACATCACTGCGCCAAGCTGGTATTTCCTTTTTACCAGAATCATCGGGCTTCGGCAACTTGAGCTCGAACGGTGCACGACGGCCCTGCTTCCCCAGACCTGAGGCAGAGAATCTCGGTCGGCCCCCAGACACAGCTAGGGTCTTCAGACGGGCGTCGAGTCTCTGATTCTCATACAAGACCAGGGGCACGGTTGTGTGAACAGCCAAAGGATCATAAAGAACAGTGGTCCCTCTCCATTGCTCGGCCTCGGCTTTCTGCAGGACCTTTTGGCAATGAAACATAAGACACAGTTGGCTCTTGTGCTACGGATAACTCGCACCTCGCATATCCACACTTCAAAGACAGCAGCCGCAGCATCATACGCGGTTTCTCCCCAGTTATTTCTAACAAGGGGATTTGCTGTCTGTTTGTTGAGCAAGTAATTCACAACAGGTAAGTGTCCTTTGGAAGCTGCATTCACTACAGTCCTATATGTCAGCGATAATTGCCGTGGATGCGAACGAACGAACGTACTGAGCGGCGTCCAGCCACCCTTACTCCGTAGGTCGACTCCGCGCACGCCATCGACCTCCGTAGCAGCACCAGCATTCTCGCATAACCATCTGACAATGTCCAGATAGCCCTTAGGACGCCATGAGAAGCTGATGGGGGGGATTGGTACAATGAGGTCATACCTTGGAACACGCATTATGCAGGGCCGTCCACCCATCTGCATCTCGTGCATGGACGTCTGCCTTGTCGGGAAGGAGGTATTTGACGATCGACAAGTGACCATTGAGCGCGGCTTTGTGCAGGGCCGTCTACAAGACTGTGAACAGACGCGCAAGAGAAAGCTAGGCATCCACAGACCTCCCCTTCTTTATCCTCCAGGTCAGGCATAGCACCGCAATCCTCCATCACTAAAAAGCATCGACAACCAGGAGCAAAGATGAAATGTGTATAACTTACACCACTTGATGATATCCAAGTAGCCTCTGCTAGCAGCCGCGTGCAGGGCAGTAAGGCCGGTGCGAGATGATGCGTCATTGGCAAGTGCAAAAGCTTCGACGTTTTCGGATTGCAGTGCATTACGGAACAAGTTCTTCAACAGCTTAAGATCTCCAGAAGAAGATGCAGCATAGAGAGCTTCTAGTTGAGCGGGAGATGCGTGCTGAGGGACAGGCTGAGGTGGTGGCAGCGGTACTGACACAAGGACAGGATCTGCGGCAGCCTGCTGTGTTGTGCCGTTAGGCCCCGCTTGAGGATAGATAACGCCAGGATAGACGAATTCCTCGTCGTCTGAGTCAACGTCCTGATGACCACCAGAAGGCCCTTCCACTAAGGCATTGCTTGCACTGGAGGTGCCCGGATATTGAAAGGACCTTTAACCGTATGACAGGTGAGTAATTCGGATCGTTCAGTATGCTGAAATAACGCACTCCTCGTCGTCACTTAGCTCGTCGTGCGCCCGTCCGAAGTCCATTTTTGCTCAAGTACAATTTGGCACGCTGCACGCGATCGCCACTCAACTTGCACTCAACCAAACTCAACTGAACAACTTTGTGCAAGTCTCTGTACGTCAGATTGATGGCTTCGGAGACCTTCGGTACTGTATTTGGTACATTTAGACTTCCCGGCGAGATATCACGGACCACTCCGGAAACTGCTATAGACCATCCCTCCTGCTCGACATTCCTCCCACTGCCGTTCATCTTAGTTTTTAGGCACTTTGCATCTGTCCTCTCCCAGGTTATTGATGGTGTATACATACATCAGTGTAGGTGGAACAGTCCACCAGGGAAGTACTAGTGTTACCGCACTGTCGAGATGTCTGAATGCAATCAGCCCGCGTCTGGCTCCATCAGGAAAAACCCCCCGGGATGATTAGACAGAATCTCCTGTTTTCAGTTCGAATTATATCTGATTACTGAGAATCAGACTGATTACAGCGTTAGTTCTAATTAGACAGTCAACGCTGGTCTCCCGGCACTTTATATACTAGTGATGCGCGCTCGCGCAGAGTTGCTCGCGAAGCGTAACGTGGTGTGGCGCGACACGTTGTCCTGTTATAGTGCTGCTCAATTCTTATTTCGTTCGTCCGTTCGTCTGTTCGTTCGATTGAGCGCGTCCAAAAGAGTGAGGAAGCAATGATGGCCGGCGATCCGGGACCACGGTCAATAGTGGCAGTGCCAGACGAGCTCTAGCGAAGCCGAGAGAGGCCGGCAGTAGCGTCCAGCCGAGCGGCAGTGCTCGAGCAGTTTTCTCGTCGTTCGACTTCCTGACCTCGACGACGACGTTCACCGACGACGAAGCGTTCCTACAGTAGACGCAGGCATATTACCTCGACGACGACGTTCACCGACGACGAAGCGTTCCTACAGTAGACGCAGGCATATTACCTCGATTTAATCTCTACGCTATTCTACAGCCTTATTCTACACTAAAACCCCTTCTATTCCACATCACCAACTTATCCATTCATTTCCCCGTTCATCATGCATTCTCACCTCGGCCTCACTTTCGGCAACCGCAACACGCCTGTCCCCTACCCGCCGGTCCAAACACAGCAAACCGGACCTAACTTTGTAAACCCAAGTAGCTCAGTGCCGTTGGATCAAACGCTTGCCCAACTTCAAGCCAAGATCCGGGCGTTGGAAGCTCAAGTGGGTGCACAGTCCACTGCCCCGCCGGCCCCGCCGCCCGAAAACACCATCAACCCGATGATTGCCAACCCGGCATCCATCCAGCAGGCGCGCATGCTCGCCCTGTCTGCTCGGGACGATGGCAAGAAGCCGGTGGTGCTGCCACCCATCACCCCGGGCCACAAGAGGAGTGCCCTGTCGCTACGTGAGTATCTCCCTCCCCAT
>NW_006920411.1:1629449-1673776 GCF_000344685.1 Gloeophyllum trabeum ATCC 11539 | reverse complement strand
TTCTCGTCGTTCGACTTCCTGACCTCAACGACGACGTTCACCGACGATGAAGCGTTCCTACAGTAGACGCAGGCATATTACCTCGATTTAACCCACCCACCCGCACCTTTTCTTTACCATCCACATATGATCATACCAATTCATACAGTGATTACATTACAATGCATCATATACCAGTCCATGTAAGCTCATATGTGATGTGAACCTGTTGGAACTGCAAATCGCGGTACAAGTGGGGTATGCGCCTCGCCTTGCACCGCGTCCGAATCCCGACTAACCAGGATTCTCACCCAACCAGTTAGCAGTTCCTTCAGCTCGCACTCACGAGAGACGAGGCTGGATGTGATGTGCTCACCGGTCGCGGCAAAGCATCGAGAATTTCCGTGGCTAGTTATGTGGACGAAATCCGTCGACGTAGATTACATGCCACATTATTCTCCTCATAGCAATTCTGAGATGTATGGACCGGGTGCCCAGGCTGAGTATTGACCCAATTGGGGCTCTTATCATGCTTGTGCATATATCTCGAAAAAGCCTCAGGAAATAAATGTGCCGGCCACCAACGGAGAACACATCACATGACCGTGGTCCCGGATCGCCGGCCATCATTGCTCCCTCACTCTTTTGGACGCGCTCAATCGAACGAACAGACGAACGGACGAACGAAATAAGAATTGAGCAGCACTTATGTGGCACAGCTGGTGCACCATACACACCAACCTTGCATGCATACGGCTCAACTTACTGTATTTCGTGGCATGTTTTGTGATAGGTAGGGCAAGTAAATAGGTATCATTGATTCTGGAACCTTTCCAGGCTCAATCCGAGGATATTTAAAGCTCTGTATCAACTTATAGCTGGCCCTTGGTCTTTGTGGGTCCCTCAGCCACCGGGAGTAGAATTTGTACATGTTTGTCGCGGACTTCTGCCCTAGTGAAGAATTGCTCGCTTCGCTCGCAATAATTAGTAACAATTACAACAGCATAATGTATTATAACAGACCATATGTCAGTAATTATCTGGCGTTTTTATTCCCTGTTTTATAGTCTCGTCCCCAGATGTTATAGAGAGGATCGGATCTCTCCGTTCGGAGTTCCGAAATCTTGTACAAGATCCTCTCTACAACGTCTGGTGCACTTCGATCGAGAACATCCAGGCAACTGGGAGGTTCACCTGCCGAATGCATTCATGGACGTGTTCGGCGAATGTCTGGGCACATGAGGGGATGCCATGCCACCTGACCCTAGGGAGTCGCCACACCGCAACTGTTATTGAGCGAGAAAGGCAATGGCAGCTATGCTTTCAATCCATAAAATACAGTTTGTTATGCACATATTATTGTACCATACCAGGGATATTGATGACATGAATAGAGTAATTTCCATG
Organism: Gloeophyllum trabeum ATCC 11539; assembly: GCF_000344685.1. Classification (NCBI taxonomy): domain Eukaryota; kingdom Fungi; phylum Basidiomycota; class Agaricomycetes; order Gloeophyllales; family Gloeophyllaceae; genus Gloeophyllum; species Gloeophyllum trabeum. The sequence continues at coordinate 1,672,390 of NW_006920411.1, read as the reverse complement.
AATTTCAAGTTGTTCATGCCCAATGACTAATTATATGTATACAGGGCATCTGTGGAGGCATCACATTTCCAATGCAATGCCAGTAGTATTGACCATGGAAACCGTTAGGGGGAGGGCACGGAAGGGGCTTCAATGGGTTCGTGTGACCCCAATTGGACAGACAGCTTCGATTACTCACCACATTTTTTTACAATTACCCAGAAATTTCAATCTCACAGACTGATACAATAAACTTACAAGTTAAAACCCTCAAGCTATGCAGATTTTTCCCACTACCATAGGTAGTGGGTCTTGGACCCCCCGGCAGTTCACAGGTTTCCTGCGATCATTTCAAGATCTATGCAATTTATTTGACACTATTTGGCGCTTAACCGTATATGGTGAACGGCAAGAGTGGGACAGGCTTTGGACCAATCAAAGGTGGGGTCCTTAAAGGACCCCGATAGTCATGCCACGTGTCATTTCTCTTCCCCTTTATAGCCAAGGTGGCGGATGATTGTCAAGGGACTCAGAGACAGAACTGACCTTGCTTGGGGCCTTGGACCTTGCGGTCTCAAGGTGAAATCAGAATACTCCGATGTCAGTTGTTTTGCATATGTAACTTGTATTCTCGAAACCTGAGGGAGGGATGAGTGGACATCTCTCAGGACCCTAGGCCATTGAGTTGAATGCTCAGTCAAAAATAATTGCTGGAACACAGCTGCTTTCGCAAAATAGATATATTTGACACTGCTCAGGAGGTAAAGTGTTCAGCTTGCTACCAAATATCACCTATATCTATGGTAGCGGGCTCTGCCATGCTCGCACGGCCCTACTGCCTTATACCATAAGCAGGAGGGGTACACGTAGTGATGCCACAGTCCAGTTCCCCAACCTGGGAGAACCGGTTCGAACCTCAGACCGGTGATAAGCCTCAGGATTGTCTGACCCCCGAAAACGCGGACTCAGCGCATTGTACAAGCCCTCCGGAACTTATTCAACACAGCACTCACACACCTCTAGGCTTCTATGGGCTCTAAAGAATTGCTCTATTTTAGCTCCGGACTTCCTAGCATCCTCGAGGCGTACACGGACCCATTCTGCGATTTATCTCTGCGAACAGGAGCTCCAGAGCGACTTAACCAATGTGACTGCTAGATGAATTAGCTCCGGGGCCTGCAGACACTTCTATCAAGGGGTGTCGTCCTCATGCCCAACCTCCAACACTCACTCCCCCTCGTTTCCATCAAAATACCGAAGGTGCAGACGTATACGAGTCACCATGAGGTCAGCATCAGTCAGTGAGCGGCGCATCGCACGGAGTGATGGGACCGCTTAGGGCAGGTGGCGGAGCGTCGAGGCGAACTCTAGGGGCTGGGACGAGCAAGTGGGAGTGCAAGGGAGTCATATGGTGCATGGTATAACGGCAGCAAGCGCTGAGCAATCCTGTGGGTAGCGGCGTTTATTTGGTATTTATCTTCTCACGGTTGCAAAGCCATTCCTGTAGTATAAATTGCACAAAGTAGCATACAGAAAAACAAGTTTTGCACTTCACCATCTCAGAGAATTAGTGTTACGATCTCAGCAACCCTCGAAGTTTGAAAGCATCGAACTTAGCAAATTATAACCGGTCCTAGCTTTGCCAATAGGCCTGACTCATCGAGTGATTTATCTCTGCCATCAATTTAATTATCTCCGGTGAGTCCAACCATAGCGAAATAAAATTAACCAAGTCTCTCTAGCAATTTCTACCCCCGTGGGCATGATCCTACGACAGGTGTCGTTGCTTGCAACTTTGATTGCGACTTTTCGGACATAAATACTCCGGAGCATCAACTAGCATTTGTTTCAGGCGTCAAAGTGTTTGTTTTATTTTCTAGGTCTTCCTATGGACTACCCTACGTCATCTTACTCCTCCTTCCCCCTTGAACTATTAAAATACCCCACAGTTGTCTCAGACCGCCTCCACCCATACTGCTGGTGTTAGGTTTATTTCTTTTGGTCCTTGGTGATTGTTGTGTGTCTGTGCATATCACCGCGGTCCGGCTTTGGGGTGGACCAAACCTGAAATGAGGTCCAGGTGGAGCCACAATGCCCGAACTGTACCTAAATATGTTAATTTTGAAGGGTTCAAACCCCAACCTGACCGGACCCAATGTCATTTCGGGTTCTTTGAGGTTCACAGTCCGGACATTTACCCGAACTGGACCTTGGGTCCGGTCCCAGGTTTGCAAATTTGGGCCAATAAACCAGACCAAGCCAGACCGCGGCATCACTAGGTACGCGTCTGTGGCCGGTGGACAGAGCCACAGAATTGACACGCGCCCACGTGCACCATGGTGTGGTTCTCACGTTCGCATTTGCAGTTCCCGAACACGTTCAGCAGTGTGACCTCCCAGTGGGGTCGACTTTCTTCTTTGATCAAGAGCTATTGCTTCCATCATAGGTCACACTGAGGTCACGGTCTCGTGACTTTGTCATGTACCAAATTCACGCATCCAAGGTACAACTGTGTTTCTTGCACTCATAGTATGTAAACAACCATTTAGATAGGTGAAAAGACATGAGAGAGAACTGGGTATGTTTTACAGGTGCACCTGTGCTCACCGGAACTGAGGTAGTTTCACTGCCACATCCTGAGTCACTGTGTTTGTTGCAAATTAGCTCGACACATAGATAGCTAGGATAACTGAGGTACCTTAGCTATCCCTCGAGCTTTCCAAACGTTAGATGACCAGCAGGTGCTGGTGGAAATAGCTGTACCTGTGCACGTCTAGTTGTGTGTAAGATAGCCAATGCGACTGACATATCCCAACTTATCTTCCATGTTGCTAAGTTAAGTACCTACGTCCTTCATATTTCACCTGTCAGCTTACAGTCCCGGACAAGCAAAGGCAACAAATTGATTTCTGATCGAACGAGATTTTTTGGCGGGAAACCGACTTCAGATTCGGACTCAGGGAGGCTGGAAACATCCAAAAATGAGGTCCCCCTATTTTTCCCACGACTTTTTGATACGGCCAAAATTTTGGGCCATTTCAACGACATTCTACACAGTCACTGGACCTCCCAGGTCATGCCCTGAGCCTTTGGGGACCTGTAACCCTTGCATGGAGCTGGATCTAGGCTTTCGAATACTTCAGACCTCCTTCTGAGGCCGCCCACTGACAAGGAAGTTCAAATTTATTGCACATGTTACCTTGACTGCCATATTTGGCCTGAACTTATGAGAGCTATTATGGCATATCAGCTGGTCCAATTATTATATTTAAGCCAGAATCAGACTCAGCTCATTGAAAGGAGTCGATTGGCATATTTTCCGCAGTTTTCCCGATTTGTTTTGTATACGGCCAAAATTTTGGCCCATCCCGACCCATTATTGAAGGCTACAGGGTGTTTATGGGAAATCGGCTCGTGCCAATCTCTTCTTTAGAGTCTAAATCACTCGTTTCTGCAATAAAATTGGGGTTCCCACGGCTGCTGGACCTCAGGAAATCCGGTCACCGAATTTGTTGTCTTTGGTTGTCCGGGACTGTAGTTATGGTAGCTAAGCAACTAACGACACATCGGTTTACTGTTGGTTTATTGACGTTCGTCGACTGCCTGATTCAGATTGAGGCTTGCTCTTTGAGCATGTCCTCTGCTTGTCTGCACATTGACGGCAGGGGGACGGGGATAAAATCTGATGGTAATAAAGCAAGCCAATTTCTGAGATAGTGAAACAATAATGCACGAGTGTCTAGGGGTCTGTTGCTATATTTTCAATGAATAGATTAATTTACATACAATGCCAAGTCCAAGCACCAAGTTCTTCATTGCAGAGTAGCCTGAGACCTTATAATATTGTGTGTGTAGTTAGTCTCCTTTGGCTTTGGTATGCAAAGAGAAAGAGAGAGACCAGAGCAGCTTGCCTATCTAGACTGTTGTGGTAAATAGTCATTCAATGTTTTGTTTGTTGAATTGGGATGTTCCCAGTGCAGTTGGTGAACGTGCATGTCATCAATAATACAGATATAGCACTACTCTGATATGGACATCTTTAAGTCCACGACGCCGTCAATGCGCGGATGAGCAGAGGACATGCTTGAAGAGCAAGCCTCAATCCAAATCAGCAGTCGACGAACGTCAATAAACCAACAGTAAACCGATACATCGTTAGTCGCTTAGCTACCTTACATAATTCCGGTGAAACCTCGGACGACGAGTTGCGCCAGCTGTCTCATAGTGTCCTCATCCTCACTGTTTGGCTTCATCAGGAAACCCAGCTATAAATAATTCACATCATATAAGCCATATTAGATAACATCTTCACACACGCCCTAACAGAGAGGATCGAGGACGCGAGATGGATGGTTCTAGGAGCCTGGCATACCGAATGCTTTTACGTACACTCAAGAAGCGCTGGCTGTCGCCGGTGGTATACCTTGCGACCAGTCGTGATACAGTGACGGTCAAAAAACTTTCCCACCCCATATATGGGAATTGATTCCCATCCCTAGTTGCGCAATGCCACTGTGGCATGCGCAAGGCCTCTCCGGAGGGGTTTTGCTAGTTCACTTCACAGTGAATTTTACCCTTGTAACTGATATATTGTATTCAAGTAAGGTCAAGATGATATGCACAAAAAATCAAAGTGAGGAGAGGCAGTTAGGTCGACTTGCCTTTTTTGGGGTGGGAAAGATTTTTGACCGTCACTGTACACAGGGACAGCAGCAGTGCATTCCGATTATGGTATTTATTGTCCCCGCGGTAGCCCTCCACATTTCTCTAGGAATTTATTGGCATTCTGGTGTATTTACTTCCATTTTCCCTCTACCTTCTACTCGCCACCGTATTTACATGATTTACCCGCATTTTATAACATATTTCATTCTATTTTCCTGTTCTCCCGCCCCTCCCGCACCCCCGCATCCCCATCGCCTGCACACCCGTTGCCCACACACCCTACTGAGACAGTACGACACCACATTGCAATCTCTGTGACATGCTGTTAGTGCCATCTCATAATATAGCGGAAGAACCCACCAAGAATCGATGATCCCAGCATCAGCGCTGTCATCCTTCTTCCTCCGTTTTGACGGCGGCAGCTTGCCCTCCAGTAGTTAGATCAGATGAGTAATATGACCGGTTGTTGGGCGCACCTGTGCCTTGGCAGGTTGGTCCCCTTCATCCGGTACATCTTCAACGTAAGGACGGGGAGTGGCAGGTATATTCAAACCGGCAGCCTGAGAGCCTGGAGTCCCTCCAGCCTCTCCAGACAGCCCTTCCCGAGAATCATCCATCTCGATGTCCATAGGAGCAACATCATCTTGTTCAGGGCCACGAGTAGCAGATGCAGCAGAACCACCAGCAGCGCGGGGGTCCAAAAAGTTACCTGAGTGCACCGGGATAGATGCAGTACTTGCGGCTGTACCAGAAGGGACTGATGGTGGTCTGCTTCTGGGCGGCTATGGGCCAATCATCTTATTGTTAGATGGTAGATGCTAAACAGAATCCGGTGACATACTGATGCCTGCTGGCTCGAGTGCTTTCGCCTTTTGGCAGGCGGAAGTTGCTGACTCGGCTCAGCATCTTGTCTGGTAGATGTCTCCGGTATATGTTTTGCAAGGAGGCGGCTTATCTGGTCACCTTGCGCCGATTTGCGGAACAGAGCATGTCGCCCAGATGTCTCCTCTGATATGAGTCTCTTGCTCCCCTTGCAGCCTTCTTGACAGCCACATATGCGCCCAGATTTATTGGTAGTGCCATTGCCATGTTTACCAGAGCCAGCCATTCCACTAGAGAGACAGGTAGTTGAAAACAAATTGAAAGCGCACACCGGCTAGCCAAAGCAAGACTCAAGGTAGATGCACAGACGCGCCGCGGACAAGTGTCCGAGCTGTCAGTCCATCCAGGACGTATTGCGAGCGTCACGGTCGTGCGTTCAAGTCTGTCTTGCGTATGCATTCGATGGGCTGTGGTACACAATCGAAGTCGCGCGCGACTTTCGTCATCGAGGTGGCCGGAAATAATGTTAGGCAAATACATGCAAATATACTAATAGGTTCTAATTTCAAGGAAATTCTGCACGTTTTCACTGGGTCTGAGATCTGAGTCGCCAAAGGCGCCAGAAATGAACAGGTGCTTGTGTTGGCGAAGGACAAGTCAGCTAGGGACATCAAAAGAGCACCATAACATACCACACTATAGCATCGGCCAGAGTCGATCATTAGCATCAGACATGCGACGAACGTAGGATGAGACCGAAGCGAACCAGCGACGTCTTATACGACGACGTCGACCATGTAGCGAGCCCAGACGATCAGATATGCCTCGGACTCTCTCGTATGTTGAGGAAAGCGCAATCGTTGCCTTGAGTGGCTAGTCAACAGATACAAACAAGTCAAAAGACATGTAAACAGTGAACGCATTCCCGCAGCGCGAGATACCTTGCTGGTCGCAAGGTAATATTAAACTCGGTCCCTCGATATAAATAAGTAGGTCGTGTGTTGCTCATGTTACTGCAGTCTGTTTTGTCTGTGTATCCACCGCTGCTTCGTCTGCTGGTATAATGAGCATAGATAACCCCTCTGAGCTTTCGTGTCTCGACCCCAGCTGGGTGTCTCTCCTACATGCAATTTATCGGAGACGACGGCAATCTACGGTAGTCACAGTCCGGCCGTTGTTGAAGCGCGTACGACTGACATGATCCATCCACGGAATGGAGTCCCTTCAAATTCTGAATCGGCATTCCAAAAGGCAGCAGCGGCTTTGTGGTCCGACCCCGGAATACAGGGATCGTGAGAACGCGCTGTTTAGTTATAAACTCAAGCTTCCAGGTGAGCATCACTCTGTCAGAGCATACTACCCGTACCCGTACTCCCATTGCTCCGCTGTTACAGGACTCAGGGGAAAGCGGGTTAACGAACCTGACAGACTGGGGAGCACGGGGCCAGCCCTGAGGATAGGATTCGGCTTTATCGGTAGCGGACTGAGGGCAATGTCCCGCGTCACGTGAGTGAATTGCCTTGTAACCGCCACTCTGGTGTAATTTGGGATGCCTGGCGGGCAATATATACATCAATAATGGTCCTGACTCACTTCTACCAATTTACTAAGTCTTCCTCTCTCCGCCGCGTTTCGCGGATATCTACGGGTACATAAACCCTGCCTGCCACTGGGCCTTCGTACTCTCTCAAGTATGCCGATCCCGACTGCCCAGCAAGGGCGATCCGTACACGGTGGGGCACCTGCTAATGGGCTGAAGAACACAAATGGCCTTAGTGCGACGAACGGCCTGAATAGCACGGATGAAGCTGCGCGCAGTGGATCCGCCAATGTAGACAGTCACAAGACAGTACCAGCCCAAAGCAAAGATCGATCGAATCTGATCCCGTTCTCCTCACGATTGTTCACGGGTCGTGCTTTGGCCACAGATGTTTGGTCTATCTACAAGTGCGTAAGCCAAGACTATAAAGCATTACCCACCACTTACCATTTGACAGCGCCGCTAATCTTCCAGCGGATTGCATCAACCTCGGGCAGGGTTATATGAACTTCGGCCCTCCGAAGTATGTGATCGAAGCTGCAGAAGGAGCTCTGAGGGACATTGCCCCTAACCATTATTCCCACCCGAAAGGACGACTACGCCTGCGGGAAGCCATAGCTAAACACTACGGCCCTTCGTTTGGAAGGGAATTAGACGTCGAGACCGAAATCCAGGTCTCTAGTGGTGCAAATGAAGGTAAATCCATCCGCTGTGATTGCTGATTTCCAAGTAACATACCATCCGTAGGACAGTACTCTGTCTTCACAGCATTCCTGGAAGAGGGCGATGAAGTCATCATGTTTGAGCCTTTCTTCGATCAATACCTCCCCTCGGTGACGTTCAACGGCGGAAAGCCGGTATATGTACCTTTACACCCGGCGGATAAGCCAGGGCGTCTGACAGGCGACGACTGGACGGTAGATTATGACGAGTTACGGTAGGTATCCCCACAAGTTACATGAATTCTTGCTCACTGATTGTCTCGTAGGCGAGCTATCACGCCCCGTTCCAAGATGATTATAATAAACACGCCGCACAATCCGGTAGGGAAGGTGTTCTCGAGGCAAGAACTCGAGAAGATCGCAGCTCTTGCGGAAGAGTTCAATCTCCTCGTCATGGCCGACGAAGTCGTGAGTTACTCGCGATATCCCGAAGTTGTCAATCTCACTCCAGATCCCCTACAGTATGACTGCCTTGTCTACGATGATAAGGAGCACGTTCGGATCGCGACTCTTCCGGGTATGTGGGAGCGTACAGTGACAGTTGGATCGGCTGGGAGTGAGTCCCATTCCGGCGAATTATTTGCGATATTCATTGGAGTCATCTTGCAGAGGCCTTTGCTGCTACTGGTTGGCGCGTAGGCTGGGTGATTGGTCCTCCCTCCCTTATCCGACCCACTCTGGCTGCTTGCACGCGTATCGTCTTCAGCTCAAATTCACCAATGCAAGAGGCTGCTGCTGTCGGCCTCGAGCAGGCTCGTGAAAGAAAATACTTCGAGACTCAGGTTAAGGAGTATGAGGAACGTCGCGCAGTACTGCTGGACGCGTTCGACCGACTGGGCATGAAGTACACTCTTCCTCACGGGAGCTACTTCATATTACTCGTAAGCTGCCCAGTCCAGCTTTCCTGTGAGGATCTCTGACTAAACTCATTCTATGTCTTTGTAGGACATCTCTACATTAAAGATTCCAGACGACTATCCGTTCCCTGCAATGCTGGACGGTCGTGGCAGAGATTTCAAGTGCGTACTCAATACGTATTTTGCTGTCGTAAACTCACATTGTTGTAGAGCATGCTGGTTCATTGCCTGCGAGATCGGTGTGTCCTCAATACCCGTCAGCGAGGTACTGTGTCCATATTTCTCCCTCATCTCTGCCTCCTGACGCGGGCGCAGTTCTACTGCCATGAGCACACCAGCATTGGAGAGAAATATGCTCGATTCGGTTTCTGCAAGGACTTAGAGACGTTGCGACAAGCAGGCGAACGTCTTCAAAAACTCAAAAACTACGTCAACTAAGTGCCGGTAGATCGTCCGGTATCGCTGCATGCATACGTTATCAATATTCGCCTCGTAGGCTAACATAATTACTAGTACCAGTATGTGCCATCCCATAAGAATGTCAGGCAAGTGCTTGTATCATGAATCAGTTACATTCTTCGTCCAATACATCTACTATGCGGGTCAGAGTTTGCTCTATGGGTTCCTGCTCGACGTCATAATACGCAGGGTTACTGGCTATCCTACGCGCAAGATACGTCCATGAGAGGACATCCATCGCGTCTTGTTTGTTCGAGATAGAGTTCTGCTTTCGTCTATCCTTGTACCAGTCTGAGAACAGGGACGTATCCAATAACTTGGACTCCAGTGGAAGACCGTCTTCTAATAGGCGCACGTAGGTATCCTTGCTTTCGGCTTGGCAAAAGAGGTGGAAATGACCGGAACCACCGTGTTGCACGGCACGGCCTTGCATGCGCACCAGCTCGTCCAGGCCATACTCTCGGAGCTGCCGCTCATCGCCATCGGGTTGTGAAGCCAGATACTGTGTTCCCATTACAACCACCACGGAAGCCCGGATAGGTAAGGTCCAACATGCCTCCCGGGGGACAATCAGCACGTTGATGATTCCGTCCGCGTATAGGTCAACCATCAGTGCACGGTCAGACCTAGTAACACCATCGTGGAAAATTCCGACCCCACTCCTAATGATATCCGCAAGACTCGCATCCTGCAAGCGAAGGCATATCTCTTCGATATGGATCGAGGGGAAACCAGGTGGAAGGTATCCTGAGATCGTACCGGTACCGAGTGCACACTGGGTGATAAGATCCAATGCTACCATACGACATTGACCACGGCTCGGGACGAACACAATGGCAGGTCCGTCAGGAGAACCGCCGCGTATGGCAGTGTAGGCCGGCTTGGCCATAGCCTTCAGAAGTGCGGCAGAATGGGGGATCGTGAACGTTTGCGTAGACACATGCAGCGACTGATCACTGTCAATGGGCTTGAAGTCGTACAGTGCCAATGGGTTCACGTCAAACCATGCAGCAAGGTCCGTTGGGTCGTTAAGAGAATTGGCGAAACCAACGAAACGGACGGAATAATTCTGGGCGGAATACCGTAGCAGCGAAATTGCCAATTCATACGTAGAGTCCAACTGCTGGAGATTGTCACATATCACGAGCTTCAGGGTTGACAAAGCACGGCTAGTATTGCGGCCTGCAAGGGCTGCCAGTAGGTGGGAAGCGGGGGTGAACCTGACCGTCTTGCTTTTCACAGGACTGAACATGGTCTGGTCCGTAGATAGCTCCATGGATATACCAAGGACCCTTGATATCGGTCTCATCTCTGAGATGAGTTCCAAAGCGGAACTACGCCGAGGTGTCACCATAAGGACCCACCCAATATCATCAGAGTCATTAAGCGTCGTCCTGACCAATATCCAGTGTTAGACCCAAGAAAGACATGGTACACGAGTAACTGACCAGGAGAGGATCTGCGAAAGAGTACTCTTGCCACACGCGGCAGGGCCACATACCATACAAGCAGACCTTGTCCGGATTGTTGTCCAGAAGACCTGGGTCTGGATTGCATTGAAGGCCCGTAATCTGGAGGAGAGTAGGTCTTCGAGGGCAGGGTGGTGTAGCACGGACAAAGTAAGAAAGGGTAAGTCCAAGCGGGGTGTGTAGCTCTGGGGAGCCCTCGGCATCACGAGGCTATCCAATGGAACGGAAATTTCTTCCTCAGCTCCCATCCACCTATCAGAGACGAATCGTATAGTCAGGGAAGGCGGGACCGTGCCGCCGGGTAGGGATATGACGAATTCGGCATCCAAAACCTTGGTAGTTTGTCTGAACAGGAGATGCGCCATCTGCAAAATAGTCAGCCCTTCGTGGTCTTCGATCCATATCCAAAATGGTTCCACGGCGCCGTGAAGTTTCGAGCTCCAGTTGAACGTCCTTTTGATGTGCAGCGCAATCTTCAGCACGTCAGAGCCCAAGGGCCGAAGTTCGTACTCGATCTCCGCGGTAGGGAATTGTTTTGCAGCCTCCAGGACGGCAGAGCCATGATGTTCATTAAGGTGTATGAATTTTCCCAAATCCGCCGCAGACATCGAGGATAGGTCTGACACGGTGTAGTTGTCTGCCCAGCGCTCCAGGTTATAGAGAACATCGAGCTTGAGCGAAAACTGCTTCAGAGGATGTTCATACGGCCACATCCTTTTCTCGATCGCCTTACTCATGCCCATCAGGACAGTACTGGCATTAGCCCACTTCCGACTGATGGCAATCTCCAGTAGGGCACGAACAATCCGCCCCGCATTTTGGGCGACATAAGCGGTGTCGGATACGAGCGCGAAGTCCTCGACCCTCGCTCCGGATATATACCCCTGGAGAAGAATGTTTACTTTACCATGGCTATTTTCGGTGCCACCCTGGATCAGAAGGTTTCAACCAGACATAGCAGACGATCTATGACATAGACTTGCCTTAACTGCACAGGGTGCTTGAGACATCAGCTCCTCTAGCTCCTTTTGTTCCGATTCGCGAACTTGCATCTGGTCGAACTGCGAAGCCGTCAACTATTGCATTAAACTACCTGATAACAGTGCGGACCTCAGTACTCATACTCAACATTGCCAAAACATCGGCTTCTGTCATCTTCGGTCTGAACTCCTTGTTGAAGATCATAATTGAAGAATGCCGAATATAGTATTTTGCTGCTATACGGCCGATATCGGTTATAGTCAAAGTTTCCCGCGGTCTATCGAAATTAATCATCCGAGCTTCAACAAGTTGTTGGGCCGCGAAGGTTATGAGTTGCGCGCGTTTACTCCCCAGTTGAGGGTCTTCACTAGGTTCCTCGCGAGAAAGGCCTAAGACGGAAGGGGTAAGGCTTTGAACAACATGAGTGTGGATAACCCACCATACTGGAACGGATTCTTGCGCATCCGGACAAATAGATATGTGTAACCGAGCCATCGCACGCCGTCTGGGACGTTCGCAACGGTGCCCAAAGCGATTTCTGCATTTAGGGCGTCTATCAAGCCTCCAACGAATCTGACACCAAGATTAGTAAATGGCGGCGCCCTATGCCAGACACATACTTAGATTCGATTGGGTTCTGACCGCGAAGTCATGTTGAGAGGAGATTCGCAGAGTCACTCGAACAGTAAATTGCTTACCTGGGAGGTCACAGCATCCAGATAATGCGTTAGCTTATCCTCGGTGGTAAATATGTAGCCTTCTCCACTGCTCTCTAGCCCAGGCCTACCGGCACGACCGAAGACTTGGAGGACATCCAGCACTGATAAGTCGACGAAAGAACCTTTAGAGCTGTCATATACTTGAGTGCCCTTTATGATGACTGCAAGTTTGGTGAGCCAATGGTTGTATCCACTAGAAAGTACTTACCAGCATGAGCTGGCAGGTTGACACCCCATGCGAGTGTTGCTGTACAACATAGAACCTGTCAACGAGTGAGCTTAGGACAAAGTGGGATACATAGCCATCACAACCTTGATGCCTCTGTCACCGAACATTCGCTCCACCATATTTCGATCCGAACGAAGCATGCCGGCGTGGTGGATGCCAAAGCCATCATCAAATAGTTGTTTCATCTCTTTATTTCTCGATCCGCCGATATCCCTACGAAAGAAAGACCACTGAGGATGATCCTCACACCTGAACTCATCGAGAGTGCCATCAGCTAAAGCCGCTTCACGTAAAGCCTGTGCAGTCTTGACGGTTTCTTTCCGGGCATGAACGAAGACCATGACTTGGTGACCTTGCCTCACCAACTCAGATACTTTCTCGTAAGTCACTCTATCTAGATTTTTCTTTGACTGCGGGCTGTTGGGCCTGCCCTTGACGCCTATGAAATGTTGTTCTAAGGGAACAGGGCGGAAAGACGAATCGAAATAGAATAGGCCGGTGTATCTGGAAACACTGGGTTTGCGCATGAGTCAGCAGGGAAACTTCCGTTATAGGTGCTTCAACTAACCTTAGAAAATCCGCAACGTCGATATAGTTGGGAAGGGTTGCACTGAGGCCTACGATACGAATCACGGATTGACTAGACTCTACCTGTTGTGGGCAGCTATGGATGGTACTAGGAATGGTAGACCAAGAGCCACTGACCTGCCGAAGTGTCCTGGCGACAATAGTCTCGATAACTGCACCACGATCTTCATTTAAGAGATGAACTTCGTCAATGATGAGAAGTTTGACTCTCTATTTCGGGTGAGTGGCGAAGTCGTCGCATGTTGATATTATGGCAAGGCGTACCGTCACAAGCTCCCCTTCGCCGGTGGGCTTCCTGGTGACTACGTCCCACTTTTCGGGAGTGGTCACTATAATTTGCGTTTCCTCTATTTCGGCCTTAGTCAACTGCATATCACCTATCTGAGTGTCAATAATTGTTGCCTTATTGAAGGCAATGACCGCACCTGTCAACTCTCGTACGCGAATGGAGAGCCATTTTAGACGGCTCCCTAATTTCCGGACAATCTCTGCTGCTAATGCTTTCATCGGAGCACTAACAGATAGGTCAATATATACGTCAGCACTCAATCGTTATCACTAACACATATATGATTTTGAAGGATTTCACATCGATAGTTGCAGCCAAAGATCTTGAGTGTGCGTCCTTAGAACGATGTTGACTGAGGACACGTAAGATCGTCAGCATGGCTACATCCGTTTTACCCTGTATAGAGGATTAATGTGAGCGGCTGTGCTACGAGAGTTCAAGGGTATACTAACAGCACCAGTGGGAGCTAAGCGATTAAGCTTAGTCCTGCTATGTATACGAGCAAGAAGAGAGAGAGCTTACCGCAAATCAACATATTCTCATTAGATCCGTACGCTGTGGGATATACGATGGACTGTACTCTGTTCAAAGATTTATAGCCCTACCAGTTAGACCTATAAGGAGGTGGATATGCTCGTTAGGAAAGGTGTCTACGTACAGGGAATGATCCTCGCGCAAGGTCGTCCAGCTCATTGACGAGTATGAGACGCTCGTTTCGATTAGGAGGCACTGGTTTGGCCGGGGGGATGATAACTTCCTCGTATTCCTGAGACTATTTAATTGACGGGTTATATGCCGGCAGAGCGGACCTACCTCGTGATCGTAGCGCGCAGTGCCCATAGGCAGGAGGTACTTGCTGCCCATGTCGGATAACATGTTATTCTGGACTATGGGTGAAGAAGTGTATATATGTGGTAACACCTCTGGGGCATCGTGCTATGTGGCAATCAGTATAATATGAAAATCCACTGAGTATGGCATTTCATACCGCTGTTCCAGTGAATAATGGACGAGCAGCATTCTCTTGCAATTGGTACTCCATCCGCATTCTAGCTGCCTCGGGCGAAAGATCTGTATTACCAACGCCATTCGCTGAAGGGAGGTGCACTTCAGCGTTTAATTGTTCGGTGAGTATAGAACACTCACCACGTCCATGCTTCTCCCCTTCCGTAGGCATGCCTTTGATGGGTTCGCCGGTCAAGCTCGCGAGCTGATAAGAGAACGTTAATTCACCAGCATTATTTTCTGGAGAAGTAAGGCACTTGCCAGAGCAGTGACCTCGGCACGGTTGCTCAATATTTCCGTCGCTAGATCCAGGTCGTCGAAGCCAATGAGATCGACTAGTTCCTCTGAGATGGCATCATCTGGACGTCCGGAGGACAGAATAGCGTGTAAAGAGTGCGATACTGTCTCTGCATTGGTTTTGCTAGACAGGTGAGACCCTCTCACTCAACATGCTTCATGCTCAGCTGTGGAAATACTAACGACAGGAGACGGGAAACTAGGGATTGCGCCAGTGGAGACAAGCCGAAGGGTTTGATACTTTGGCCGGAAGGAACATTTACAATGGAGTTCCATGGCTCTTCGTGACTGAGATCTTCTCCGACCTCGCCTTCGTTCTCCCTCGCCTTGCCTAGAATACACTTGGGCGACGGTAACAACCACACCTTACGCGTTCTCCTCACCTTTACCCGAGCTCCTAATACTTGACAAAGTTGTCAACAGCTGACCTATATTTCGAATTTATCCTCACGGACCTCAGCCATTCCTCCGCGCTCCTTCGATCAGCGTCCGATTCAGCAGATGAGTTCGTGAGAAGTTCCAAGTGAGCGAGGATACCAGCCATGTTTCCACAAGCACTTTGAAGGGATCGTTAGTCTAATGAAAGATGCAGGGCCGTGGAGATTGAGGACTGCGAGCAGGCAGCCACGGTATAACATTTGACGTACGACGATCTAGTCTAAGTCAAGACGCGAGGGATGCGCGCGTCGGTCCCGCGCTTTGGACAGCTTCCGAAGTCCAAAGCACCTCTAACGCGAACCATGTTGAGCAACTTAAATGTGTACGTTGCCTCTAGCATTCCACCTCTTCTCTAATTCATGTTTGCCGTCTTGCTTGCAGAGTGTCGCTGTACCTCGACCCCCAAATACGGGACTGGGTACTCTTCCCGATCACCCTTGTAATGGTACGTGTCATGAATTGCGCTGCCAGCAGAGTTACTTCAAGCTCATGTCGGTTTCCAGATATTGGTTGGGATACTGCGTCATTATGTTGTCATTTTACTGCAGTCACCACCAAAAAAACTGTCCAGAGCTGCCATTCGGGAACAGTGAGTGCCACCATACTCCGTCCTGATCTCAGCCGATGCAAAGGTCTCGACATCAGGCGTGCTCTGGTTCATTCGCAGGTATTACGTGCGACATCCACTAACTCCCCCGTGCCAGAGTCGTTCTACAAGTCTATATCTCAGAATCTCTCGCAAGCCTTCACAGCCGGCACCTATCTGAAGGACGGTCCTCCGCAGGGAGATGCGCCCTCGACTCCCCCAAATCCCCTCTCTGACCCAAATGCAATGGACGGTATGATGGCGGGAATGAAGACTCAGATGGTCATGATGGTCCCGCAAATGGTTATCATGGGATGGATAAATTTCTTCTTCCAAGGGTTTGTGCTTAGTGAGTGGAAGTCCAGATGCCGGTGTTGGTGCATTGCTGATTGGAGGTACGGTGTAGTCAAGTTACCGTTCCCTCTGACCCTCGGCTTCAAGTCTATGCTCCAGCGCGGTATTGAAACACCCGACATGGACGTCAGATGGGTCTCTTCTCTGTCCTGGTACTTCCTCAACTTCTTCGGTCTGAATGGCTTGTACCGCCTGATCCTTGGCGGAGATAACGGTCAGTTGGTGATGGTATTTTCTTAGCTCCGTTCTGGACGTCTGATGTCCTCGGACTCTGTTCTTAGCTGCTGACGCTGCGCGTGATATGGCGACTCCATTCGCGGCCGGGGTCCCGCAAGCGCCGGGACAAGCTCAGGATTACAACAAGCTACTCATAGCGGAGAAGGATAATCTTGAGCTTGCCGAAGGGTTGTACTCTTGGGTAGGGAAGGACGTGGAACAGAGGGTGCTTAGAAGATATGGGAAATTCCCTCCATCGTCGTAGCAGTAAATAGGTCATCAGCTGGGGCCAGCCTGAACGATATAGATGGTTGCACAACAGACTAACATATTATCCGGTATAAAGTTACAGTGCGAGGTAGTGTCCATGCGACGACGTACGACAGTTACATACGAAGTCCAACACCGAACGCCGCCGAGGTCGCCACATCATTCATGTACTGTTGTAAGATATTTCGAATACTGGGGTGCTATATCACCGCCGTATAGTCTATCTGTAGAGATACAAAGATACAAGTCACCTGCACATCGTCAGATCCACAGGTAAGCACGACTTTGACACGAGGACAAACTCACCAAGAAACAAGGCGTAGCCGAGAATGGCACTATACCAGACCGTCATAAAGCGACAGAGCCTGCATTGCATGCCATGAACGATGGGTTCGGGAGCAGTGGAACTGCAACGCACCTGAACGATTGTCGGGTCCTGCTTACTTCCTTCCACAAACTCGTCGTACGTTAGTTTTGCATCTTTATCTCTGTCCATATTCCTGAAGATCTTATCTACGCGCTATAGTTTTTTTCGGTGTCAGATGTGGCGATCACACATAGCAGAGGCGATCTGACCTTTTCTGGAGTATCTTCATCAGCTGGGAGCTTCACCATTTGCCCTGTCATCTTGTAAATGGACTGTACAATCTGCAGCATCTCATGGTATGTAATAAAGCCGTCCCCGTCGATATCGTATAGTTGGAACGCCCCTGGGTGTGGAACAGGATCAGAGCCAGGTCTCCTACGATGGGGTGATAGGCGCACATTTAAGTTTCTCGTCCAACCGCCCTCTACTGGTCACACTGAGCGCACAAATAAACTCCTTGAAGTCGATCGTTCCGTTCTTGTTCTCGTCGAAAACATTGAAAACGTAATCCGCAAACTCCCCCGGGTCTCCAAAAGGGAAGAACTGTTTGTAGATTCGGCCAAACTCAGTCTTGTCGAGTTGGCCGGACGGGCAGTCTTTCAGGAAGCCCTTGTACCTGAGCGCGGGTTAGTTGCTATGCAAATACAACGCGGGTAGCACGCACCATTGCTGGAGCTCTCTCTTATCGACTGAGCCCATGAATCGCGTGAAGAACACGGCGACGACGAGCGGTACTCACAATAGGTGTTCTTCTGCAGGTCTGCGAGCTGCTCGGGCGAGAGTTTGCTCTGCGACTTGCCCATGATGACGGCGGAAACGAAGGTGAGACAGCGGCGGGCGCAGACGCGTTACGGCAGTGCAGTGCAGAGCGTCAATTGCGTCCGATATCATAATCAGGCCGGTAATCTCCCCGCCGGGATGCTTCCGCTCATAGAGGAGTCAACAAGGACGCTGCCTCGAGGACGGCTGGAAGAGCGAGTATTTACATCCGCAATCCTCGTGGCAGCGCAGACCTGCTTATAAGCGCAGACACGTCCAGCTCGTCAGTTTTATTCTGTTTCTGCCGCCGCCGTCCAGCTTATCGTCGAAACCCCATGCTCGTCCTAAACCGAACCGATCAGCCAGAGGGGGAACCACATGCCGGGCGGGCCTTCTCAGTACAAGAGTTCTTTCTCAGTACAAACAGCTTTATATGCCCTTTTTAGCACTCCCCAGCTGCCCCTCTATTTAACTGTCCGGGTCCCCGTCCATCCACCCGCTCTGGCCCTCCATGTGCGTCGTCCAAGGCTCTCTGGAGCAGGCGATCAGCACTTGCCCGATGTGCAAGGTCTACAGGCCTAGCAGCGCCAGGTGAGCAGCTGTGCAATACTCTGTGCGGGCTAGCGCTTATCCATCACGATGGCGCCCTCAGATGCCCCCACAAGCGAGATGTCTGCAGAAATAAGGCCGCCCACCCTCACGAAGTCATATATATGAAGAACGCTGAGGGTCAGTATCAGCCGCGAGTTAATTGACGGTTATCTAATCGCATCCCTCCCTAGTCCAAACGTTCAATGGATGCGGATACTGCAAGGCAAGCGATCTACATCCTGTCTTGGAGCGATCGCTGATGCCATTGCTGTAGTGGGCTGAAAGGAACCCGCCACCGCAGCTGTCAGGTAGTAGGAATCCTGGGTGGCCTGGATGTTGTCGACCTCCTGGAGCGGGCGAACACAAGCTCGTCCCTGCCGCAGACTGGCTTGCTGTCAGCTCTGTTCACAACATCCCGATACCACCGGAAATTAAGGCATTATTGGACAGAGTTGTAGCCACTAGGTCTCCCCCTCTCCACAGCCAGTCCATCAACACGCCGCGATCGCCCAATTCGCCTCCGGCGCCTTCTATGGAGAGGAAGAACAGTGGCAGCAGTGGAGGAACAGTCAAGGCCACTATCGTTCCAATAAGGACGGCACCCATGGGCATACCACCCAAGAGCCGTTCAAACGGCAGCCCGAAACAGACAGTGTCTTCCCTGACGGGCAGTCTTTCTCGGAATATGGGACTCCATATTTCGTCTTCCCCCTCTCAAATGGAGCCACGAGAGAATTACCGTCACGGAGAGAAGCGCAGCGAGCAGGCACACTCGTCTCCAGGTTCTAAATCCAAGGAACTGGATGGGTCAGTTGGTCGACGGGGTTCCGCCCGCCGCCCGTCTGTTTCTGCAGCATTACAAACTCCCACTATGGCGAAACCCCTGCTACCCGAAGAGTCACCTCACCCTACACTACGTCGTCGTGCCTCCACCGCCAATACCACGGCAGCAGCCAATAAATCGCCCTCCCCGCCAACGCGATCCACCGAGATCTCCAGCAACACAGCTTCGCTTTCCAGACGTCCTCAGAACCATAGAAGGGCAAGCCTGAGTGAGGTCTTCACTGGCATGAAGGTTACCCGAAAGGGTCCCAACAGCGCCAGTAGCGAGAGCGGTGGTTCGGCGAGCTCCGGGTCTTTGAGCGAGAGCACAGTGACCTCCGAGGGGTTCACGGACTATCTCTCTGACGATTCCGAAGCGGAGATTCAGCGGCAGGCGGAGATCAAGGCTGCCCAGATTGCACAGAACCAGATGGAGGAGCTCGAGTTCAAGACAGCTAGGCTGCAGCTTGCCAACGTCGACTTGCGTCCGCCGAAGTCCTGGAATCCCACGAGCGCAAAACAGTAGCGGCGCCCAAGCACGAGGAATTAACGAGGGGCAGCGGGAAGCGATGGAAAGTGTTCATTTATATGCTGTATTTCATCTACGCCGATTGACTAACAAATGCTCATGTATCGCTTACTATTATCATCTTTTCTCTTTCACGAAACTTGGAGGCTCGAAACGGAGGATGCTCTGAATCGTCGTTTCTTTGGTGGTATAGGGCGTTTTCTGTGCATCTGTGGCTTGTATACTAGTGGTCATCACTGCATCTATGCATCAAGAATTAGAAGTTGAATCAAGTATCCTGAGTCTAGTTCCTGAGTCGTGACAGAGCTATCGGTTGTCGGATCCGGAATCGCGTGCCGCTCCAGCACTCAATTGCAAGCCACCCGCGCACTGCAGCTCGGGGAAAGAGGCACACGAACTTCATGCCGTCTCTATAGCCCTTATCCACCTTGATACCCATCTAGCTCCACGACCTAATGAATCTTCAACGACATTCCATAACCGCGACTAATCCCATCCGCATCCTAGACGCACGCTTCGATGCGGACTATCGGCTGTTTACTTGCTCGACACCAGCGGGCTTCGCGGTGTACCGCGCCTACCCCCTAACGCTCCTGCGGAAGCGAGGTATGTGAATCGAACTGGACGAGATAGCTTCGTCTCTTGACATAGATCTGCAAGAACTGACTGGGGGAACCCTTGCCGCTGTTCTTCCGCTGCATACCTCGAACCTGCTATTCCTGCTCGGTGGTGGACGTAGCCCGTTATATCCTCCGAACAAGGTAGTGCTATGGGATGATTCCTTACGCAGAGAGGTTGCGGAGCTTGAGTTTAGGGAACGAGTGCGAGGCTTTGCGTGCAGGAGAGGGTGGCTAGCGGTCGCATTGCGCAGGAGAGTCGTGCTGTTCGAGGTCGGGGAGCGCGTTTCGAGATTCGGAGAGTGGGATACATGCGATAACTCTAGAGGTGAGTAATACGATATACGCAATAGTTGAACCTGGGACTCATGGCAGCTCAGGTCTGGTCGCAATGGCCGCAGCTACAGGTGCTACCCTGCTAGCCATACCCGGCCGTCAGACAGGGCATGTACAGCTCATTCATCTCCCTCCATGTCCACCACCTGCCAATGCAGCACCATCTCAGGCAAAGCCACCACCGAGACCCACCAAACATCCAGTCTCCATCGTTGCCGCACATACCGGTTCCCTAAGTACACTCTCGGTTCCACCATCTGGCAGGCTGCTTGCAACGACATCGTCCAAAGGTACGCTGGTTCGGGTCTGGGACTCACATACCGGCAAGCTCGTGCGGGAGTTCCGGAGAGGTACAGACAAGGCTGAGATCTACGGTGTTGCATTTCGGCCTGATGAGAAAGAGCTTTGCGTGTGGAGTGACAAGGGTACAGTGCACGTCTTCACCATCACGGCTAATTCAGGCCAAGCGTGAGTCGCTGGGATACTTTCTATACTCGTGTAATTCTGACCTCTGTCCCAGCAACCGGCAGTCGACATTCTCCGCACTCACACCTTTCCTCCCCCTTCCTAATTATTTTGGCTCTGAATGGTCCTATGCGCAGTATCGATTACCAGCACAGTCGCCACACGCATCGATTGAGACACAGGCTTCTCGGGCGCCCAAGTTGAACGTTGCTGACGAGGAGAGATGTGTTGTAGGGTGGATACAAGTGCCATCTGATCGACCTAGTCCTGATCGTGATGCCCCGCTAGAACACCAACTAGTGGCTCTCACTTATTCTGGTGGCTGGTACCGTCTATCGCTACCAAAGTCAGGATCAGCATCGACTGCGTCTGTGGCTTCGCCTTCGTCTGGGGTTTCTGCGTCCGCAGCACCTCCCAGGTCGATATCCATGCACCGTCCTAGGTCGTCTAGCGGCTCGTCCTTCTCCAGCCGTACTGAGAAGGGCAAAGAGAAGGAGAAAGAGGGCAAGGAGAGCCACGAGTGTGCCTTGAAGGAATTCAGACGGTACGGTCGGTGGGATGGCTGGGGTTGATTGCTCCGGCTCTTGGTCATCAGGTATCGGCATCTATCATGCACTCTTGCTTGTCGTCTTGCACACATGTACTCTCATACCATCCGCTTATACTTGTATCAATGGATTGATTTTGGATTTACTGTAATTACACTGTAAATCGCGGTTATGGCGTTAACGCGCGTGACGTCACGCGACTTGGAATCAAATGGATCCGCGAAGTCAGAGGCGCAGGTTCCTTGCTGATTCTAGCCTACTCGACATGTCCAGCATACAATCCATTGTGACGCCTAAGTCTCCCCGTGCAAGCTCATGCGGGTATTGCGGACCTCCGGGCGGCAGAAGCCTAACAGCATCGAGCCACAAAGACGGGGGTCTGATTGCGGTGCGGCTTTCCTGCGATGTAAGTACGAATGTGAACTGTAGAAGCTTGTCCGCCTACGTGCTCGTGTAGGCGTACCAGAAGATGATCGATAGGGGATGGAGGAGATCTGGTACGTACTGCTACAAACCCGATCTAAGGCGCTCGTGTTGCCCGCAATATACCATCAAGTGAGTCTCTTGGTGCGGGACTCCGAAGGGTATTGTAACAAAGTACAATGCTTAGGCTGGATGCTCTCCAGTTCAAGCCGTCCCGCAGCCACCGAAAGCTTGTCAACCGGTAGATTCGTCATTGTGCTACTCGATATGCGCCTTCATTGATGTCTGGATGCATCGCAACTCAGATGGAACCGGTTTATTTTAGAGGGCAATACTTCTGATAAAATGGACACGGACAACGTGCGTCTATGCCCAAGCTGTGGCGGGACCTCATCCGATCCTCTTGTGCTAGATAGTCTGCAAAGTCGCGAGGAGGGACAGGCACCTCGAAGAAACAGCCTGAATTCTCCCTCGTGTCGGCGATCCACGCATCCGAGTATTCCTTCGTGAAAGACACCGGCGAGAAACCCGCGCACCAGTTCGAAGTGAGCCACTTACCTTCGCCAGTTACGCAGCTCACGGATGACTATGTGTAGGTAATCCTAGAGCCCTCCGCATACAGTGAAGAGAAGTACGCTCTATACGAGAAATACCAAAAGGAAATACATCTGGATGACGACAATCGTCCGTCTGGTTTCAAGCGCTTCCTTGTCGAGTCGCCGCTGCACGTAAGATTGCCATGCTCCTGCACTAACGTCCTTACTATACTTGTTTCTTCCTCTAGCACGAGCTAATGCCGTATCCAAGTACGCCGCCTGCCCATCTCCCACCCACCTTCGGATCGTATCATCAGCTGTACAGAGTGGACGGAGAGCTCATCGCCATGGGCGTGATCGATATCCTTCCTGGCTGTGTGTCCAGCGTGTACTTCATGTACGACAAGAAGTGGGAGCAGTACTCGCTCGGTAAGCTGAGCGCTATGCGGGAGACGGCCCTCGCGAAAGAAATAAATGACGCCGGCGTCACTGGGGTTGATTCATTATACATGGGTATGTGCGCGAGTCCTTTTAGCCGTCAAGTGACGGATCAATTTCACTTATGGTTCACAGGCTTCTACATCCACTCTTGTCAAAAGATGCGGTACAAGGGCGAGTATTCCCCGTCCTACCTGCTTGATCCCGTGCGTGTGTTGCGATATATAAGCTTGCGTATCATCCTTGACTCCTTCATACGCAGGAAGACTACACTTGGTACCCTCTAAGCAATTGCATTCCCTTATTGGAGGGAAAGAAATACGCTTCCTTTGCACATCCAGAGCACTCTATCCGTGATGGGGAGCAAGTGCCGGGCCGTAAGTCCCTTTAATCTATCGATACGAGTTGGCGGGCCTGATATTGAATATTGTAATGGCAGGCCGCGTGGCGCCTACTGTGAGTGACGACGATCTGAGGCAAGTGAACGTTGTCGCGGGTGTGCGAGGGCACCAAATTGTCGTTGTCCCGATGAATGTCAGCCTTATCCTTCTCGTCCTGGCTGCTCTATTCACTCGGTCTGTCTGCAGGAGTCGGCTGCGTACAACCGCGCGCAGACGCGTGTCACACTTCTGGAGAATATTGATGCACTGGGGTTGGCTCTTTCGAAGGAGATGATATGGTACATCACGCCTGTGGGGTTTGTGGATGATGACGACGACGAGCAGGAGGAGAAGGAGAAGGAGGAAGTTGAAGCGAAGCTGGTGAGGTAGAAGAGGTATTGAGGATAGTGGAAGAGGAATAGTGTACTATTGGGTATACTTTGTATCCGTAGTCTCGCATTGGAGAAATGTATGTAACACT
Source organism: Gloeophyllum trabeum ATCC 11539 (assembly GCF_000344685.1). Taxonomy (NCBI): domain Eukaryota; kingdom Fungi; phylum Basidiomycota; class Agaricomycetes; order Gloeophyllales; family Gloeophyllaceae; genus Gloeophyllum; species Gloeophyllum trabeum. The sequence continues at coordinate 1,648,613 of NW_006920411.1, read as the reverse complement.
GCAGTGACAGCAGAGGTGGCGTATGCCAGCCAGATCTGAGATCTCGATCGCAAACTCGCGCTGGCTTCGACAAGGTTTTGAACTTCTATGCAACTTCTAAATTGCAAGGAAGCTACAAGCTTTAGCATTTTTCGAGGAGTAATCAACACCCTATCACTAGCAGTTTCCACCTGCTTAGGACGGCGTCGCACTTGTCAATGCTGAAGTTGGCGTCATCTGCTCTGCGAAGACGATGGCAGGGGTTCCGGACTTCCTGGACCCGAGTGATGAAAGACCGTCCAATTCTCCGACGATCTTTATACTCTCTATTCTGGCTTCCGACTGCCATAGTGTTTACTGAGTACTTCGCCGTAATCAAGCAAGTCAAAGGACCGAGCATGCAGGTACGCCACTTACGCCCGCACTGCGCCGCTGGATAGAAGTGATACTAGTCCCAGGCAGCCTACGTTAAATCCCAACACGTCTGAATGGCAAGACGTCATTATATTCGACCGGTATCATGCAAAGGTTATGCCTCAGTATGAGAGGGGAGACATTGTCGCCGTGTGGTACGAGTAACGATACACCTCAGCCCCACTCGGCTTATCCAGCCTACAGGTCACCCTCGGACCCGAACAGATTATTCGTGAAAAGGATAATCGCCTTGGCTGGGGATATCGTGAGTGGATACTTCACTTGAGGACAGCATGATGGACCGTTTCGAAGGTAAAGACATTACCGCCCTACCCCGATGCGGAGGTGCGCGTTCCAGAGGGGCACGTTTGGATAGAAGGTATGATCTGGGCTGCGCCTGTTTTATACTTCATGTACCAGGTCATTATTAGGCGATGAGCGCTTCCACTCAGACGACAGTAACAAATTCGGTCCTGTACGTATCTATACATTATTTGCAGGAAGGACCACTACAAAGTCCCTGACACATTTCTAGGTACCGCTGGCTCTGATCGACTCGAAGTTATTCTACATCATCTTCCCGCTCGACAGGATAGGCCCAGTGCCCTCACATCGAAAACATCGTACAGACCTTCCCAGGGGCCCGGCATGGCGTCACGAGCAAGCAGACATCGAGAGGCAACGATGGCGGGAGTCAAGAGTGACAATAGGCAGTTAAGAATGGGTAGCAGCAAACCTAGCGATGTTGATACAATCGGGCTCCAGCATATACTATCTGCTACACGAGGATCTATGGTATATCTCTACCATCAGTCGTGATCATGAGGCTATAAATTATGATTCATCTCTTTCACGCGTCTCCGGCGCGTCTCTTTTCTTCAAGTCGGCGAATAACGTTACCCTGATGGTCCTGGGGAGCCAGGCCTAGGATCTCGTCCGCCTCGGGTGACCCAGCCAAAGGCACGTCCTTGCGCAAGGAGACCTTAACCGGGGATACTCCTTCCCTGTAGGCCAGGGCAAATACAACATCCATGTCTACGAAACGGGCTTTCAACACCGAGCATGTACAATGATGACTGCAAAGCTTACCTTCCAGCGAGCGGCCAGCAGTCTCGGGGAAGAACAGGTACACGACGGGTATAATGAAGGCGTTCAAAGCGGCGAAAACTGGATAAGTAACAATCAGCCGACGATCAACCTCGGGTCAGAGACCAATGCCATCTACCAACCGATATAAGTCCGCCATTTGATATGGTCGAACGCAGGTCCAGTGACCATCACGACAACAAAGTTGAAGATCCAGTTGGATGCGGTACTTAGAGCGTTCGCCGGAGCCCGGATCCTCAGTCCCACAATTTCGGCAGGCTACGTCACAAGTCAGTGTACTCCTACTGGGCATAATTGAACTCAAGACGTACGTATAACCAAGTCATCCCCAGCCAGCCGACGGCGAAGAACGAGTTGAAGACAAAGAGCAGAACCGCCGACACGACTTGCGTTGCAGAGTTGTCGATCGCACCGAGGATAGCTAGTAAGACCATGGTGAGGGTCTGTCCCACTGACCCGAACAACATGAGCTTGCGACGCCCAACGCGATCGATGAGGAAGATAGCGATCAGGCTGGCCATGAAGTACTCCGTTCCGTTGCATGCGGCGATGATACGCGAGTTCCTATCGTTGATTCCCAGTCTCTCGAAGAGCAGCGTCTTAAAGTACTCGTTAATTATTGGCCTACGCGAACACCACCACAAGTACTCACAGCATAGCTGGTAAGAAAGTTATCAGCATCATCTTCAGAGCGATGAAAAACCAAGACTTACTAGGTGATCAGGTTGATACCGCTGATTTGCTGGAAGCACTGATTGACGATTCCCAGGGCCGCACGCCGGAAGTTCTGGCTCGGTCCTCTGTGGAAGAGCTCCCGCAGCGAAGCCTTGCCGGCACCGCCCTCCATAGCAACAGCTTCACGGATTCCAATGAAGGTACGTTGCACGTCTGGGTCTGACGGGGGTTTATCATCGAGCGCGGAGATGACAGCAAGGGCCTCGGCATTGCGACCGTTCTTGACGAGCCTATATAGAAGCAATAAAGTCAGACATCATCGTGCATTTCTAGGTCTGAAAGCGCACCATCGGGGGGACTCAGGAAGCTGTAATCGCAAGGTAAGTCAAGCATCCCGAAGGCGGTATGTATCGAGATACTCACGAATGTGATACCGCCGATGAGAACGAGTGCAAACAGGATCTGAAGTGCTATGGGTACCCGCCACTGGGCAGACGAAGACTGAGCCCAAAAGCTACAAAAGGATTAGCGACGACAGATTGCAGATGAAGGGCCGCGCACCATGCGAAGTCTATCCACTACAAGTCCGCAAGAAATTGATGAATGACGAGATTACGTGACCAGCAGGCTGATATGACTTACATATCTATAAAAGTGCTTAGTGCAATAGTGGAAGCGGCAAGCGAGGAATGACGTACGAGATCATGATGCCGAAAGTAATCAAGCTACCCTCAATCATAATGAAGCTTCCTCGTTTCGCGGCGGGTGAACACTCCGCATGGTACGAAGGAACAGTGGAAGTCTAAATTGAGATTCCAGATACTCTGTTGCCCGGATTGAAGTAGGAAAGACGCACGTTTAGACCATTTCCGAGACCGGTGACAATCCGCGCTACGACCATTTGTGCATAGGAATACGAAGAGGCCTGAAGAATTGCTCCAATGATCATGATGATTCCACCGAGAACGATAGTCTTTCGCCGACCGAGCCGGTCGCCTATCCAAAGGTTTGATAACGCGCCGACAAGGCAGCCGATTTCCTAACATCGCAAACATCAGTATTGACCCGTGGACAATACCTTGACGGGACTACAAACATATATAGCGACAAGAAAGCTTTGAAGAGTCGCATGCTCGGGCTTACTGCCGTCTGCCGGGACCACCGTTTGTGGGAATACTTTCTCAAACTGGGGGCAACGACTAAGAGGCGAACAGCGTGAGCCTGAAGGAACCATACCTGGTTTGCTGTTAGCAGAGCGGACATAACACCCTGGTCATACCTGTACCAACCTAATTAGTGGTATTTGCGCTTCGCCAGGGAATGTACAAACCCGAATAGCGTGAAGCCTGTCCCAGCTACAACGGCCAGGGCAGCGGTTAGCCTGCGGCCTCTTAAAGTGGGCAGATGGGACGTGACTTCCGCCTCGAACTCGGAAGGGGGCGTGTCCGTAGCATCATCGACTCGCCAGTCTGTGGTATCCTTGGATTTACTCGGTGAAGGGGAGGGTGATCGCGACATGATGGATACAGGGGGTAAAGACGTCTGAAAAGTGAAAGCCTCTGGACACTAATAATGAATCGCTCCGTGATAAGGCAGACCCGAATGTACAAGACGTCGAAACAAGGAAGAGGAGCACAGAGAGACGTTCCTTCGAGGGACATGGTACTTGCATCCCTGATCTTATATACCTGTCAGTCGTGACTGCCCTCGGCAGTCCGGTTCGACTTCGATGCCAGAAATAACAAACTGTAGACATGATGCCGTATGGCAGCCGTGTTCGGAAGATGAGAACCCTCGAAAGTTTGAGTGTTGTGGAGCTACAGAGGCACATGGGGGACGCCTACTGGCGCCTCTGTGTTTGGCTGAATGAAGCGACCGAGTTATCACACAACATCAGAGGATTTGGTGTGCAAAACATACCTACAACGTCATGCCTCGAAGATCGTCAAGGGCACCATTGCCGGATCATGTTATGTTTTCTTGAAACGGGGGCTGGTTGGATCGCGCCGTTCGATCTCGGAAGTGCTGCAGCCACACTCCGAGCTGCTTTGGACTCAGCGGCGCTCCACCGGCAAGGTCATCAGCTGGGTGTGTTTACGTATCATCAGTCTCAATGAATCACCGAAATACGATTATTTGGTAGTAGACAAGGGGAAGACTATGGTCACAAGGTATGTACAAGGATGATAGGCGGAACAGCGTAAGCAAGGCGCTACAAGATACCAAGCATAGCCTGCCAGAAGGCGTACCACCTGTCCATCCAGCTATCTATAAGGCGTACCCTCCTCCGCCCTGCCCGGACCCCTGCTGATGTCCTGGGTGCCCGTGCTGGTCATTGTATTGAAGTTGCGACATCTGCGCCGAAAGTGACCTGGGCGGAGGGCCGCCGGATGTTGGACTAGGATAGTCCTGGGTAGCCTCTTCGTAAGACGGCGCACCCATATGTTGGTCTGGAGATGCATAATGCATGGGTTGAGCAGTCCCGGCGTAGACGTCGCACGGCTCCGCCATGTAGCCATTATGCTGAGGAGGTGTAGCGTATGGATCGGGTAGGGATGAGGGCCGACTGTCGTTCTGATGTGCGAAGGGTGCAGCACCGAGGGCTAGATGGTGAGTGCTGCTGTAGTCGTCATCGTACATCTTTTGGTCATCGGCAAAGGTAGTGGCGGATTGATTGTAGGCACCATAAGCACCCTGATACTGATTTCCGTAGGCCGGCATGGGTGGATAGTCGTACTCGGCTTTATAATCAGAATGGTAATAGTAGTCGTTCTGAGCGGTGTACTGGCTGGGAGGAACGCGGGTGCGCATCGACGAGGAATCATCCTCATCGTCGTCGAGGGAGATGTTGGGCAAGGTAGGCTGAGGCAATTGTTTCACTATTTCACCCTTGCTATTCTTGAGATGAGAGAAGTCACCAGCCGCCTCCTTCTTAGCCAGGGCTTGGGCTTTGGCCAGACGTTGCTTGTTGCGTCGCCTGATAACCTCAGCAATACGCTAAAATACGACCAGTCACGCATGGATCACGTTGGGATATGCCTGAACTTACCTTGTCGACCTTGTGACACACGTATTCCTGATTCGAATTACGGTCAGTACACATGGACGCTACAGCACTTAGATGTGTCTGTCATACCTTCAAGTTACCTCGGATATAGCACAGCCAGGGAACGTACGCGATACCGGCCAAGATAAGCTGGACCAAACCGAAGAGAAAGATGACCACAGTGAACAGTGTCGTGACGGTGAGGATACTGGTCGAAATGTTCTTGTTCCCGCGGAAATACTTCTCCACATCGTACCAATCTCCGTCATCCGCCTTACTCTGGTAGAACTCGTACAAGGTGATGGCATTTATGGTCTGGCGGGGACCATCGGCAAGGAGGAGCTGCTTCCACGCTGGAGAGAGTATTTGGGTAAATATGTCAATGACCAGCCGATCATATAACTTACTCTTGAATGTGAAGAAGATCCAGAAAGCAAAGTCGTCGGATCTTTTGGTAGAGTTGCTCAAGTGATCGAAAAAGCAGAAGTGATCGTATGATCCTAGTAACAGAGTCAGATCAGTGTACAACTCATGTCATGGACATAATGCTCACTCAGAGAGTAGTAGTGTTGTGCCATGATGTTGGTGAAGGCGTAGGAGATATCCCGACTAGCAACGATCTTCTTCGACTTCCGCGCCTCGTATGCCAGCTATTTGATAAAATCTCAGCTACTTGTGCTAACATCAATGGAATGGGACTCACAAGTAAGAAGGAAAATATGATGCACCCGACGAATATCCACTTGCCAACTGAGAACGAAATGTTGAGGCAGTTGCTATTCTGCTGGTGCTCACAGCTTTCCAACGTCTCGTTGGACCAACCGTCAGTGGTCAACATGGTGACGGCGGTGAAGATATCGGAGACGTAGACGAGGAAGGACTTGAGCACGACTACGTAGAGCCAGAGATACCTGTCAACGACATGTCAGCCTCCGGGTAGGCCGAACGAGACGAACGCCTCAGTAACAACAGCGGTGACCCAAATCCACCAGGCTCAGGGAAATTCAAAGGACAGTAGTGAAGAGGAGTAGCACATACTTCATTCGCATGCCAAAGCCATTATCTGTGAATTCTCTGACGTCCACGAAGTCGAACTAGAAATCCCTCTTAGGGCAAGTGAAGGCACCAAACTCATTGTAGCGCACCTTGTGGTCTAGTACTGCTTCTCTCTTCCATGCTGGCCCTCCACACATATCGACGCAGGGAGATGGGCGATGGGCGAAGGCTGTGGTCCGCAGTCGCTTGTGGTGTTTAGTTAAAGAACGCAGGTGAGGTCGAGGTTTGGAGTGTTGTAGCAGGGCCAGCCAGCGTCATACACAGTAAAGAGAGGTGTCAAAGAGCGACTGGACGGTGCAGACGACGAGAGCGACGGCGAGAACAGGGCGAGGTCTATGGCTAACTGGAAGGTAGTGGCTGTTGTTGCCAGTGCCACGGTCCACGGATGGCTAGCGCGCTTTGCGCCTGCTTGGTTGATTTCCATTTCGGGATACACAACCTTTAACCGCAACAATGACGACCTTGCAAAAGATCAAAGTGAGGTCTTGCTATTCACTGTTCTTAACCATTCTAACAGTAATGATACGAAGGAAATCGAAGATGAAATGGTACCTAAATTGCACTGTGTGCTTTGGCCTATGCTGAATATACCTCTTGCAGGCCAGGAGTATGTCCACCGGTGCCCTCTGTTAGGCAGCAAAACTCACCCCAATGGCTGTGTAGCGCAAAAGAATAAGGCCACAAGTTATCACTTGGGCCAACTCAAGGCGAAGCTCGCAAAACTTCGGCGCGACCTTCTTGATCCCACAAGTGGAGGTGGAGGAGGCGGGGGAGGCGTAGGCTTCGATGTAGCTCGAACCGGTGTAGCATCTGTGGGGTTTGTCGGATTTCCTTCGGTGGGAAAGGTATGTTGCATGCATGCATGGCCGGGTCTTGAGGCATGGTTCTGACGTTCCCTAGTCCACCCTGATGTCCAAATTGACGGGCACCCACTCCGAAGTGTCCGCCATCGACTTCACGACCCTCACAACAGTGCCTGGTACACTGAAAGTGCATGGCGCACCCATACAAATTCTGGATTTACGTCAGTTCCTCCTCCGCTTCACTGTGTGACTATGCTAAGGCTTTTCTATCGTCGCAGCCGGTATCATTGAAGGTGCCAATGATGGTCGAGGTAGAGGAAGACAAGGTACGCTCGCTCAATGATTCGCCATTGTCTGAATCATTACTTACGCGTAGCTCAGTCATTGCCGGTATGAATTGTGGCGAATACTTGAAAACCGTGGTTACTGAATACAGGCACTACGCTCCCTCGCAGTCGCTCGAACGTGTAACCTCATTTTCATTGTTCTCGACGTCCTGAAGCCTCTTAACGACAAGAGGATCATCGAAGCAGAGTTGGAGGGCTTTGGAATCCGACTGAATAAGAAACCACCCGCCATTACTGTGCGGAAGAAGGATAAAGGCGGCATCGCGATCACGAATACTGTCCCCCTCACAAACATCGATCATGATGAGATTAAAGCGATACTGAGCGAGTACAAGCTTAGCAATTGTGACGTCGCCATTCGGCAGCCCAACGCTACGGCAGACGACCTCGTGGACGTCATAGAAGGCAACAGGTACGTCCGCTGCGGTTGTTGTATAGTCACTATAGGAAAATATTTCATCCCATAATTCAGAGTGTACATTCCCGCCATATACGTGAGTGTATTTCATGGCAGGTGTCGCAGCTGATGGTCACCATCCCACACTCCTTAGGTGCTGAACAAGGTTCGTCATTAGACGCTATTCTGAAAATATGTGCTGATCGGATTGCCTCAGATTGATGCTATTTCAATTGAAGAACTTGACCTGCTGTATGTCGGTTGGGTGGATTCAAACCTTGACTTAACTTCCCATTCTCCACTGCAGATATAAAATTCCTCACAGCGTCCCAATATCATCGAAAGAATGGTTGAATATCGATGAACTTATCGACAGAATGTGGGAGCGGCTTGACCTTGTTCGAGTATACACGAAGCCGCGCAAGGCTCCTCCCGACTACTCCCAGCCTGTTGTACTCCGCCGTGGACGCAGCACAGTGCAAGATTTTTGCAACTCGATCCACAAGGAAATAGCGAAACAGATGAAATAGTGCGCCCCAGTCGTCGTCGCTCAATTGGTTGAGTCTAATCGTTACTCACAGCGCCATTGTGTGGGGTTCGAGTGCTAAGCATGCGCGAGGGCAAAAGGTCGGGTTAGACCATGTGCTCGAGGATGAAGACGGTGCGTGGTAAACTACCATCCGTGAAAAATGTGCTAATACAGCAATTCGGCAGTCGTCCATATTGTGAAGAAGTAAAGAAGAGTTCAAGCGTTGTCATTTTGTAGCTATAGTGTATAAGTCTAGCCTTGATGGAGCACCCTTGAACACCACGAATATTTACTCCTGTCTGAGATATATAAACGATAAGCGTAGGAAAGCCCAGACTAAACCCACAGCGCAGTAAACGCTGGTCATCATAAGGGGCAGGAAGGCGAGGTTGGACGCCTCCGACTTCGTAATCTGTGCGGGATCTGGTTCCGGACAAGAGAACTCCCCCGCAATGCATTTTGTGGCTCCGGTTGCCTGCCTTGCGCCTGTAATCCACGCCTCCAAGGCCGGAAGGGCCATAACGAGTACCTGCAGCAATAGGAAGCCGGCGAGGTATAGCTTCTCCAGCAGGTCCATTATTACAGATGGCAGGGATCTCGGAAATCTCGTAAGAATCGATCAGATACAAGGTTAATAGTTGGATAGCGCTGACTTACTCGTACAGACGCCGATTGAGTGGCACGAAAATCAAGGTCGCCCAGAGAATGCTGCACAGAACTTCGACAAATATCTCTGTTGTTCACCCCACCGTCAGCTGCGTCCAAACAGTCCAAGAAATGGATAATGCACCGGCAGGGGTGAAAAGCAATGGGAACAGCGAGAAGACGCCAGCGGCGCTGGCAATGGTAAACGTTCTGAAATAAGCGTAGCTTTCGGGAGCAAGTAGACTGCTGTATTCATTAGCGGGGATAGTCAGCGTGGTTCATCCCGCTCCCACCTTAGTGGTACCAAGACCAGCAAAATGGCTTTCTCGTGTACGTGCCAGCCAAACATGTAAGACGTGTATCCGCAGAGAGTCAGAGCTCCGAGGAAGGACTTGTACGTAGGCACGCGCGATAGTTTCACAAGGAATACCTAGCAGAGAAGGCGTGAAGGACTGGCAGGAACACGAAGTACTTTCGTCATTACCGTTTGGGATAGCAATGTGACTAAGAATGTATGTATAGGCTTGACGTTTGGCAACACAGCAAAGACTGTGTCGCCGACTAGTCCCCTAGATGTCGAAGCCACGCCGGACGCATTCAGAGCAAGCTTGACTCCAGTTTGCTTGACGACTGAGAATAGTGAGCTTCAGTCAGAAGATTAAAGACGACCACCTACTATGCAGAAGGACTCGATCAGCGGCTGTAACGAGGGCCCAAGCATTCGGCGCCCAATAAGCGTGATTAAGGCCCCGAGTGAATGGGAATAACCTCGAGAGTAGTTGCGGCAACTGCCCCATCAAGATGAAGGGACCCAAGGAGACCACGAAGACGACCAGTACAATATTGGCTAGCAACAGGAAATTGCGGGGGAGCAGCTGTCCTTGAGGGGACATACAGAAAGAGCGTAGCAGATATACGAAGTAGGCTGGCTACTTGTGCACCGTGAGAGCAGACAACTGGACAGTTCAGAGAAGACGTACAGCCAAGTACATGTAGATATGCTTGAAATTAAGCAGAACGGCGAACAGAAATCCGCTGGCTAGTTTGTCTCCCTGCGTGGCATAATGAGGGGAGTGGCAGGCTTTTCGGGAGGTAACTCACTTGACGTGCCATGTAAATCGACCATAGTAGGATACCGAACATAAACCCGTTGTACTGGAAGTGTATATGATCCACAATGAGGAACCCTGGATGCAAAACTAGTGAAGCAGACACGATTCTCTGCATGAGTGGGTCCACTGCCCCTCGAACAAACCTGAAATCGCGTCAGTAGTGGTCATCATGTAAGGGAAATCCTCAAGTTACTTTAACGCGACCGCTGCCAGGACTAACTCCGCCACGATCACAGTGGTACGTTGATAAGCCACGACCGACCAAGCGCCGTAGTTCAGGTTGTTCAAATCGACTATACGCCTGTCAATGAAGGCTGCTGGAATCGAGAGTAGCTTCTCGAAGTAAGCAAAGAACGGAGGATAGTCCAAGGCTATGGCAGGCACTCAGACGGCATTCATTGTATATAACGCTGAGCTTACTCCACTCTGAGGTGGTCTATTCAAATGTGAGATACCGCCGATGCTTGGATGCCCCCGACTCACATCGTAGTACCATTGAGACAAGGGCAGAGAATGTGTTATTGCCAACCAATTCCGGTGGACCTCGAAATCCGTAGAACGACTACGGAGTGTAAATTCTTTCAGAATCATGCGTGCAACATATGCTGTAGGATCAACATACTATGCTGGGAAGAGCAGGAGCTTCAATGATGTCGAGAGGATGAAGATATCCCATTCCGAAGCAGACGCATCCAGATGCCACCACGAAGAAGGGTTCTTTGGTTCGATATCATCCAATCCTTTGGGTTCCTCTTCTAGGATTTCCTCGGGACGGCGACCTGCTTGTACATGAGTCCGACAGCGTAGAGGTGACGACATAAGCTGTGATCACAAGCGGGTGATCCCAGCAACACGTTCAATAATTGGAATCTGAGACTTTGTGTGTAAGATTATACGGGTTACCTCAGTCTTCGCCCTTCCAGTTATGAGGAAAATATAGAGCGGGCAAGTAAGAGGGCTCAGTACAAGATAAAACTTGGTGGCTGTGGCTAAATGCAAGACACGGTCGAGTCTTAGCTCGAGTCGTCGACGCGTCGCGATCAATCTGATACTTCCTCGAGCTCGCCCTTCCCCTTACGTCGATCGCGCAATCACCAATGAGCGAACAAGCTAAACCTGCAAATATAACAGACCAGGCAGCCAAAGGGTCTGCCTCTTCTGATAGATAAAGCGGACCATTCGCTGACAATGGTTGTGTAAACAGTGGTGTCCTCACTAAGCTGATCCTGTTCAGTCTTTCCCTGGGTATCATCCCTATTTCATCGTATTTTCTCTCTGAAAGATACGTTTGGAATGGTGAGCTGTTCCCTATGTTCCACACGAAGATGGAGACTAATTCACTCGGTTCAGGAAACTCTAATTACGCTGCAATCACGGCCGTCTTCGCGGCCAACGTCGTTCTAGTGACATATATTATCCTCTCCATACTGGAAGACAAGTCTCCCGCGTCAGTCCCTCCGGATGTACCAAAGGACACGAAGAAGAAGCAATGAGGTTGCGCACGTAGGCGTCCTGTTCCACCTGTAAGTGTTCAGTCAGTCTTACGAGGCAGGCAGCACCCATTCTCTTGCTAGTGACGAATCTTGATATCCGGTGATATGTTGCTACAGGCTATTGTGATATCACAGGCGGTAATTTATAGTACCACGAACGAGGGCGCGCCATCTAGACCGCCACTCCCCATCGTATGCTCCCACATTCCGACACTGACAACATACTCATCCGTCTCCGCTCCTTCACTGACTCATGGGTGGCAAGCACGAGCTCCATCATATGATTGGCCTCAGTCGCAGCCAGGACTTCTGTTCGATATGGGAAAGAGCCGGAGCGTGGTGACGGCGTATTAGGCGCGGAGTCGGTCGACGTCGAGGAAGTATCACAACCGCCGGCTTGCGAGTCGCTCTGTGTCGAATCCCTTGTTATTATAGAGGACGAAGTTGTATGCGTGGTCTCCGCAGGTTTCTCCGGAGGAAGGTCGGCTTCCCATTCAAGCAATCGAGGCTGCTGTCGTCCGGATCATCCAAGCTGCCCTGCTGACTTGGACTTCCGGAGTTCCTTTGGTCGATTGGTATGAGGTCTCTGCCGTAGGGCGTCGGCCGTGGAGGGGCGGGGTTTCGTCCCAAATGGCAAAGGTATCGCGGGAGGAAGGCCGCGGGGCGGAGGAGGGACAATGAGCGGGGGAGGTGTGGGGAACATCTCTAATGTGATATCCTTGGAAGCGCTCGAGCATTTCGAGAGAGTGCTTGATCTGATGGAGAGCAGTGATTCATGGGAAGCGGTGGTGGATGCAGTGCGAGGTCTTCGCCCTGCCTCTCCCTCAGGAAGCCCTGTCCCAACAGTATATCTGTTTTCCGGTTCTTCGCAGTCATCCTCGTCATTTTCGTTGCTTCCTCCGAGATCTAGGAAGTCAGAGACACATTCAGCGTAGCAGTTGCCAACCGGCTCCAAAAGGCGGCCCGGTGATCCTGCGACATCTTCATCGTCCGAGAGTACGATGATTGGGATGACAGGTTGATGGCTCGGGGGAGTCTGCGCTGAGGAACCAGTGCGAGCACGAGGGCGCTGGTCGAGGTGAGGAGGAATAGCTACGCCCTCCGAATAATCCCTCTCCGAGGTGGTGCTTAGGAAAGATTCCAGGAAACGACTTCCCTGAACTCGAGATCCATCAAATGTCAACGGAGACCAGCATCTCGTAGGTGCAGGCAGCCAAGTGTCCACATCCTGTGACGCGCGACTTATCCCATTCGACATGGTCAAAGCGCACTGCCCGTGCACCGCATCGCGAGGTCTGTACGATGTGGACGCTGGTGCTGTCCCCGGTCGATCGTCGCGGAAGGCTGGTACGCTCCTCGCGCTGCGTAAAGTGTTTCCAGAGGCTCTCCTGCTTGCACGGGTGGCGTGGTGGGGCTTGGTCTGCGGATAGACTTCCTGTGTTCCAGGTAGATAGGAGATGAACTCCTCTGGTTCGCGCGTGCTTTGTCGGGCGGATTTACGCCGGGTCACCTCCCTGTTCTTGAACGCAGTGACAAAGGACGACAGAGATTTCATGTTGGATGTTCGACTGCGCTCGCAAGAAAACGATTGGGCGCTATTGCAATGAGCGATTATCGGTGCTGAACGTGCTAACTGACAGACTGTGTACTCACTCGACAGCAGCTGGCCGGCGGTTGGTAGATATGGACAGCAGTCATGCAGAACGGGAGATGCGGGCATTCCATGGCTCGGTTATCTATTAGGGTCCCCTAATGCTGACCGGCCCATTACACTTTTGTCTATAGCGAACAAGTCGATCTTGTCAGCTGTTCATTAGTTCGGTCGCTGTGGACTCCTTTCAAAGAGCTCGTGGAAAGGTAGAAGTCGAGAGGGATGAGGACCCAGGAGGAATTCAGAGCTGCTTGATCACTCGGATTGCCTTGCATGCATGTCGTTGACCATGCTTGCAGCGGCCTCTGAAGCACTGGTTCTTGGGCAGAGGCCGTGGCCGCCACAGCCAACAGCTGCGGAATGAGGTATCGGGCGTTGGATCTTGGAACGACGCTTCAGGAACATCGGGATCTGAGGTGGATCTGTGGCCATTTCATACCGTCGGCACTTTTAGTTGGTGCTATTTTGCAGGTGAACCTGGAATTACTGCTATATATGTATTTGCGAGGCGCGAGATGGCCTGCAGACAAGAAAAATCCATAGCACCTGCGGCAGGGATTGGATTGACTCAAAACTTTGTACATAAGGGTTTTAAATATAGAAAAAAATGTGGTAGTGAAGGAATAGCGAAAATCGGCCCATGAGATGTCCGTAGAGTAAGGGTGCTGTGGAGGCATTGTAGGAACAGTAGCCGGCTCATTAAAGGGCGAGAACGTGTCATATCCCTTGAATACTCCGTACTCAGACTCCATGTATGTATAAAATGCTGGAATTAAATCGGTGAAGCTCGAATCCTGTACACTGACTGTTTGACATGCCATGGCCAGTGGATTATTCTATTTGGCAACCCCCCGTCCACAGAAGAACCCGGGTTTCACTGGAAACCCCTGCGAAGTTACAAAGTTCAGAGGGGTTTCTCAAACCTGTGACTGATGTGACTGATGGCTCGGGACTCGCCGAAAAGCAGCGATTACGGACGGCCTGGGCGGTCACGGTGTGGCTGCCGGCGTGCACAAGATGCGTCACTGTTAAGACAGTGGTGGGCGTGCAGGGTGTAGTGATGCCGCAGTCCGGTTCCCGAACCTGGGAGAACCGGTTCGAACCTCGGACCGGACCCAGGTTCTGGTCCGCGGTCCGGCTTTGGGGTGGACCAAACCTGAAATGAGGTCCAGGTGGAGCCACAATGCCCGAACCGTACCTAAATATGGCAATTTTGAAGGGTTCGAACCCGAACCTGACTGGACCCAATGCCATTTCGGGTTCTTTGAGGTTCACGGTCCAGTCATTTACCCGAACTGGACCTTGGGTCCAGTCCCAGGTCTGGAAATTTGGGCCAATAACCGGACCAAGCCAGACCGCGGCATCACTAGCAGGCTGTACACGATACAGAGCGTAACCTGGCGGAGGGTTGATATACCTGGCTCAGAAGGACAGTCTAAGAGAATGGGTGCTCAGACTCCAGACCCTGCTGAGGCAGCTGCACTGCATGGATATCGATGGGCCAGCATATGCACCCACTGTTGGATTTTCGGGGGTCGGGTTCGAGCTTGCGAGCTCGCGCTGTGTCGCGCGTGGTCGGGAGGTCCGCCGCAGCCCCGACTGATAAGGTGATAAGGGGATATTATATATTGGTTACAAGTCCTGAGTTTACAAAGGATGAGTCCTTACCTGCAAAATTGGGTGCATGCCGAATGTTGTACCCCGTGGGAATCGCAATGCCAAGAATGCGTGCGACTTTTTGGTTGTAGTCTTGACTACACTGTTTAATGTCCGCTTTAAAGTCCACTAGTATTGGAGACTATAAAAAGACTACAAAATCGGATTTGTAGTCTCTGTTTTCAATAATACTGTGTTTTCGTCCTGAGTTTTCGGTGTATTTCCGTGATTTCTTCTACAAAGAGGTTTTTTGGGTCATCCATCCACTGGAATATTTTGAGCATTTTATCGTACCTCCGTCTTTTCCTGCATGCTCGTTGTCATCTGTGGCATGTTCTTACCGTGGGAATTGACTTTTGTGGCGGTTTGTAGTCGGTGGCTGAGGCATATCGCCGCGCCTGTTGGGATTAGATAGCTGTGATTGGCTGCTGTCTACTTATGACACAACTTGAGTGCGTGTAATCAGAATAGCGGTCGTGCTATGTCATTGTTGGGCATCGGGTGATACCTTTGTGCTTTGCTATGTTCGACTTATTGTTCGGTGCTTTGTGTGTTGGATGCATGTTTATGTGTATTTGCTTTGTTTTTTTTTTTTTTGGTGTGTTGTACTGTTTTGTTTCAGCAAGTATTGTGGTTGCTGTGTATTTCGATGATTAGATTATTTGTTACCATGTGAATTTTGTATTTTGGTGGTTGATTTTTGCACGCTATGTGTCTGTGCAGTAGGGATTGCAATTGATTGATTGTGATTGGCTGTGATTACTTGGACCTTCGCTTTGTAGCGCCTTTACTGATTGTTTGGCTGTTTTACCGCTCTTGGTTGTGTACTCCCCATTCCACCTGTATCGTAGCTCTGGGCTCCAGGCTTATTTGCGGTCTGCATGATGTCGTCCACAACATGCTCGGCGGCATGCGAGGAAGTCTGTATGTGCACGCGAGGTTCCTGAGAGGCTCTCAAAGTCAATGAGAAAAGTAGTTCAGTGCCAAAATCTGTGGAATCAGACAGACTTAGCGCTTTCTCATCAGAGCCGGGTAATCCGGTTACAAGTAGCCGGTCACATGATGCTGTTGATATCGCGTTTTGAACTCCGATTCAATTTGCCGTGTTTGACATTCGCGTACTATCATTGGGGGGGTTCTGTAAAAACTTGACAATATGACCGGCCAAGGGCTACCTTCTTCATCATTCCATGTTATTTCACTCAGGCATCATAGTATACCTTCCTAAGTACCATCTGCAAAAAGAATGATCTCGATTCACTATGTACAGAGTAATACAGAGAGATGCCGCAGACAGACAGCACTTGCGGGGAGTAATGTAAAAACGTCACGCGGGGTAACACTATCCGATCCGCGCGCGTCTGTCACGCATCTGTCACGCCCTTGGGCCCTTGGAGTTCTGTAAAATCTATCATACGGGCACTTCACAAGCCTGCAGCTATTATCGGGTGGGCGCAGGAGGTTTACACATACAAGAAACACCTCCTCTAGGCAAGCTGATATATGCCGGGGCTGTGTAGGCTGGCAGATCTACCCATCAAGTGGCCACCAGACCTGTTACAGTGGGCATTTTGGACGGTGTTCAACCTCCCATACGACAAGGGGCCAACTTGAGGCAATTCTGACTTCACAGACCATCTGTATGGTATACAATGCATATACTTACCAACCCGCTAAGCTCCCTGTAGCATACTTCTCGAGATTTCGGAGTTCTGTAAAAAATCTGACTTTTACAGAACCCCCCCAATGATAGTACTCTCTCATTTTCCTTCTTCGCTGGCTCGCTTGCCGTCGTTGCGTCCGTTACATTCCCCCTCGCGCAAGGAACTTTTCAGTTCCATGGTCATGCGCCAACTCGTGCGCGGGCTCGTCTATGCTCATGGGTCTTGATTCATGCAGGATGTTGCGGGTGACTTCTCTTGGTACGTTCAGTCATTTCTGCTGTGCAACAAAGTCTCATGACAACGGGTTTCTTTAATGGCTGCTGGTGCCCTTCCTGTGGCATTCCGGATCTCTGTTGCTCCAGTGACCGCATCCTACTTAATCCTGCGAATATGATATGTGCTCAATGAAGTGTCAGTCAGCTCCTGCCTGCACCCCACTTTATATGTGCACCCTTTAAGGTGAGTACAGTCAGTTCACGACAAATCCTGTGTGCCATACACTGATTTGTTGGTTTGGTTGCAATGCAGGGTGCAGGCTACCTCCTCGAGGAGGGCGCACAACCGTAGACACTCGGGGATGTGCTGATGGACTCACTAGCGGGCCTGCTCATGTGGGTTTATAGACACTCAAGAGCTGATCGGAGAGGTACGTACTCAACATTGTTGAGCTATTGCTGTGGTCTCTGATGGTATGTCTTGCCGTCACCACTGTGCTTTTGCTGCCCCCGGCCCTTGCCTGGATGTGTCGTGTCCATGCCTGAAGTGTCTGGCATGTACATGCATGTCTTGCACAGCCTTGCCCGGTGTGGAGCATCTGCGCATAATCTGCCTTGAGTAAGTTGTTGCTCCTTGCCGTGCGGTGCTGGTGGCTGATGATACTGTATACAATAGGTTATATTTCTTCATGCCCAGGCCTATATTCAGGTGATTTGCAGTGTCTCATATCAAGGTGTGTTCTGATGGTTGCATGGTCTGCCATACCCATGCTTTGCTGGTGGCTTCTCTTGTCCTGATCTGCCATTGACAGTTTTCAGAGCTGGCTTTGTGGGGAAGTGATAGGCCGATGAGGCAGAAAAGTGTAGCTACATGCCTGTCTGTAGCTACATTGTGAATATATCTCCATGCTCCTTGTGTTATTCCTGGAGCTGATGTGATATGCTTGCGACATAATGGCCATCTAACAGCAGATGATGCTGTCTAATTGGTGATAATTATGTCTAATTAGCTAGGGGACAAACCTAACTTGTATAATTAGATAGAACTACATAATGCAGCTGATCCTGCATAATTATGCAGGATTAGTCATAATTAGATATAACTAGATTAGGAGGGTTTTCCTGATGGAGGGCGATGGATAGTTAGCGATAGGAACCTGCTATATGGACAGTAGAGGCGAAGGCAGAGCTGCTTCCGCGAACAGAACCTAGTGGGGTGTATCAACGGGGGGTTGCCAAATAGAATAATCCCATGGCCAGTTACCCTGAATCCTCCTGGATAGTCATGTAGGTGCACGTGCAGAGCTTCTCAAATTTCGTAGAAGTCTCATAACTTCATATTGGGTTACTCAAAATTTATTCACATATGTCTACATACGGGGCAGTATTCATAAAGCAGTCTTGGGTATTTTTTTCTGTATTTACATAAAACCCTTATGTACAAAGTTTTGAGTCACACCTGACCTTCCCAAAGAACAAGGCTTATAAGAGTGGACGATCGAGCAGCGCGTCCACGCTTATAAGACTCAAAAGATGTTTCTCCTAACTCCGGCGGAAGCACCAGGAACACCGCCAGCCTTGTAGGGTAGTAGAGTACGGAGCCTCCAGAAGACTCCGGCGGTAGCACTGGCCCCAGCCGTAGCGTCGCGTGGACCGACGTACCAAAATAGACAGCTGCCAAAAGGGGACTGATGGCGCCCACCAACACGATGACATCACAGTGCCGCTGTGCCCGACGCTGGTTGTCGCTGTTCCCGACGACGTCGACAATAGGTAGTGTGTAGCACCTCGAATAAAATCGTATAAAATTCAGTAAATTGTCATTATATTCTACATCGCCGATGATGTATAGTGGTAATACATATAAGGGACCAATATGGTCCATTCCCTTGATATCTATGTATGTCTGGGGCATACATGCTGAACAAAACGAAATTTCCGATTTAGTGGTGCTCCTGAGGGACAATAAAGCTTGAATATCAGTTTTATATACATATTTCGACGAGGAATAGGACTATAGGAGGGTGGGGGCTAAGGGGGGATTTGTGGGCATAAGAGGAACTCACCGGACAAAGGGACCTCAACAGACAGGCGGGGAGCGGCGGGGACGGCGCACCATGCGACCTGCAGCATAAGATACATTTTTAGAGGAGTTATAGGACGTACCTGGGCCCCGTTAATACATTGATAGCACCTAAGGCAGCAGTGAAGCTAGAGAGAGAGACAGATCTACCAAAGAATAATGGTAGGTCCTGACTCTTCAACACTCCGTACCCACAGTTTACAAAGGCTGATAGAGTGTACTGAGCACTTACATGGCAGATATCCGCCCATAAAGCGAGCAGAAAGGGAGTTCACCTAGGGTACTCACCCGG
>NW_006920411.1:1628017-1628448 GCF_000344685.1 Gloeophyllum trabeum ATCC 11539 | reverse complement strand
TATAACTCCTCTAAAAATGTATCTTATGCTGCAGGTCGCATGGTGCGCCGTCCCCGCCGCTCCCCGCCTGTCTGTTGAGGTCCCTTTGTCCGGTGAGTTCCTCTTATGCCCACAAATCCCCCCTTAGCCCCCACCCTCCTATAGTCCTATTCCTCGTCGAAATATGTATATAAAACTGATATTCAAGCTTTATTGTCCCTCAGGAGCACCACTAAATCGGAAATTTCGTTTTGTTCAGCATGTATGCCCCAGACATACATAGATATCAAGGGAATGGACCATATTGGTCCCTTATATGTATTACCACTATACATCATCGGCGATGTAGAATATAATGACAATTTACTGAATTTTATACGATTTTATTCGAGGTGCTACACACTACCTATTGTCCGACGTCGTCGGGAACAGCGACAACCAGCGTCGGGCAC
>NW_006920411.1:1602381-1627772 GCF_000344685.1 Gloeophyllum trabeum ATCC 11539 | reverse complement strand
CATTGACTAGCATGTTCTGTGAGTTTCTTCCTCCCCACCAAACCAGGATGCTGGATGCTACTACTGTATTCCCAGGGCCTAGGTACGTCCTATAACTCCTCTAAAAATGTATCTTATGCTGCAGGTCGCATGGTGCGCCGTCCCCGCCGCTCCCCGCCTGTCTGTTGAGGTCCCTTTGTCCGGTGAGTTCCTCTTATGCCCACAAATCCCCCCTTAGCCCCCACCCTCCTATAGTCCTATTCCTCGTCGAAATATGTATATAAAACTGATATTCAAGCTTTATTGTCCCTCAGGAGCACCACTAAATCGGAAATTTCGTTTTGTTCAGCATGTATGCCCCAGACATACATAGATATCAAGGGAATGGACCATATTGGTCCCTTATATGTATTACCACTATACATCATCGGCGATGTAGAATATAATGACAATTTACTGAATTTTATACGATTTTATTCGAGGTGCTACACACTACCTATTGTCGACGTCGTCGGGAACAGCGACAACCAGCGTCGGGCACGGCGGCACTGTGATGTCATCGTGTTGGTGGGCGCCATCAGTCCCCTTTTGGCAGCTGTCTATTTTGGTACGTCGGTCCACGCGACGCTACGGCTGGGGCCAGTGCTACCGCCGGAGTCTTCTGGAGGCTCCGTACTCTACTACCCTACAAGGCTGGCGGTGTTCCTGGTGCTTCCGCCGGAGTTAGGAGAAACATCTTTTGAGTCTTATAAGCGTGGACGCGCTGCTCGATCGTCCACTCTTATAAGCCTTGTTCTTTGGGAAGGTCAGGTGTTGAGTCAATCCAAGCCCTGCCGCAGGTGCTATGGATTTTTCCTGTCTGGAGGCCATCTCATGTTCCGCACATAGCAATAAAATGAAGTCATACTTGCTATGTTGCTCAGTTATGACTAGTGGCGATGGCCAGCTTGTTCAAACATACCGAGGGAGGCCGCTTTCGCAACAGTTGGATCGCCGACTGCAAACTCCCGAACGACTCGGAGATGGCGCTGTGCCTATCATGGCTCTAGATAGGTGGTAAGAGGACAACCTAGAGGGAAATGCGAAGATCCTTTGTAGGGGACGAGACCGATACCGGCGAGCGTGCGGACATGATGCTTCAAATTTTTGTTAAGTTCTTACCACAGGCCAGTCCGCCAGCTGTGCTTCGACAGGCAACATTGTATCGCTATGTCTTCCGGTGCCTTTATAAAGCTTTATGAATGCAGCACATTCGATCAGGTATGGTGTGATGCGACGATAACGATATATAATAGTAACTGTTATACATGGGGGGATATAGATCTAATGGAACAAAACAATAACGATAGCATATGATACGATGACGACCCAATGATACAACTACTGGCATACATCTACTGAAGGAAGGTCCTTAATCACATTTGGGATAGTGCATTTAGAAGTCTTCGTCGAGCGTGCTGGAGATCGACTCGTAAGTAGGAGAGCAGCCTGAAAGTGAACGATGACTTACAAGTTCTTCGAGGATTCAGGATTCGCAGAAGGCGTGTTCGTGTGGTTAACGTTGGCCTTAGCGTAGTCGGATACTCGCTTCTCGAAGAAGTTCGTCTTGCCCTGGAGGGAGATGTTCTCCATGAAGTCAAAGGGGTTCGTGGAGTTGTAGTGCTTCTCGTTGCCGAGAGCGACAAGCAGGCGATCGGCGACGAACTCGATGTACTGGCACATTAGCTCTGCGTTCATACCGATCAGCTTCACTGGCAGTGCATCTGGAAACAGGCATTAGCGCTATCATCAATTCCGGATGCCAGAGATGCACACCAGTCAAGAACTCCTGCTCAATCGCAACGGCCTCAGTGATGATGGCCTTGACAGTGTCGGGGTGCGGACGCCTTTTCAAATGCTGGAAAAGCAAGCAGGCGAAGTCGGTGTGCATGCCTTCGTCACGACTAATCAACTCGTTTGAGAAGGTCAAGCCAGGCATGAGACCACGCTTCTTCAGCCAGAAGATGGAGGCGAACGAGCCGGAGAAGAAGATTCCCTCGACGGCAGCGAAGGCGACCAGACGCTCGGCGAAGGTAGACCGTTTGTCGGAGATCCATGTGAGGGCCCAGTCTGCCTTGCGCTTGACACAGGGAATGGTCTCAACTGCGTCGAAGAGGTAGTCACGTTGCTTGGGGTCTTTGATGTAGGTATCGATGAGTAGAGAATACGTCTCGGAGTGGATGTTCTCCATCATGATCTGGAAACCGTAGAAGCAGCGAGCTTCTGCGGCCTGGACTTCGCCGGAGAAACGCTCAAGGAGGTTCTCGTTGACAATCCCGTCCGAGGCGGCGAAGAATGCGAGAACATGGGAGATGAAGTGGCGCTCGTTGTCGTTCAGACGGTTGTTCCAGTCATGGAGATCCTTGGACAGGTCCATCTCCTCAGCGGTCCAGAACGATGCCTCAGCCTTCTTATACATTTGCCAAATCTGAAGCAGGCCTCAGCAGTATGCGGCGACCATATGGCAGCACACATACCTCATGGTACTGAATAGGGAAGAGCACGAAACGACGCTTGGACTCCTGGAGGAGAGGTTCCATATCTAGAAAGGTGTCAAGCCACGAGCTGATACACCGTGCCACACGACAGCTCACGTTCAGGGAGGTCAACCTCGCCCACGTACGTGCCCCTCATGTCCTTTGGTTTGCTCTCGGTCGACTCCTTGACTTTCTCAATCTCCTTAGCCGGCTTAGGCTCTGGTTTGTGTAAAAAGAAGTCGGCATCGTCGAAGCTGTCGGGCGACTCGGGTTGTTTTTCATCGTCGATGATTTTCGCAGCCTTCTTGGATGGCTTGGTGGGAGTAGTAATGTTGAACTTCGACAAGGCGGCAGCAGCCTAAGAGCTATGTTAGAAAACGAAAGATTAAGACGCGTCGAGACGCCCACCTTCTTGCTAGGAGAGGGACCGGGGGACACGGGGCGAATAGTGGAGGCCATGGCAAGTGGTAGGAAGAGTGTAGTTGGAGGTGAGGAAGCTGGTAGACGTTGGTGGTCTGGAGAGAAGGGGAGAGGAAAGGCAGATTGCTTTTATACGCGAATAGGGGCTTTACGCGTGTTTGGCGGTTCAACAAGTGCCACGACGCGTTGTTGTGGTCTGTTGACGTGTTCAGCCACGCGTCTCACCGCGTCTTCCGCAGATGAATCACGACACGCGTCAGTTTCGCTGCGTGCTGATCGTCATGCTCTGACCAAAGTGGCCCAATTTACGTCGTTCTGCGCCAAAAGCGACGCTGGATTTCACACCGCTGTCTTCGGGAGCCACTCGGATTGCCTTGGCCATTCTGGATCAATCTTTCTGGGCGAATGGAAGCGGCCTCGATCTGACCTGGTCGGACTCGAATTCTCGACCCCGAGTAAGGTTCAGTCTTCCCTCCGCGAACTTGAAGTGGAACGCGGTCGCAGTCGCGACCAAGTCGCGTCGACGCGTCGTTGTTGAATGAGACGCGTGATCTCAAACGCGTGACGCAGTGTGACCCTACGTGTAAATGCGTACCCACGCCACCGAAATATCCTCGGACTCAGGAGTCAGCATATCCCAGTATTCGCGGATAGCTACACGTCGTCCTCACATGTGCGATGGTGCCGTCAAAAACCCAGCTATATTGAATCATAAACTAATGGCTATCGAACACACAAGTAATGAGAGCGAGCGGAAAGCCAAACTCACGCATGGAAGCCCCGAACTCGAAGACCCTTCCCCGGAGACGGACAGGTACGAGCGATATCCAGCTCGTTTCGTTGGCGACGTCGATTTACCAGAATGTACGTCGTAAGTCAATGACATTGTACCTGACCAGTTCTCTAATGACGACGCAAGGCAATGAACCACTTCTCATGGAGTCGAAGCGTCGGTTCGTCTTGTTTCCTATCCAGTATGAAGAGGCAAGCATCCACCGAGATTTTCTGGCCTAATCTAATTTTGCTTACAGATCTGGCGCATGTACAAGCAAGCCGAGGCATCATTCTGGACCGCGGAGGAAATGGACCTTGCCCAAGACCTGACTGACTGGAACCATCGTCTGAACGACAATGAACGTCACTTCATCTCCCACGTCCTTGCTTTCTTTGCCGCTTCCGACGGTATTGTCAATGAGAACCTGGTGGAAAGGTTCTCCAACGAGGTTCAAGCAGCCGAGGCCAGGTGCTTCTATGGATTCCAAATTATGATGGAGAATATCCACTCGGAGACTTACTCCCTGTTGATTGACACCTACATCAAGGACCCTGCCCAGCGAGATTACTTATTCGACGCCATAGAGACAATACCGTGTGTCAAGCGTAAAGCGGATTGGGCATTGAGATGGATTTCAGACAAGCAATCCTCGTTTGGCGAGCGACTGGTGGCCTTTGCCGCGGTTGAAGGAATCTTCTTCTCTGGGTCTTTCGCCTCGATTTTCTGGCTGAAGAAACGAGGTCTCATGCCTGGCCTCACATTTTCCAATGAATTAATCAGTCGCGACGAGGCCATGCACACGGAGTTTGCTTGTCTACTTCTTAGCCACCTCCGTCGACGGCCACATCCAGACATTATACGCGATATCGTAACTGAAGCAGTCGCTATAGAGCAAGAGTTCCTGACGGGTGAGTCGCAAGGTCTTGCGCGAGGTCTTCTGCATCCTGACACAAGAAGCCTAGATGCGCTTCCTGTTGCGCTCATTGGCATCAATGCAAATTTGATGTGTCAGTACATCGAATTCGTGGCCGACCGTCTACTTCAGGCACTAGGCAATCCGAAAGTGTACCATTCTACGAATCCCTTCGACTTCATGGAGAACATCTCTCTCCAGGGAAAGACCAATTTCTTCGAGAAACGAGTAGCCGAATATGCTAAAGCGAACATTAATCACTCTACCGTCGTATCTCGAGACGGTACACCCGACACAAGTAACAGTAGAACCTTGTAAGTGTACATGTGTCACTCATCATCTGGACGCGACTAACCTACCGCATCATAGTACGCTCGACGAGGACTTTTAGTGTCTTTGGCTCGGGAGATTGTAGTGTATCAGTAATAGACCGCCCATCGCTGCCCTACTCGCCCATATTATAATTATACTCCCGACTCATGTATCATAATGGTTTGCTGTAATCGTTGTGTTGTAATAATAGCTTAGCCCCAACTCTACCACTTCGTGACATTCATATGACGTCCACTTGTGATTATAATGCCGACGAATAACGGGAGGGAATATGGAGAATAAAATCCTGGATACCTCAAGTTTTCCTCGAATCAACAGTCTTGTCAACGACCTTACCATTTCTCCGAGGTCTTTCTTCCTCCTCGGTTCCGTTACCAGCTGAGACTACGCCAGACGAATGCCTGCCATTCTGCCTTGGCCCAAGCGAGCGTCCCGCAGAAAACGTTCCAGGCTTCAGTAGCGCTGGAGTGGCATCTACTTTCTCCAGGGGTATCTTCCTGGCTTGCGCACAAAACAGCTTCGCGTCCTTCTCGCAAATCTTCTGGATGAAGTACTGGTTTCCTGAATAGGCAGATGCATAGCTTGACTGTGTCAAGAAATGTTTTTTTTAATACTAGAGACGCACCTTTAGGTACAAAGAACCTCCCATTGCGACGATCACGCTAGTCTGGTGGACGTGGAAGTTCACGGCGCCTTCGATGACATAGAAGCCTGCAAGAGGGAGTAAGTCCATTGAATAGGAGCCAGGGAAGTTGCGAGGGGGAGGGTCTACACACATAAGTGTTGTCTTTGGTCTGCTTGCTGGGCTTGGCTTGCCCTGGCGGAATCATCAGGAAGAAGTCGTCATTGGCAGCAGCCTTCGGCTCCAGCATCTTCGCAGTGAACGCAATGCCTGTCTCCTCGTCAACATGAAATTCCACCGCCGAGGAAAGCGCAGAACTCACGTCTCTCCACCTCCTACTTGGTGACATAATCCCTCCTCCGGATTCGGCGCGGGCACAACCTCGATATCCGGTTCTGCTGTGCCCATCTTGGCGCGGCTGCCCTCCCGCACCTTCTTCCGGCTCTGCCTGCCTTACCCAGCCGCTGCACGGGTTCCTTGGGCAGGCGGATGATCTTCTTGATGTGGGGACGTACGTGACGCCCGCATTCCGCCGCTCATAGACGACCTTCCCGAGGCGCCATCACTCGAGCGGGCCGTGGCGCACACGCCGGGATCTGCGCACGCCTGGGTGCTCGCCGTTGTCGAATTCTCGGCGAGTCAGGAACGCGGCAGAGAGACGAGGGGGTACGTACGGGTGAGGTGCATCACTTCTTGTCGCTCGCGGGGAGCTAGGGGTTTGTTCGGTTTGAGATTCCCCTTCTCCAGGCGCGCTTTCTTGCTCACTGGTCGCTGCTGCTCCTCTTCGTCTTCTAGCTGATCATCGTTGTCTACGGACATGTCATACGTGTCCTGGAAGCCCTGATCAACTGCGTCTTCTACATCACTCTGCACGTGTTCCTCCATATCTTCGTCTCTCTGCCTTTCTTTGCCTTTGCCAGTACTTCTGGGGACTGCATTCTCTTCATCTGCATCGCCTGACCGACCAGGGATAATACTATGTTGTCTGGCACGCTTGAGATTGCCCTGGAGCGTGTCCGCAGACTGGACTGCCTGCCCCTCTTGGCGGGAGATACACTTTGCACGGCCTGCGGCTCCACGGCGTCGTCGTCATCGTAATCTTGGTCGAGATGAGCGAAGCCAGTCGTAGTCGGGCGGATCTGATGGCGGGAGGTAGGCATCCTCTTCATTGTACCTCTCTCCAGTAATAGCTACGCGGGACAAGGTGGACGGACCTGGTGCGTTGGCCATTGAATATCGGCGGGAAGGCCCAGATGAGGTCCGCGGGCGGGGGGACGGGACTCTATCGAAATCCACGTCCGAAGAGGGTGGCTGCGAGCGAGACGAGAACCCAAATCTCCTGATGCTAGGCTTGAAGATGCAATTGTCTGACGAGCATTTGTCAAGTATACCGCCGGTGAGGGTGGATTGCCTGGGACCAACTATTAGGCGCATATAGCCACATTCAACAGGAATACAACTCACTATCCACCAGGTCCATCGACACCTCTCCATACTCCGCATCGTCGTACCCTTTATCCGCCACCGAGGTCAGCGCCTTCTTCTGCTTCCGCCCATTCGCTTTCGGTGGTGTCACTCAGGCTGGTGTGACTGGCTGATGACCTGGTCGAACGCCTCAAACTCGTCGGACGTCCGATCGACGTTGCCGACGTCGAAGCCGGTGCCCTTGCCATGCTCAAAGCAGTCGGCGCGGAAGGGGACGTGCGCCTTGGGCGCGACACGCCGTGATATTCCGAAGCTGCTCTTGCGCAGACATTGGTATCTAGTCTCCCGTACGTAGGCAGACCGAATTGCCTCCCTTCAAGTTTTTGGCAGGAGAGAGGACAATCGTAATTGGTATCAGGGCTGGCCCGAAAGGGATTTATAGCAGGCGTGGGAAACTTTACCCTCGCGTTGAGTTATGATGATTTTCCTCTCGATCACCGTCCTCCGCGCGTTGGACGCCACACCGCTTCTTCGTGCGTTGCTTTCACCCTTACCATCCTCGAGCTACACCCCGACTGTACCATTAATATGGTGCGTATCCTGACAAGATCGAGTCTGTGGAGGGCCAATAGATTGTAGTAACTCTAGCTCCGCCGTCAAGCGCGCGAACGTCGTCAGTATATCTATGCCAAATCCTTGGAATCTCAGGAGCGGCAAACGTATGAGCGGAAACGTCAGCTGAAGGATGCACTGGCTAGTGGAAAGAACCTACCCACGGAGCTGCGGAAGCAGGCGAAGGAGCTTGGGAAGGACTTGGTTTTTGACGAGGCTCAGACTGGTAAGCCAGTTTTACTTCCATACTAAGGTGTAATCGCTGAATGTGTTCTTTCTGTGATTGCAGAGCCAACATCCCACATTGATAACGAATATTCAACAGCTGGAATCCAAGATCCAAAGATTGTGGTCACAACTTCTCGAGATCCCAGCTCTAAGCTGCTGCAATTCGCCAAGGTATATACGCTCACCATACCTATGAGCATTGCTGAATATCAGCGCAGGAAATGCGCCTTGTGTTTCCGAATTCACATAGAATAAATCGCGGAAACTATGTGGTGAAGGAGTTAGCGGAGGCGTGCAGAGCAAACGAGATCTCAGACTTGATTATTTTGCACGAGCACCGAGGCACTCCAGGTCAATTGCCAACTTCCGATTTAAATGGTTTTATGTCAAAAACTCACCTATTACGGGCCCCAGATGCTATGATTGTCTCACATTTCCCTCACGGCCCTACCGTCTTCTTCACTCTCCATAATGTCCAGCTCCGTCACGATATAGCCTCGTATAAGGAATCCACTGTCTCAGAGCAGTACCCGCATCTCATCTTCGAGAACTTCACGTCGAGGCTGGGACTGCGTATCCAGGATGCTTTGAAGTATCTATTCCCCGTCCCAAAAGAAGATAGCAAACGAGTCATGACCTTTGCAAACGGAAACGATTTCATCTCCTTCCGGTACGCTGTCTCTTCATGATGCTTTGGAGACCTCGGGTGCTTACAGCTGAACAGGCACCATGTCTTCGTTAAGATCCCGGGAGGTGTACAGTTAGCAGAGGTCGGCCCACGCTTTGAGATGAAACGTGAGAGTGCTCTCCAGCAATCGTTATGTTGACACAGACCATTTATTCTCACCAGCGTATGAGATCCGGCTGGGCACGATCGAACAGACGGAGGCAGAACGAGAGTGGGTTCTAGCACACTATGCTCGGACAGCAAAGAAGCGCACTCTTCTGTCTGGGCCAGGTCGACCCGCAGAATCGGAGGAACAGGCATTGAAACGGGCCAAGCGCTGAATTTCCTTCCCCGCGGAATATCTATACTGGGAGTCTCAAGCTTCCGGGGTCCAGCGAACATCACGCGCAGTCGCATCATTCGCATAGTTTCGAGTTCCTGCTCAACTACTCCCTGCCTTGTACGTATCGGCGTATCATGTGTACCGTGATATTCAGAACGACGGTTCGTTCAGGAGGGCTGGCCTCAGTACGTGAGGGTAAATCCTAGGCGCCAGACTAGTGTCTGGATGCGGGTGGTTCTCAGCTGTTGTACTGTTATTGTAGGGATACAGCGGGTGCATAACGAGGCGATTTAGAGGCTGTGACAAGTGTTAGTCTACCGTTAGTTGCTTGTCCAATTCTGCAAATCCTTCGAAGAACGAAGAGAACAGGTCGATGGCATTCTGTACATCATGTGAGCCCGCCGTCTCGCGTATCGAGTGCATCGAAAGCATCGCGTTGCCAACGTCTACCGTGCGGACACCGATCTTGGACAAGAAAGGCCCAACCGTAGACCCGCATGGCCTCGATAATACATATTAGCATGAGCAGCATCGAGGTTGACAAGGCCAGCGACGTACATATCATTCCGGATTTCGTACTCTTGCACCTTCCCTGCCTTCCTCTCCACCAGCTTCTTCACGATGAACGACCCAATGGCGTCACTCGCATACCGCTGCTTCGCGTTCGTCTTGATCACGATGCCGGCGTTCATCTGCGGGGTGTGGTTGTCCTCGTGCTTGGATCTGTAGTTCGGGTGCACGGCGTGGCCCATATCCGCGGAGATGAGGAACGAGCGCGAGACGGACTGCGCGAGGAGGGCGGGTGTGGGGGAGAGGCGATGGAGGAGGGACGGGATTAGGGAGGATTCGGCGCCAGTTGTGGAGACGCTCCCGATTTCTTCGTGGTTAAAGAGGGCGATGCAGTTCACGTTGCCCGCCAGCGTGGGGAAGGACTGAGAGGATGCGATATCTGCGAGTGCTTCCACCGCGCAGAATCTGGAAGGCCGTCAGTCGTGGGTTGAGAAGTCAGGAGGTACTTACGATGAGACCAGATTATCCATGCGGGGACTGAAGATGAACTCATTGTTGATGCCTCCGAGCACGGAAGGTTGGGTATCATACAAATGACTTGAGTGGTCAATCAGATTAGCTGGAAAGGGAGGTGGAGTCGGGAGTGACGGACAGTTCAAAGTCACGAATGTCCTCCGGGGCAATGGAGAGCTCATCCGCCAGAAGGGATAGTAGCGCTGGATGGTGATTCTTGCTGATGTCCGAAGCTGTAGCCCCGACCTCCTTAGGCTCCGTTTCCTTGGCGGAGTTCAGCTGAGAGGCGATCAATCCCAATATCGGAACGAATTCAGTCTCCTGGTTGAACTTGAAGCTGTCGTTGACGTTCCTATCCACTAGGACGCAGACTCAGTTGACGTTTGGCATTATACGAGAGAATTTGGCTTACGGTGGATAGCGAGGGTCGGCATCCGCAGGATAGGTCGGTCCACACGGATCAGCTTAGACGCGAATCCCCCGTTCTTGTCTGCGATGATAATCCGTCCAGCAAGCGAGAGGTCACGGTCCAGCCAAGAGTGCCATATACCCCCGCCGTAGGTTTCTATCCCGACCTGCAGATAACCCTCCTTCGTGCGCTTGGAAATCGGGCGTACCTACACGCCCGGTCAGACCCAGCTATCTCCGTAGCGCTGCTTACTGGGATCTCACTCGGAGGTTCGGGCTGTCCACATGAGTAGCAACTATAGATACTCCTTCCCCGTGCTTCCACTTCTGCGGCAGGGTGAAAGCCAGCAGCGAAGACTGATTCCTGGACGATAGGAAGATTAGGAGGTCGTATGAGCATGAGCCGAGCAACATACTCACCTCGTAAAGTAGTACTTTCCTCCAGCCTCCAAGTCCTTCTCCCACTCGTCTTTCTCTCTTATCTATTGGGAAATTAGGCACAAGGTTGTAGTGTTTCTCGCCGCAATCATACCTTGCGAAAGCCAGCCTTCTCAAGACGGAGAGCGGCGTTGTGGACGGCATGGAAAGGAGTGGGCGATGCATTGACGAAGCTGAGGAATCTGGTGGCAGCCTCGGGGCTGGAAGAGGACAGCATCATGGCTGCAGACTGGGCAATGAGAATGCACGCGTATATAAGCACGTCCTCGAACAGAACCTCAATTGCAAGTGATCGGCCGCGGCACAAAGTAACAGCCCGATTTGGTAATCCAAGCCAAACGGTGAATTTTGGACTTTACGGTTTCTGGCCGTATCGTACCGTACGCTCAACCATGGTACAGAGCTATCTGAGGCATGGGCCAACTCAGGTTTGTACCAGCGGTTATGACTGTTGATATGCACGCTAATGCGTCTTGCAGGCCTTTGGACTTGTATGCAGTCCTTCGTCTAACTCGGTATACGATGATCGAATAGCCTATGTTCCCGCATTGGAAGACGTACTGGTATGGGACGTCAAGAAAGGTCAGATGGTACGCTTATCTTTCACTAGGCTGTATTCCGGAGTTCAATAATCCTGTAGCTCGCTATGTGGCACGAGACGGGGCATAGAGCCGAGGTAACCTGCATCCAGCGTTCCCCGCGCAAGGATACCTTTGCAGTAGGCTACGCAGACGGGTCTATTCGATTGTGGAGTGCCTCTACAGGCACGGTGACTACCACATTGAATGGCCACAAGAAAATGGTCACCGCTCTGGCATTTGACGATGCTGGTACACGCCTTGCGTCGGGTTCGCAGGACACGGACCTTATCATATGGGATATCATTGCGGAAGCGGGTCTGTTCCGGTGAGTGACATCGTATCTCTACTTCAACACCTGCTTACTTCGATCTGGGTAGCCTGAGAGGTCACAGGGACCAGATAACTGCGATCCGATTCATAAACGCCCCATCCGCCGTCCAGCCCTCTACCTCAACAGCCTCCAGTCCCGGGTACATCTTGACTGGCTCGAAAGATACTTTCCTGAAGCTATGGGACCTCTCCACACAGCACTGCATACAGACTCTGGTCAGTCACCGCGCGGAAGTATGGTCGATGGACCTGGACAAGGAGCAGAAGGTAGTTTTCACTGGTAGCGGAGAGGGCGAACTGAGGGCGTGGCGCCTCGATCAGGAAGCGCTTGCTGAAGGTCTGAAAGAGACCGAAACTGGGCAGGTCAGCTACATGCACACGATTGGAGTACTCGGGTTGACAAATTAACCCATCTTCGTCGCAGCTCACGAAAATGATACAGCCAATCACCACCCTCCCTCTCTCGTCCTCCCATAGGGTTTCCCAAATATCGTTCCACCCGACTCTCCCGTATCTCGCCGTACAGTCCCACGATCGGTCTGTCGAGCTCTTCCGTATCCGGACTGAAGAAGAAGTGAGGAAAAAGCAGGCGAGGCGTAGAAAGCGCGCCAAGGAGAAGAAAGAGAAACACTCTGGTAAGGGTAAGGACAAGAATGGGGAAGAGGGCGACGCGGATATGGACGAGAACAAGGGGATCGAACTCGTAGACCTGTTCACACCATACCTTGTCGTCCGGGCCAGCGGGAAGATTAGGTCGTTCGACTTCCCGACTTCGGAGTCCAGTCTAAAGGGGAACACTCAGGTGAGCACCATGATTTGTTCTATGTGCCATCATCGTGATGAGAATGCATTTGTTGGGATCATAGCTTTTCGTTGCCCTGTCTTCCAATGCACTTGAGGTGTACAATATTCCTCCACCGACGAAGTCCAAAGAGGAGACCTCAGAGGCTACTCGCATGTACTCTCTCGATTTGCCGGGGCACCGCACGGACGTCAGGACGTTGTCATTGAGCTCGGACGACATGCTCCTTGCATCGGCCTCGAATGGTAAGAAAATTGCACCCCAGTGTCGCTCTTCGGATATCTAAAGACATGGCAGGCTCCGTGAAAATCTGGAATATGAAGACGACTGCCTGCATCAGGACACTAGACTGCGGATACGCAATCTGCAGCACCTTCTTACCCGGTGATAGGCAGGTGTGCCTTCATCTTTAGGAGTGTCTATCCTCCAACATTGACGCACTGCCATAGGTTGCCGTCGGTACGAAATCCGGCGATATCTTCATCTACGACCTGGCATCCTCGTCGTTGGTAGAGACTATTCAGGCGCATACAGCGACCGTCTGGTCTATGCAGGTCCGCTCCGATGGCATGGCCCTTGTCACTGGTAGTGCGGACAAGGATGTCAAGTTCTGGGAGTTCGAAGAAAAGGAGAGTACTGGTGGTAATGTAAGCCAATCTTCTCCTCTAAGTTGAAGGAGACCACTGACCTAGTTGATGCGCAGGGGCCCAAATTGGTCACATTGGTTCACGTCCGTACACTGAAGATGACGGACGATGTGCTCTCCGTCCGGTACAGCCCGAACAGAAAGCTCGTGGCTGTCTCGCTGCTGGATTCAACTGTAAAAGTATTTTATGAAGACAGCTTGAAGTTCTTCCTCTCCCTTTACGGGCACAAAGTCGGTATTGCGTTCTCCTCTTGGATCACTCCTCTGACTCGTTGTGCAATAGCTGCCTGTGCTGTCGATGGATATCTCAGATGACTCGAAATTGATCGTGACATGCTCTGCGGATAAGAATGTCAAGATATGGGGTCTCGATTTTGGTGACTGCCACAAATCAATATTTGCGCATGACGAGAGCGTCATGCAGGTGGCGTTTGAGAAGAAGTCGCATTACTTTTGGTCAGTCGGCAAGGACAAAATGCTGAAGTACTGGGACGGTGACAAGGTGCGTCGCCGTCAAGTCATAGAAATAACCTAACTTATCCTTTTCCGTTGTAATAGTTTGAGAACATCCAGAAGTTGGAAGGTCACCATGGGGAGATATGGACACTGGCTGTGAGCCACTTCGGTAATTTTGTGGTCACTGGGTCACACGATAAGTCTATCCGAGTCTGGGAGAAGTTGGACGAGCCGGTCAGTCGGATATCCTACCGTTTTTCGAATGTTTGGCTCACGTTCCTTGTAGCTATTCCTTGAAGAAGAACGAGAGCGAGAACTCGAGGGCCTTTATGAAAGCGGAATTGCTGAGTCCATGAACCGTGAGGATGGACCCATAGGTAGTGGAGCTGCAGACGGCGGTGAGGCACCGACACAGGCAGAAGCTACCGCGGTCTTGAAGCAGACTA
The DNA here is from genome assembly GCF_000344685.1 of Gloeophyllum trabeum ATCC 11539. Taxonomy (NCBI): domain Eukaryota; kingdom Fungi; phylum Basidiomycota; class Agaricomycetes; order Gloeophyllales; family Gloeophyllaceae; genus Gloeophyllum; species Gloeophyllum trabeum. The sequence continues at coordinate 1,613,809 of NW_006920411.1, read as the reverse complement.
CGGAGACCCTGATGGCTGGCGAGCGCATCATTGAGGCGCTTGATCTCGCAGACGCAGAGCGGGCGGCGTTCAGGGAATACGAAGAAGCGAAGGCGTCCTTGAGCCCAGAGGAGGCGGAGAAGTTACCGCCCCCCGCTAGGAACGCTGTGCTCGCAGCGTATGATGTGACCCCAGAAGCGTGGGTTTTGCGCGTAGTCGATAAAATTCCCAATACAGCGCTTCAGGACGCGCTATTGGTCTTGCCCTTCGGGAAAGTGGTGTCCTTGATGAACTATCTCAACATGTGGGCCCAGAAGGTTGGTTTAATATGACTCGTTCGTAGATTGACATCGCTGACGATTCACCCAGGAGTGGAACATCATTCTCGTCTCGCGGATCATGTTCTTCCTCCTAAAGACGCATCACCACCAAATTGTCGCAAACCGGATCATGCGCACCACCCTTATGTCGCTCCGCAAGCATCTACGGTTCGTGCTGCAGCGGCAGAAACAGACGATAGGTTATAATCTAGCCGCACTTCAATTCATTCAGCGTCGGAACGACACCGAAAGGACGGCGCAGTTCTATGAGGAAGAAGGCATGGACGAGGAGAAAGTGCGAGCGAAGATTGCCGAAGGGAAGAAGAGGAAACGAGTGAGCATCAAAGCTTGATGGTCTTGACTCGAGGAGACATCCCACGGGAAAAGTATAGTGTACAGGCTGCATAGAGTATAGGATGTAATGATACATGTATGATGTTACAAGGCTAATGCAGACGGAGATGTGGTGCCGAGGCGCTGCCTACAGACGATAATCTTGGATAGTGAACGGAATGTTAGTTCTTGTAATGAAGATCTCGATCTAGAGGTACAACGCCGGAATCAATGTTGAGGGCCCCAAAGTTCCTCGAACCTGACAACGAGGGGGTTAGATTATGATATCCCCGAATCGTCATTGCTCACCATGTTGATGGCTCAGTAGCGAGTCGCATCTGGACTGTCAAGAGACCCTGGTCGACGTCAGCTAGTTGGGAAAAAGCTGCTTTGGTCAGATCCACATGCTTTGAGCCTGGGGCGCATCCGGCACATGTGTCTACCACTCGGACGAAGGTACATTTCTTGGGGCCGTTACATACTGCGCATATACCGATTGTTTATTTTTAGTAGGGCTGCTGGTAATCGTATTCGCTTACGTTCCAAAAACTTGAAACATTTGGGTCGAGTCGTCCATCCCTCCAGGGTCAGAGCACATGCAAAGGAGGCGTCCTGTAAGGAAGGTTAGAGATATGGTGCAAGGTGTCGGATAATGGGGCTGACAGTAGGAGCCCAACCCGAGTTAGCCCAGCAGCTTGGATTTTCCAGGTCGTGGCCTGTGTACCAGGTAATAGTCACATCTTCCGCTTTCCCAAGACCCTTCAGGCTGTTCCAGACGGAGTCGAGAGCATGTGAGACAGAGGCGCCAGCTAGGATATTTCCCTTCGGAGTCGCCAGGTTGTTCCCGGAGTTAGCTTTCGTGGAAGCTTTCTTCTTGTTAGCCTTGGCCTTTGAGGGTTTCTTTGACGCTCTCTTGGCCAACGAAGAAGAGTCTGCGGCGGTTCCATTCCCAAGCAGCGAAGCCTCCGAGTTATCGGTCGAGCGACTGTATTTGTACTGCAGGTCCGTGACGTTGATACTTTGCCAGCCATCTCTAACATCAAAGGCATAACGTTCTCCCAGAGAGTGTGCGGTGGTGTATCTAGCATATGCAGCTGAACGAGACCCGAGCGGGTCGATGACACTAGCGCTGGTGAGGAGCGCGGGGAGCCAGGAAGTCGCCAGGACTAGAGTAGTGAAAGTACTGCGTTTGAACATTATTGTCTTGAGTACTGGGCCAAAGAGAGGCAAATGAGAGAAGCAGAAAAGAAACAAGGCAAAGTGAACGAAAGAGAGAAGGAGACTGAAGAGGAGGAAGGACGACTGCAATTTCAACTTTGGCGATACGCGTCAGTCACGTGTGCCGCGCGACCCATTTCTCCGACGGCATCCCGAGCCTATCGGCATGGGCATTCGCCATACACGAGGAGGATGAGTGACTCGGATTGGGCGAATCTCAGACTCTACCCCGTGCATTGCATGCGAAGGCTATAGCGAAAACCCAACATGGCACCCAAAGACGAGAGGCGGTCTCTTCTCAGCGGGACTGACCTTATCCACGCTGACGATGATATACACCGCTCTGGTTCCGATGTAGCACCCGCTATTTCAGTTACGACCAGCGAGTGTTCTGTCTTATACTTAGGACATAATCAAGGCTGACGTTCAATCCAGCATTCAAAGCTCCGAGACCCGACGCTGGAGTCAAGAAGGCGTCTGAAATTGATGTGTTTGATCTATTGAATCCGCCTAGGCACATATACTCCCGCTATACACAGGGCGTAAGCTCTCGCGCGGAAAAAGTTTTGAGCCATATCAACGTGAGCCTTGCGCGACCGTCTAGATGATATCGGCCTTCCGGCGTTGACCAGCTCTTGATTCAGGGAGGCTTCGCTATCACATATGCCTCAGGACTAGCCGCCTGTTACGCAGTATGCTATTTTTATAACTACTTTCGGAGGTTGTACTTGACGCACCGGTCCTTGCAGGCTTTGGTGTACTACCAACCGAAGAGAATCGCTATCACTCAGGGATACCACGGGTGTCATGCTACTATCGAAGTCTACAGGAAGACGCGTGGCGGCAACGTGGAGATAATAGGCATAGATGATGACTTCCAGACTGGCGACTTGTGTTGGTTAGAAACACCTCTGAATCCGACCGGAGAAGCCAGGTATGGAACCCCGTGGCCAAAGTGTCACGTCATCCCGTACTGATTCTACTGTCCAGAGACATCCAATTCTATGCGGACAAGGTATTGTCTTACTCCATACTTCAAGGTGTCTCTAACAAAGCACTCAAGGTTCATGCTGTGGGAGGGAAACTTGTAGTAGATTCAACCTTCGCCCCTCCACCGTTGCAATATCCCTTTAAATGGGGAGCGGATTGTGTTATGCATAGCGGTAAATACCCGTCTTCTCGCTCGAGCAGATATTGACATTATTGCTTCAGGCACCAAATACTTCGGTGGACACTCTGACCTTCTATGTGGCGTCCTAGTGGTCAAGACGGCCGATGAATGGGGGAAGGTCAATTCTGTTGTACTTGAAATCAGTTGACATAACTCACCATCCCAACTTAGCTATGGAACGACCGAACTTTCTTAGGCAATATGATGGGTTCCCTCGAGTCATGGCTCTTATTGCGTTCACTTCGTACATTGCACGTGCGGGTGCCCAAACAGTCTGTCACCGCAACTGGACTCGCCCAGTGGCTCAGTCAAGCTTCGCAAACTCGTTCCGGCCAGTCATTCGACGGCGTACCCGGCGGGCTTATCGAGAAAGTCTGGCATTCGTCCTTGCAAGGGAAGGATGAACGCGGTTTCGAGCCTAGCAAGCAGCTGGAAGGCGGTTGGAACGCAACTTTCGCTATATTGGTTGGTAACTTCCAAGTATACCTATTTTGAACTATGATATACTTGCGTGAACATTGTAGCTGGCTAAAGCCGACCACGCTACCCAGCTCCCCCATCTCGTCAAGTATTTCATCGTAAGCGGATCTGTTCAACCATAGCACACCCGTCCTGACCAGCTCTTGTTACAGCCTGCGACGAGTTTGGGCGGAGTGGAATCACTTATGGAGCAACGCGTCCAATCGGATCCCGGAGCTGACCCCAGACTGATCAGGATCAGTGTCGGCGTCGAAGAACTTGAGGTACGTATCAACATGTCTCACCTTTGGGACTACGACGAACCCTCTGCTCAGGATTTGAAAGATGATCTGAGGAAGGCATTCCAAGATCTTGTGAAGGTGATTGCATTCTTCTGTCTATTCAAAGCATCAACTTACCCTTCACAAGGGTAGTGCCAAGTTGTAGCTTAGCTTAGGTACCCGGCTGGTGGCTTGCCACACCGCTGCTGGATTTAGAGGTACGGTCCCCATTCGAGGGGATCTGAGGCGGGGTGTAATCTCGATACTCAAACTCGAGTTTAGGTTAGGGTTAGATTCAATCAAGATTGCATTTTCGGATTGGCGTTCGCGAAGCGATACCAATCAAAGATCAAATAGCCGCCCAGTGCATGGAGTTCCCCGTGAATAAAGAGCGCGTGCACTGTATCCGATCGCTCGGTCTGAGAGGCGCAGTGCCGTTAGCAGCATGCAAGCCTCATGTACAAGGGGGTGGACTATATGAGGCAGTGGACCTTTTTGGTGCTAGCATTGTCTGGACGCCTTTCTTGATACTCACCGCTATGCCTCCTCCAAAGATCTTTCAGGCTTTCAAGCGGTCGACGTCTCGCGGCGGCTCAGCTGCGCCTACTCATGGTATGGAGCCACGGCCTTACGAGTATGGCAGCGTCGGAAGGAACAGCCATTATCGGCCGGACACCATGTACACCGATGCTACTGTACCGCAAGAATAAGTGAGTCGCCAAGTATTCCAGTTCTCAAGCGTATTCTTTTGCTCGTCCCTGACGTCTATATCTACGCTGCCGTCCAGGGTCACTCGGCCTACTCCGGCCGTACTGCGATTGATGACGACGAGGACTACGAGGACCTGGGCGAGTACTCGAATGCTCGACATCATGCTATCCCGGTGGAACTGTCAGACACTAGTGAGAGTCGTATCCCGAGAGTGCAACGGATGGATGATCCGCGCTCTACTATGTATGATACAATCCCGGAAGAAGACGAGGAAACCGCGCGTACAGTGTCCGACGACTATGTCGACATAGGCCACCACCCGCATGGAGACTATTATCATCGCTCCCGATCCTCACACTACACGGACGACACTATGATGCAAGATTATGGACCACTCTCCTTATCATCAACCTCCCGCGATGCATACGCCCTCGAGACATGGTTCGCAGCGCTATCCGAGCGAGCCCACTATGCTCGACTACAGGTCTCATACCACGTCTTACATCCCACCGCCGGGGCAAGTGCACGTACCTTCTTATGCGCCTCAGACTGCTGCTCAGGCAAGCCTTCTCATTACTGCCCTCGCTCTGGACGTCGCTCATGTCTCGCCTTGCTTAGCCTCCGCTGACCAGTTCCAGGGCAGACTACCGTGACTACGGCGCTGCGTCTTCGTCGCACCGGCAAGCCAAATACCAAGAAACGACAGCAAAAGTGAACTTTGCGCCTCAGGAACGCCACAGAGACCGATACGATGTAAGTCAAATATGTCATAGATGGCTTCTGACTTGTTGAAGTCTCCTTCGCAGCGGCGCGACAACCGAGAGCAGACCCTGCCCCGTCGTGAATATACCCAGCCGGCAGTTCATACTATATCCCATAGCGGTAGCCGTCGTCGGGGAGAGACTTACTACATTATCCCGGGTAACAAACCTGTGATATTCAAGGATCAACGCGGCAACGAAATAGCTCGGTAGGAGTTCTGTTACTCTTGAACTGCACTGCGAGAGTGTTAACAATGATCCCATAGCGTCGGCGATTTCAGCGGGAAGACGAGAAGCCGCAGGAGACACCCTATCATTGTGCAGGACGAATATGGTCACGAGTTATATCGGTAAGCTCGCGCGTCGCCCGCGTATTCCCCGTCGCTAAGCATCTCATGCTGTAGGAGCGGGGATGTAGACGACCCCTATGGCAGATCTCGAGACCATGGAAACCATAGGTATGCTTCTTTATTTCGTCATGGTGTTTTGCGGGTCGTGATTGTTCCGCCCTAGACGTGAGGACCGACCGGATGGCAGTGATCACTCAAGTCGTACTTCAGAGTCCAGTCCTAGAGCTCAACATCCGGACCGTCCACGATATGACAATCCCAATCCTGAGATCTATGACCTTCCCATTAAACTAGTAGACCAATGGGGTCGACCTCTTTCACCGTAAGCTCCGACGCACCTTCCTCTGTGCTCTTACTAAGGACCATGCCCCCCCCCCCCATAGACGCGTCGAGACTGTGAGCAGGCACGGCTCGATGTCAAGTCGATCTCGCGATGGTAGAGCACCGCGCCCGCCGCCCAATGTTATTCTCATCGATGACTTCGGTAATCAAATCCCGATGTGAGTTTCATACCTCACAGCTTCGACGATGTAGTGATTAATTTTGCCCATCAAACTAGCAAAGTACCATCCTCGGGGTCCGCTGGCGGTCCATACCACCCGACAGATCATATGCTGCATGATCATGAAGTACAAATGCAAGCTGGCCATGGAGTGCATATGCAACCTTTCCATGAAGAACATGCGCAAGGCCCGTGGTAGAGCTGATCGGACTGTCTTCTCTCCGACATGGGTTTCGACTCAATCGTACATAAGTTAACTAACTATTAAGCACTATAAAATTATGCAACTATTATTTCCGCCTTCCGCTTGGCCGTCCCTTTCCCCTCATGGGTCGTGCGGAGGCCTGACCCTGGATAGAACTAATATCTTCCTTGCTCAACTTGAGCACCCCGCGCTTGAACTTCCCTACCCCCATTGTAAGCCCCTTCTCCCGTTTCCTCGTATTCCGCTGTGATGCAGGCTCAAAGAGTTTTTTGATGGTCGGGTGGTAGTTGCCCAGATTCTTGGCCTACACGGAGTCGATGAGCTAGAAACAGAGGGTGTTGGACAAACTCACCTCTTCTAGCTGTTTACCATCCCTCTCCTTCTGCTTTGAAAGCATACCTAGCCTGACTTTTTGAGCCGCCTTATTCCGTTCAGCAGTCTTGACAGATTTCTCTCCCTTCCCTAATTTCACTTCGCCGGCTAGTTCTAGCAGACGACCTTCCAGCGCTTTCCGGCGCTGGGCAGGCTTCATGTCTAGCTCAGGATTTAGTGAACCTGATAACAGCTTGGTATGAATGAGTCGCCGAAGTTCAGCATCATTTTCGGCATTCGTGCTAGCGGTTATGGATTAGTGAGAAGACAGCGAATGCTGCTGCAATTGTAACGAACCGTTCCTCATTTTCTTCTGCTGTCGTACTCAATTTTTTGCGATGGTCGGTTACGTCCTGCGTGAGTTTGGATACCTTGGAAGACTGATACGACGCACGGATCAGTGTTGTACTAGTGAGGAAGACAGGACTCGCCCATACCATGAACGCTTTCAAGTCTCCTTTTGACCCTGATTTTGACGAGGATGATGTGGTTCGAGCGTCATCAAAAACTACGACAGCCGGCCCCCGAGAGCTGGAGGAATGTGCTGTGAACCCTCCGCCGTTGGCTTGAAAATCTAGAGAAAATGGTCAGCGGCCGTACGGAGGTTTATGCAAATGGATCTTCTACCATCCTCAGGCTCTGAGTGCGATCCACTCTCAGAACTGGATTCATGTCCGAGTCCCAACCATTCCTCGTCTGTACTTGTATCTGCTTCTGTCTCCTGCTTTCTTGCCAAATTTTCCCGACAGGATACAGGATCGTCATCTCGTTTTCTCTTTTTGAACTTCGACTCTGTCAAGTTGAACGAGCTTAGGAAGGCCTTGCCGTGTGCCTCAAGAGCAAGTATCAGTTCTTGTTGTTCTGAATCAGCCACAGACATGGCGAAAGCGCTTCAATGATCGGACGGTCGTGACACTGGTCACAGAAGTCGCTTGTGGGCACGCCCGGACTATCATAGGTACGGTAGACTCGCGACCAGTCCTGTACGCAATGCACACGCCTTCCGTTTTTGGTTTCGGAGTGATGGAAGGCGTGAGCTTGCGAACGGACTGGTGACAACGGACAGTCACATAGCGGGGTCACAACTTTCCCCGCCAAGCGTGGAGAACGTCCAGGCGTTCGCCCGCCGAACGCGTTCGCGAACGTGTTCGGCGAATGTCTGGGCACGTGAGGGGATACCACGCCACCTGAGCCTAGGGAATCGCCACACCGCAACTGTTATTGAGCGAGAAAGGCAATGGCGGCTATGCTTTCAATCCATAAAATACAGTTTGTTATGCACATATTATTGTACCATACCAGGGATATTGATGATGTGAATAGAGTAATTTCCATGAATTTCAAGTTGTCCATCACATTTCCAATGTAATGCCAGTAGTATTGACCATGGAAACTGTTAGGGGGAGGGCACGGAAGGGGCTTCAATGGGTTCGTGTGACCCCAATTGGACAGACAGCTTCGATTACTCACCACATTTTTTTACAATAACCCAGCAATTTCAATCTCACAGACTGATACAATAAACTTACAAGTTAAAACCCTCAGGCTATGCAGATTTTATCATAAGCAGGAGGGGTACGCGTCTGTGGCCGGTGGACAGAGCCACAGAATCGACACGCGCCCACGTGCACCGTGGTGTGGTTCTCACGTTCGCATTTGCAGTTCGCGAACGCGTTCGGCGGTGTGACCTCCCAGTGGGGTCGACTTTCTGCAAGCGTGACTCCGACTTGAAAAAATTTGCCCCCTCAGACGTACAAAATCGTCTCTGGCACACATTGTTCAATGATGTTTTTGAAAGCGAATGGAGTTGATTGGAATAGGTGAGAAAAGAGGATTTTCTCCTTGAGTCAGTCCAAAATCATCGAAATTTGACCTATGTCAAATGAATCTATGGCCTTCAAAACCTACAATGGTGTAAATCTCCAAAGGCATGATTTTTCTGAGTTATGAGGCTCTCAAATCACGAAGTCCCACTCATAGTTGACGCGTATCGCGCGCATCCCGCCAAAAGGGCGACCGTGGTTCCCAGCCGCTTCGCAGTGTAGCGAGTAGTACGAGCGGAGCTTGAATTGCGAAGTGGCTGGTATCGAGCCTATATCATAGGGACTGGCACAGTCGCGGGCATCCCGGAACCCGCCTGAGCAGGACCTTTTCCGCAGAAAAAGACTTCCGCGGAGATTAATTCCCACGTCATCCGCGGAAGTGGCTGTTACTATATACCGGCCTCTCATTGGCTGGGAGGAGTCCGTTCCTGTCACCTCTCGAGTACTCCGTGGGAGTTTTTAACTCCGCGGAAAGCGGAAATCCTTTCCGTGGAATTAGAGCGTATTTGCAAGGCCCAAAAGTTTGCCGGGTGCTCCACTTTTCTGAAGGACTCACAGATCAGCGCGGCACGCTCTCTCAGCGAAGTACGGCTGATTTTCGGTTTCCTCTAAATCGTGTCTAACTGCCGCACAAGTTGTACAAGGCGTATCCTAGGTATCTGTAGATGCTTGTTGAACAAGAATGAAGTCGAGTTAGCGAGAAATATGAGCTTTATAGATGACTTCGCGGCATGGGTGGAGCAAGGGAGGACCCCTGATAATAGGTATCAAGGCTTTATTTTAAATCCTGAGAATCTGACCTTTTTGTCCGCGCCAAATTTCCGGATTTGGGGCCGTTTTGTCTGCGAAAAATGTGGCCTGAGCGGATTTTGGCTGAAAATGTCCGCAATTCTGATCAGGGCTCTGCTTACAGGACCTTTGTCCGCGCTGTAGGAAAAGGCATTAAAATGTATCAAATTTGCTCTTCTAGTAATGTATATCTATAGCACCATTCTATTCACCGTCAGAAATCATGTCGACACCGCTCGCCGCCTTGCGTTTGCGGCGGAGTTTTGCCAGTTCTTCCACTGCTGGAGCCAACTCCGCCATCTCCGATTCGAGATGGAACTTGTTAAATAGACACAGTTATGTTTTTATTATGTGAACTACAAGAACTTAATAAATGCTGGATAGACATAGTCTACTACGAGATGGGATAGGGACCCACAATGGCCACATCCATCATATAGAGAAAAAGTTGAAAACACATGCCTACATTGAGGATCGAAGCTAGTATCCAGGAATCAACCAATCATACATGGGTCAAGTGGTAACCCCTGGACCACGAGACTATATATGTCCGCACAAGCATAAGGCATCCATAGCGCATAGTGCCTATGTCTGCAAAAAAATCAGACGTGCACCTGTTTTTGGGCCTTTCTGTCCGCGAAAAATAAGGCCTGGGGAGGTCTAATTTGGCTTGATTTGTCCGCATTTCCACAAAGCCTTGATACCTATTATCAGGGGTCCTAGCAAGGGCTACTGATTTTAGTGTTGCTCATTAAGTGAAGCTGAAGTGACGTGAAGTGGGGCCTGTCAAACTTCAGTCCGTCTGAAGTGAAGCTGAAGTCACACTGAAGACTTCAATGAAGCGTGAGACAGCAGCCCTCATCTGGCCAACTGAGAGAGATAATGGGTGAATCACTCAGCAGACATTGAGCTTTGGTCTCTCGTTTCTTTTCTATCACCAATTATGAACCTTACGGACTCTGTCTTACACCAAAGATGCACTTTTTGGCTGCAGTAGGGTGGTACACCGCGTCGACGACTGCTGTCCTCTCCAGTCCGGCAACTGCCGGTCTCAAGGCCGACATGGGCATCGCCGAAGTCAACCACGCGAGCGGGCTTACCCACTTCGTGTAGGTTTACTCCTTTCGTCAGTGGAGTGGTGGGACTGAAGTCATCTTGAAGCCTTCAGTGTGACTTCATGCCATGCTGAAGCCACTGAAGTGGGTGCTTCTTGAAGTGAAGTGACGTGTCCCTTCAGCTTGGCTTCACTTAATCAGCAACACTAACCAGTTTAGGTAGGCAACCCTCGGCTAAATCCTCTGGATCAGCAGCTCCAAATTTTGGATCAAAAGCCATACTTTGGGCCTTGCAAATGCGCTCTATTACCACAGGCAGTCCCCGGAAGGGCCGTGCCAGTCCCTATCACTGGCTACAATACCCATATTGAGCCACTGAGAAAGTGTGAAAGGAAGCGGACAAAGGTCAAATTTTGTTCATAGTGTTGCCTTGCAAAACAAATGAAAGTTCAATGAACAGTGCTGAACAAAGATCATATCCTGTGTCACAATCAGATTTCTGCACACTCAAAAGTAGTAGTATTCTAATTCATTTCACTGACTGTGCAATGGACAATCATGAAAAAAGTTTGACCCTTGACCAGTTATTTTCAAAGTTTTGTGCATGCTCAATATTGAGAGTTGGCAACGCCTGCCAGCCAAATGTCCGTGTGATCGTTATTGTCACACGCGCATCATTTCGCGCCATAGGCCGTTCTCCTCTGCCAACCTAGGACTGAATGATCTATTCCTGCACGATAAAGAGAAACTTTGATACTTAATACAGCTGGTATAATATCTACAGTAGTATTGATGTCATATATGCAATAAAGAGAATTATTATACCGCTAAAAAGCGCAATATGGTAATCATGAATTAGTATTCTTCTTCCCCTGAGTCCTCATACCCTGGGTCTGTATTATCTGTAGAAGCTGCCATAAAATTGAAAGGATAGCCTTCAGAATACCTCTTGACTGTTTTGATTAGAGCATTAATCTTGTCCGCCTTCTTGGTTACTTTTGACTTGATGGGCACCAGCCTCGTCCTTAGCTATCCCTGCCTTGATCTCCATTTGCCGGTGCTTCCAGAAGGGACATGTTCTATCAAAACGCGTCGAAAA
>NW_006920411.1:1425755-1599895 GCF_000344685.1 Gloeophyllum trabeum ATCC 11539 | reverse complement strand
TTTACTATCATTGGACCAGTAGTGAATGATTTGAACTGTTCCCTAGTTAAGTCATCTTCCTCTAATTGCGCGTACCCCAAAATTGGTGTGAATGGTTCAGATACTATTCTACACCCTCTGCAAATTTCTCAGATTTTTCCAGAGGGTGTAGAGGTTGTACGGCGTAAGGGGACGGGAAGTGAATAAGATGTCACACGTGTCACAATAGGGCTGTGGCGGGGCAGCGGTCACGCTCTGTCACGCTTAGACCTCGGAGATGCAAGACAGTTTTAAATCCTGAACGATGACCACTCCTCTGTTCCACATACAAACTTGAACATGGCATCTACAGACATTTATCATTACAGAGAAAAATTGCCGAAGGTATAGGGTAGCCACAAGGTCCCCAGTGCACAAAAGGGACGGGAAGTGAATAGTTATTCACTACTGGTCCAATGATAGTATATACACTGTGGCCCATAGGCTGACTAAGCTATGTGGAATATCTATAATCCTACTGAGCTCCACCTATGATGTCACTGACCCACATGAGCTCTATGCCTTGTACAATAATGGAATATACCAGAATGTTCCAGAGGGTTCCGGTACGTTCTGGTACGTTGTAGAACCTGGCAGCTAAGTCAGCGCCCAGTTCAACAGAGAGATCTAGTGGACACTGTTTCTTTCCCATGGCCTACAGGACCCATTTTCTCTCCCTCTCTTCAACCACAGCAGATATTCCCATTCTGACTTGGCAGAGGTTCTATTCTAGTGTATATATACCTGCCTGAGCTTACCCAACGTTTTTTGGTTGAGTGTGGAATGAGATATAGGGGTGTGAGGGGGTTCTGCAAATTTTGCAGAACCCCCTCAATGATAGTATGCAAAGCACTGTATAAGTTTAGTTATTTGGCTTTACTGCTATTTGCGGAACATAAGGCGGTGCGCCATTTTCGAGGCGCGAGATGGCCTCCAGACATGGGGGTTTTCAATATAGAAAAAATGTGGTAGCAAAGGGCACCCTTAGTCTACAGACATCTCATGGGCCGATTTTCACTGTTCCTTCGCTACCGCATTTTTTTTTCTATATTGAAAACCCCATGTACAAATTGTTGAGTCAATCCAAGCCCTGCCAGTGCTATGGAGTTTTCTTGTCTGGAGCGCCTCGAAAGCGGCGCTCCGCCTTATGTTCCGCAAATAGCAGTAAGTACGTATAAAACCACTACGAACTCTGTAACATAATCCATTGCCTTCGGCTTAAACTACACTATCATACAGTATGGTCTGAATCCACGGAAGGACGAACAAACGTTGGAAAGAACAGAAAGGAGTGACGCAAAAGGGTATCAACATACAATGCCACTGCAAGGCGTAGGTCGACCCGTGAACTATTGTGGATGAATTTGCAGCGTGTTATAGTCTCTGTGGCAACCAGTGATCCTTCATACTCTTTACCACGTCCATCTCGGCTTTAGACACACCTCGGGCCAGGGGTCGAGTGGTGATATTGCCAGTGCGTGACGGCGCGCCAGAAAACCCAAGCAACAATGAGCGACCTTCGCTGAATAGCGGCAGCAAACCCGATTGATCAAAGGTACAGTCCGAGACTGACGTAGGGTCCGAAGCCGGAATGCTTTCTGAGCGGGGGGTCTGCGGGCGGGAAAGGACGTCCCGTATTTCGATGTCTGAAGCCATGGTGTAGTCGCCGCAGTGCTCGCCAGCTCCCAGATCATGAACACAAACGTACATGTCATCAGGTCCGTCCATTGACTGCTCCATATCCGTTGGAGAGTCATTGTGTACACACCGATAATCTACATCGTGGCCAGCCAAGTTATCATATGTCAGGTGGCCGAATTCGCTGTCCGGTGGACGAGAATCGATAGGTTGGCTTCCACAGTACTGCCAGTCAGCCGAGGCTGCAGTGAGATCGTGCGCAATATCGTCTAAGCCAAATGCGTCTAGGGGTGCAACAGCGCCAGCATCATCTTCATAGTAATGGTAGTCTCCCCAATCCGCATCGTCGTGGACCGGGTCTTGATGCTCGCGCCCGGGGGAGGTACGAAGTTCATAGTTCAGTTCCAGAATCTCCATGTCCTGTGGGTTCAAGTGAGCTCCTAGGACGTGATCGGCTTCATAGTTTTCCAGCGCAAGCTCGAGCGAATTGACCGACATACTTGGAGAGACGGGGTCCTCCAACATGGACATATGATCAATAGATGGACCAGGAATAGCATATGTATTTCTACCTGTGACTTCAGCATCCAGTAGTAGGGAGCAAGTCTCAGAGATTTCGGCGGCAAAGTTTGGTCGAGAGAGTGCACATGGAGCTATTTTGGAGACATGATTGGCATCCTGTGGGTCGTTGTTAGATACCAGAGTACACAGGCCACCACCTGGAGAAGGACATTCCTCAACTGAGTATGTCTCGGAGTAAGGCTCCTTCTCGAGGGCCGGTCGTACCGCATCCAAGACAGCCACTGGGAAATATCTAGAGAAAGCCCCAGAGAATGTCGTAGTGTTGGGGATTTCTCGTCGAAGCTGAGAGGCAGAATCAGAGGGACCGATTGAGGAGCTACGAGTTGCTTGGCCTGTACCGGGCTCCTTAGTCTTGACTATATTGCTACCACTTTCGGCCTGCACTAATATCACCTTTGGCGCGCTTCCAGATTGTGCAAAAGCATCTTCACCTCCCTCCGAGTCGAAGCGAAAGGCAGGCATATTCAGCAGCACGGTTCCTTCCTGGAGATGGCTGACTGGGCCTACAGAAGAGACCTCAGATGGGAGACCACGTCCGTCGACTTCTATGTCCCAGATCTCAGACACAGCTTCCTTGACCTGCGATCGGTGTGATCGGCGGACTTTCCGAGAGACGCGAGTATTGCTCTGGTCATCAGAACCCTGAGTGTCGACAACCTTTTCTTTCATCCGGTCTGGCCTTGTAGGACCGGGTATACTCGTACTGTTCTTACGGAGTATTATGCTTGCATCATCTAATGGCGTACTCCCGTCCTCGGAACTTGATTCCGAATCCGATGAAGTATACAAGAGTTTGGCGGGTGGTTTACCGCTATTCAAGAATCGGGCCTCAGAAAATACCTTCTTATTTCGTTCTTTAAATCGAATCACTAAAAGAATTACACCAGTAGGGTTTGGAGATTACGAACCTTCGGTCGGCGCCTTAGTCTTTTTGTTAATAACTACGGTCTTGGCCGATGCCCTCCCCTTGCTGAACACGCCAGTTTGGGTCTCAGGTTTTAACTGAGCATACGTGATCCTATCAGAATCCAGGCAGGCATTGACCATTTCCCACTTACGGTGAGTCTATTCTTGCTAACGTTCTTGGCGAAGAACGTATTCATCAAGGCAAGTCCAGCAGAAGCCTTTGCCTTCTGCGCGGCCTTTGCCTTGCCTCGCGGTTTGGCATCCTTTGTGGTGTCTTCGTCTTCACGATCTTTGGCATCTTGGACTAGATCTCGAGAATCCCTAGCTGGTTCCTGCGGTCTCACGATGGCTCTCTTCGCTCGCTTACGTTCCCGCCTCTCGGCTAGTCCTATGAATCCATTCGAACCTGTCAATAGAGTAAGGCCACAAACCAAGACGCACTTGCGGCATGCTCTTCGTCAGAATTAGCACTTGACCGACGTTTATTGTTACATCTAGTGCCATCTTTCAACTTCGCAACAGCAGACTGTTTCTGTGGTATATCTTTTGCGGTCTTCACACTGGTTGATTCGCCTTGCGTCACCACTGAGGCGGCAGCAGATGTATGCTTCGAAGGCAGGCACATCACTGGCTTATCGGGCTTGGTATGTTCTTTGTCCTGTCGTTTCGGTGCTCTAGGTTTGAGGACAGGAGTCGCAAAGCCGGGTTCAAGTGCCTTCTGTTTGAACGGAGCAAGCTCGGAATCCTGGGAGTGTATAGAGGCCGAAAGCGTTTTGCTAGTAGCATCACGAGCGTATCCATGAATGTAGTGCTTCTGGGCTTGGATATACTTTGCGGTGCATGCGTCTCTGTCTAGCTTTGGGCTGCTGACTCGACGTAGGTTTGGCGAAGTCAGAGGCTCCAAGGTCATCGTTGAGTGAGGATTTGGTCTCAAGACGAACGCGAAAGCTAGGAAAAGTCTCGGACAGAGTGCAAGACCTTAAGCAAATCACAAGGTGGCCAGAAATTAGGGACGCAATCGCCGCACATGGCGTGAACATCGACGATCACCCTTGGAATGTGAAAGGGACGCCGAGGTCTGCCGACGCGGGACCTTTACGGACGCAATTCTTAATCGCAAATATGTACTGTAGAATCATCTAAAGTGATCCTGCTTTGGTACAAGCTTCGCATTAACAGCAGCTACTGGTACCATCACTGGCACTCAATCTACTGCCATATCTATCCTGACTGTGCTAAGGGCATCGTCGCAATATACAGTCCGTATCTACCGGAACTCTCATAATGTATACGTGAAGTACGGGTTCCTGACAAGAGTATGAGTTTGTACCGCTGGGACATCTGACGGTTCAGAAAAGAACGCTTACTGCTTGTCAGTCATGTCCCAAAAGGCATGCCGTTCTCTATCCTTTGCCATATCCTCGTCCGACCACTCGTTTATTCGTTTCAACTCTTCTAGCCCCAGACGTTTCTTCCGATTCTCCCGGACGTTAATCCAGCGCATCAGGAAACAGAGGAAGAACTCAATCGCGAGCAGTATCATTATCGACAGCTTCCCTGGGATGTAGCTGGGCGCATCCTTGGCTTGGAAAGTCTCCGTTCCTATGATATTCCCGATGCTAAAGGATACGAGGGTCAGGGCATTCACGGTCACTTTCTTCGTATGACCGCTGATGTTGCCGGCGTTGTACGCGTATATGAAGGACACAGATCCACCGAAGCAGCTTATGATATAAATTGCTAGACAGCGCGTATCAAACCTTTATCCGCAAAAGCTGGACGAAGATGAGCTCACCAAAAAGCAGCGCCCCCTTGTGATCGGTGCCGTTTAAGCCAATAAGAATAGCTGCTCCCACTACAGTAGGAAGAACTGTCAGGGCAATGGGTACCATCCGTTCTCCCTGTAATGCTGATGTATCAATGCGACGCGGTACATTATCTGATGTACCCACAGTTTTATCAGAGATGTGGGATAAAAGCAGGAGCCAAAGTACTGCTACGATCCCACTAGGCATCGATAGGAGTAAGGTTTCTCTCGTCCTAGATAGCAACTTAGTGAGTAGAACAATTGCCGCGGTTCAAGCTGTACTCACGAATATCCGAAACTCTTCAGTTCAAATACATGTTAGTCCGCGACGGATAACACGAGCCCCGCTACTAACCTTGATAATTAGGTTGCTGACTGAAGGATAAGGTTACTCTGGTGATACCATAAACGCAGCAATTAACAAAGACCCACAGTTAGCAAGTCCGCCATTGGGTATACTCGCTAGCAATCATGAATAACGGCCATGCTACGTGATTCAGCGGATCGCACTCACTTAGCATAATCATGAGGGCGATTATCCACGTCCGGATATCGGTAAAAGCTTCGATGACTTGGTCCTTCTTTATCTTCCTGTTTTCAGTTCCCATCTGATCCTCTCTGACGCGTTCAAGCGCAATGATCTTCTCATCTTCACTGAGCATCCATGTGTGCAAAGGAGAGTCTGGTAGCCATACGAGAACCATGATCCCCACAACGACCGCCATGCCGCCAAATACGAGGTACAGTATCCTCCAGGCGGCAATGCTACCATCTGTGGTAAAGGAGATTCCCTTGTTTATCCCCGTAAGTGACCCTCGACGAAAAACCCGGCGAGTGTACTCACGTAGGCTAGGAGCCCTCCTACTACGCTTGCTGTGCCGCTCTGACGACACCGTCAGGTCTCTCAACGGGAAAGCTTCGGTATCGTCGGCTAACCTGAAGATACCACCATGCAACTCGCATGGACTGATCAATGTCAGCGAGCTTCAAACAGAGAATCTTGCTTTTAACAAGCACACCTGCTCATTTTTCTTGTAGAACATTGTGGTGATAAGTATCTGTACTGGCGCGGCGCAGCTTTCGAGCATACCTAAAGATCTCGTTATCAATTTCTCAAGAAAATTCTTTCCGGAATGAAGTGCATCTTACCGAGAATAAATCGCAAGGCAAAAAAGGGCCCAAACGTCGTAGGAACTGCGTGAAGCATCAGCACGACACCCCACAGCACTACGTTCATCCCCAGGTATTTGCCCAATCTCGACTTATGCGCGATGAACATTGTCGGGAACTCCCATACAAGGAAACCTGTGGAACATCACAGCTTTATTGAGAGAGAGACTTGAGAACCCTATGTAGAATATACCGATGTAAAAGGCCATGGCAACCAGGTTGTACCTCTAAACCAGACTTCAGCAATAGGGATATTGTACACAATTCAGACGTACTTCGCCGGTAATTGGGAAGCCCATGATACTACATATAATCAGTGTGGCGTATGGGATATGGACGCGCCGGCAGACTTCACCTCGCATAATTCAAGGTTGTTTTATCTCTGTCATGATAGGAAAATCAGCGTGAGCTCAGTTTGAGATGCTTTTGAACACGCACAGATACTGGTTCAAGTATACCAGCGCGCATAACGGAGGAATAATCCAGTCCTATGAAGACGGAGACGTGAAGGTAGTCCGAGATGAGTATGAGGCACTCCAAGTACTCACTAGTTTCCGTTTGACAGCATTATATTCTTCTTCACTGATCTGGACTGTCCGCTCTGCCGTGACTATCTTCAAGGCTTCATCGCCATCAATTGAGAGGGCCGTGTTCGTCCGTAACCGGGTGGCGCCAAATGTGAAGTTGGGCAGCCTACTACTGTCGGTGGACTGGCGACTTGTTGAACTGATGGTAGAGAGAACCATAAAGGAGAGCCAGCTGCGACAACGACGCCGAGGGGATCGGATGTGCTACTTGATGCTTGATTGTCATTTATACGTAGCTTTCTGATCGACTTCAGGAAGTCGAAGAGACTGGCTCAGGGTCCTTGTCAATGCGTTTCCTTTCGGGTATAGCGCCCTACCGGACTGTATTCTCGGCCACGCGGCAAACTTGGACCTACACTTACGTACCGTGCACGCTGGCCGCACGCCTTCGAATTCAACTGCCTTGAGACTGAGAATAGAGCTCGAGTGTATTCGTCTGATGCCAGGACCCAACCATCGTAAAGCATGCACCAACGCTGATTGGCCTGAGCAGCCGGTTAGCTCCCGACTAGGGTACGGTGTAAAAGTCGCTCAATATTGTTTGCACAAACTCGTGTTGATAACAGGTTAACAACATGATATTAACAGACCCTCCTAGGCAAGACCGACTTTGGTGTTAATAACTCCCCTCGTGGCGTGGCATCCGCCACGCATGTCCCAGTGGAAGGTTACGCTCATATGACTGCTGGGAGGTGCCTGTAGGCGCGTACCCTCTGATTCTGAATGCACAGGTAGTCGTGTCTCCAGAAGACGTGACTAATGGCATCCCGATACACTTATCCTGGACCCTCAATTTTGACTACTCGCTGTATCATTCAATTAGTGCGTCATGCGCCACTTGCCCGGGCCGCGCTTCAGAGCCCGGGTATGAAGATGTACGATTTATACTATGCACATCCTCATCTAGTATGCTATCGACGCTGCCACTAGATCGTGTACACAAAGAATATATTCCTAGCCGGATCTCATCAGGTGGCGTGCCGAGGCAGGGATAGATCCTCACTCACTGTTTATCGGTCAAGTCGGCGAACGCGTGTCGCTCCCGCTCCTTCTGCAGATCTTCGTCCGTCCAGCCTCGCCTGATTTTCTCCTCCTGCAGTCGCACTTGCCTGCGCTTGTTCAACCGAATATTGATCCAGCGAAGCAAGAAGGAGACACCGAGTTGCACGATGAGCAGGACCATAATAGCAGTCTTTCCCGGAATGTAGTCAGGAGCATCCTTCGGTTGAAAGATCTCGGTCCCAATGATATTCCCGATACTGAAGGTAAAGAGCGTCATGGCGTTGATGGTGGACTGTGTTCTCAAGATAAATTCATGAAGCTAGAAGATGAAACGGAGACGTACTTTCTTAGTATGGCCGCTGGTATTACTCGCATTATAGGCGTATACTGATGACAAAGCGCTCCCGAATGTTCCGATCAGATATGACGCTGGATAAAACTCGGTAAAGGTGACAACATTAACTAGCAAAAACCTTACCGAACAAGAGGACACCCTTCTGCGCGGTGTGATTCAGACCAATCAACATAGCTGTAAATGCAATCGATTGATGATTTGGGATCCAATACAAAGGTTAGTCTCCGAACCTGCGCCCACGATCGTCGGCACGATTGCGAATATGATTGGAAGCATTCGCTCGCCCTGAAGATACGTCTCGCTTAGGTCTGTTACTGACAGTGGAAGCCTTCGAGACCTGCCTTCTTGTCAGAATACCAGCCACAGAGCAAGGTCGTGGCCGCGGCTACCGCACCACCCGGAGTGGACAGTATGAGCGTCTGTTTGGAACTTCGGCCTGTGGTGAGAATATTCTTATGTCGACGATATGAACGGAGTATCATACGTGTATCCGAATCCCTTGATGATAATGTTGCTGACTGGGACTCGGGCTCGCATATGACGCCATGATGGCAACAAAGCAGGAAGACTCACAGTTGCTCAGAGCTCCATTAGGAATACTCGCTAGCCAGACGTAAATATTGTCCACCTCTCCATTAATTCAAGAGATCACTCACTCAGCATGGTCGTCAGAACTATGAGCCATGTGCGGACATCTGTAAGCGCCTCGACAACTTGGTCTTTCTTCAGTTGGTGGTTCTCCACGCCTACTTGGTCATCACGGACTCTCTCCAGAGCCGCGATGCGCTCCTCTTTTGACAGGAGTTGAGCATGAATGGGAGAGTCAGGCATCCAGATCAGTATAGATATGCCGACCACAATGGCCATACCACCCAAAAGGAGGTATATGATCTTGTATGGGGCAATCGACCGGTCATTAGAGAAAGAGACTCCCTTGAAAAGCCCGTGTATAGCTGCACATCCTCAGAGCTTGGCGACAACGTACGTATGCGACGAAACCGCCAAAGATTTGTGTTAGACCGTTCTACAAGCAAGGCCGATCAGAACCTGCTCGGGTTAAGAGGCGAGCTAATACTTACCATGACGTAGAACCACGAAATCCGCGACGCCTGCACATATCCCCAACATTTGTTCAACACCCTAAACCCTGCATCAGACATTACTTAGCACGCACTTGCTCATTCTTCTTATAGAACATGGAGATAATGAGGATCAGGAGGGGCGCGACGCAGCTCTCGCACATGCCTGGAATACCTCTTAGATTGCGACTCGTCATAAGGAAAATAAAAGAACCATCGCACCAAGGATGAATCGAAGGGCGAAGAAACCACCGAATGAAGTCGTCGAGGCGTGCAGCATCAGGACAGCCCCCCATATCACGACGTTTGCCCCTGTCATCTCGCGTTCAGCATGGCTATTCGATAGACTTTGTTCCCAAATACCTAAGTATTTTGCTACTCTCAGTTTCTGAGATATATAGACAGTGGGGAACTCCCAGAATAGGAATCCTGCAATTGGAATTGAGAGAGGTCAGAGTTTATAATCACAAACATAATCCTACCGAGATAGAACGCCATAGACACGAGATTATAATGCTATGAAGAGTATCAAAATATTGACGGGAGCGAACATGCAAGCCATTTACCTGCCCCGTTATGGGAAGACCCATGATACTGCAGTGCATGCTGAGTGTCGCACAGGATCACGAGGGGTGAAAAGCCTTTACCTAGCATAGTTAAGAGAAGTCTTGTCTCTAGCAGGAACGGGAGCGGATGGTAAGCACAAACCCGAGCGAAGACGCATCACGAACTTACAGAAATTGAGTGAAGTAAACGGCTGCGCAAAGGGGCGGGATCCATAAGTCCTGATTTTTTGTGAATAAAATGCCGGCTATGCGTGGTGTCCACTAGCAAGGGACCTACCAACTTCCTCCTCAACTTGCGATTATATTCATCGCTAAATTGAGCGGTGCGCTCCTTCCCGACAAGCTGCAAGGCCTCGTCTCCTTCTGCTGAGCTCACCTCGGAGACAGTTGTGAGAGGTCCGCGCTTCTCGTCCACCGGTAAGTCCTCCTGAGAAGCAGAAACCGCCTTGGCGTCATCGAGTACGTTCTTTTCGTCTAAGGAAGCCATGTCGAATCGTGAACTAGGGATTCTTGAGCGTCTCAGAGGAAAGGGACAGAATCGAACCTTCACAGCGGGGCTTGTCAGGTCTTTATAACCTTAAGCTGACCACATACGCCCAGGACCATCATCCGTATCTTCTTGATGACGGAAGTATCCCGGAAGCTTGACGATAAGGGACACCAACGACACTCCCATCGCCCTTAGTAGTGCAGAACCTGCAAATACTCTTGAGCCACACCATGATAAGTGCGGGAGCTGATGCCGGCCTATTATCACGGCATCCTTATCGCGTCGTTCCTTATTCGTAAACCATTTCTTGCACCCAACGAACACTGCTGAAAATTCACGTCGAACATCTGAGCAACAGAGAGATTCGACGCACGTCTACAAATTCCTATGGATATACAAATATGACAGTAATACAATCATTGTCCCTCCCGTCGTCCTCGATGCCCTTAGGAAAAATGTGGCAGCCAATGGTCCAATTATAGCTTCTGGATGACCAGCGCTGATGCCGCACCACCCTACGAATGATCAATCAGGATCTGTACCCGTCCAGTCGCGACATTCTAGACTTACCCCATTGCAGATACCAGCGGCGCCGTACTCTCCTGACTTGAGCGCATGTACCAGGGAGACGACGATACGAGCGCCGGAGTTTCCGATGGCGTGGCCGAGTGCGACCGCACCACTGCCAGTTCCGTCAGTGAATGAATTACAGCAATATCAAGAATTCACGTACCCGTTAGGATTGATCTTTTTCGGGTCAACGCCTAACACCTTCTCCGCTATCCGAGGCACAACAGAGAAAGCCTCGTTCAGTTCGAAGATAGCGATGTCATCGACCGAAAGGTTAGCCGACTTCAGTGCCTTGGGTACGGCGTGTACAGGTGCCTCCGGGAAATCGATGGGGTCAACACCGGCATCGGCATAAGCTTAACAGTTCATAAGCGTCCGCCCTGTCTCCCCACTTAATGCGTTACTCACAAAGAATCTTAGCCAAGGGTTTGACACCCAACTCCTTCGCCTTCTCAGCAGACATGAGGATCAATGCAGAAGCACCGTCATTCAGATTTGAAGAGTTGGCAGCAGTAATCTTTCCACCGTTCTTCTTGAAGACTGGTGGAAGCGTGGGGATTTTCTCATAGATAACCTTCTTGTACTCCTCATCCTCCTTAACGATCGTATCACCCTTCTTGCCCTTGATCGTCACAGGTGCGACCTCCTTCTCGAACGCTCCGGACTTCCATGCGCGGTCAGCGCGCTGGTAGCACTCGATAGCGTGGGTGTCCAAAGACTCGCGGGTGATTTCGTACTTGTCGGCTGAGTGTTCGGCACAATTACCCATGGCGAAGTTGTTGTAAACATCCCATAGGCCGTCCGTCTCAAGAGAATCCTGGGCGGTGATCTTGCCAAAGAGGGGGTTTTGACGCGGCAAGAGGAAACTATTGACATCATCTCATCAGTGGTGTGTGCGATGCGGATATCGCGATGACTTACGGAGCATTGCTCATACTCTCCATACCACCGGCAGCAACTACACTCCTGTAGCCACTCGAGATGCTCTGCGCGGCCAGCATGATCGATTTGAGGCCAGAGGCGCAGACCTTGTTGATCGTCGTGGCATCAGAGGAAGTCTTCAGACCGGCGCCCAAAGCAACCTGTCTTGCAGGCGACTGCCCGACGCCAGCCTGCACGACATTTCCGAAGTAGACTTCCTCGACAACTGCCGGGTCAACCTTGGAAGTCTCAAGAGCATGCTTGAGTGCCACGACACCCAACTGAGGGGCAGTCAGGGTCTTCAACGCGCCATTCAGTGAACCGACAGGGGTACGCGAGGCAGCAACAATGACAACTTCGTGTGAAGACTGCAGGCAGGTTAGGGACACCACTACAACGACTGACTGGCACACTGACCATGGCGCGAGTAAAGGCTGACCTGAGGTGTGGACGGGAGTAAGATGTAGATCGTAACGCAAACATTGCCCTAGCCTCAGAAGCTTTTATACTGCAACACCGTACACGAGTCCCGCAGAACGCCTATCGATATGATAATAGTTCGGCCTTGCCCGATCGTACGAGAATAAGGCGAGCAGTGAGACAAATCAGCAGCGGCCGTTCGACGTGGAATGATGTGTATCAGTCGACCTACCTCCGCACAAGGGGCTCGTATAGCAGCGTATAGCCGTACCGGGCATCCTCGCTGACCTGCGGTTATAAACAGTCCTCTGCACGGCGGCGGGCATGTGAATAGCACCCAAGTATAGCCGACCGGGTCTTGGAATGATCATGCATGTCCCATTCATGATGGCAGAATCGGCTTGGAATCGTTATGGTACTTCCGTGCTAGCGTCACAATTCTACATATTTCCGGCCATTAATACTCAATCCTAAATCTACGGTCGGAGGTCAACAACACCACTGAGTACAGCGAACCATGTCCTCAACCACTGAGTGAGATACTCGGCCTGTGTCCACTCAGGCCGCTGGATCTCCGCCATGATCTCCCCGACGGCCTTCGGCGTCTCGCACGGATGCAAGTACCAGCATGGTGTCCCCAGTGTAGGGTGATCGCCTTGGGATAGCATCGGAAAGGGGGAGGACTCGGGTGAAAGCCCGAATGAAGTGATCTCAGAGGGAGGCAGAGAGTCTGGTTTAAACAGCGAAGTCTGGATCAAGTCACCGAGACACAGCGGTGTCCCATCTGGAACTAGTTGAGTCTCGCCAGTCATGCAACAGACAACGAATCACGCACGGGAGTCGTGGACCGTGAAGTACAACACGGGAACCTGAAACGTCGGTGAGTAGACAATATACTGGCGCGAAGTGATGCCGTCCGATCTGTGCGGGATAGTAGCAGCATCATCGGCTTCTTCTACCATGTCCTCTTCCTCAACTTCTAATACCTGAGAGACATCTCCTTCATCCCCAGGCCTGCGGGAGAGGAAAGCCGTTCTCGAAAGATACCCTAGACCAGCGATTGTCTGCAGATTGCATTGAGAAAGTCGGCAAGACCTCTCGAAGCTACCAGCGCACAGGATGCTCTACCCAGGTCCAACCTTGCAGATGCCGTTGTGCCAATCGGTCGCCATCGTCCCGCAGACGCTCCAAAAGAGCTTTACACGCATCCGCGAACTGTGAACGCGTGATGTTCGACGTTGTCATAACTTGACATGAGCGTCGGACAGTAGGGACACAGCGTGGGAACAACTGTGCAGTTGCTAGGATAAGGTTCAAGCCTCACGGCATCGGCCATCCGCCTCATAGTGTCGCGCAAGACACCGTCCTCGTCCCAAAACATAGCCCGACCAAGTGCCGGCTTTCATCCTCTGCGGTCGATAGTACGGCGTAGGGCTCCAAAATGGCTGTAGGCAAGGTGGGTCTGCCATTCCGCCGAGGTCGAAGAGGATCAACATGTCTGACTGCACGGTCGTTCTGCTCAGAACAAGCGTTTATCCAAGGGTAAGAAGGGTATCAAGAAGAAGGTCGTCGACCCTTTCTCTCGCAAGGGTACGCATATCCTCGATTGTGTGTCATCTATCTCGACTTATGCTCCTGCGCGTAGATTGGTACGATATCAAAGCCCCGTCAATCTTCGAGGTGAAGAATGCGGGCAAGACCCTCGTGAACCGATCTTCTGGGTTGAGTGCGTCTTGGAGAGCTTGCTCGAGCTCGCGAGGTTACTTACGAACCTAACAGAGAACGCGAATGACTCCTTGAAGGGTCGTATCATCGAAGTCTCGCTGGCTGACCTCAACAAGGATGAGGAACAGGCCTTCCGCAAGATCAAGCTACGGATCGACGAGGTCCAGGGCAAGAACTGCCTCACCAACTTCCACGGCATGGACTTCACCTCCGACAAGCTGCGGTCACTCGTCCGCAAATGGCAGACTCTCATCGAAGCCCACGTTGACGTCAAGACGACCGACGGCTACCTCCTCCGCCTCTTTGCTATCGGCTTTACTAAGCGCCGCCAGTCGCAGGTAAAGAAGACAACGTACGCTCAGTCGAGTCAGATTCGGGAGATCCGTAAAAAGATGTTCGAGATCATGACACGGGAGGCCACTAGCTGCGACTTGAAGGAGTTGGTGCAGAAGTTCATCCCTGAGGCTATTGGCCGTGAGATCGAGAAGGCAACAAGGAGCATATACCCCCTCCAGAACGTCTACGTCCGCAAGGCTAAGATCCTCAAGGCTCCCAAGTTCGATGTGTCGAAGTTGCTGGAGCTGCACGGGGAGTCGACGGATGTGAGTCCCTACTGCTCGTTATTCCTTGCACGGGTATTTGACTGCCGCGCAGGAGACTGGCACGCGGGTGGTGAAGGACTTCAAGGAGCCCGAGATCCTGGAATCCGTCTGACCGTCGTTACTTTTGTTTTGCTATGTGCTCTGTATTGCCTATGCCATCCTGTTACATTATGCTACGCGGGTCAATCTATGAGCATCATGACATCGACGTAGTCTGTACGACGGATTGTCTGAAATCAAATCTGGTAGATCCAGTGGGCTGTTTTAAAAAAGGTTTTTGCCTGGTCGATGATAACATCCGACCACCAAATCACCATGGGTTGCTTTTTTACTTCCATCCGCGCAGCTTCCTCGACATGATGTCCGACGTCGAGTACTTGAGGAGTCAGCTATCTGAGCACCCTGATTTCCCGAAGAAGGTGCGTCCAACGATGGTAGACCACTGCCAGACTTTATAATGGAGTGAGCTCAGGGCATAGTGTTCCTGGACATCTTCCCTATCCTACGGAATCCCGTCGCTTTTGAGACGCTCATCACACATCTTGTTCACCACTTGACTTCTCACACGATTCCAAACTCTACGTCCAAGAAAATCGATGTAGTCGTCGGGCTCGATGCACGAGGGTTCCTCCTCGGTCCCATCATAGCACTTAGACTTGGTGCAGCATTCGTACCCGTACGGAAAAAGGGTAAACTTCCCGGGCAATGCGTGAGCGCTTCGTACGAGAAGGAGTACGGCGTAGTAAGTGTCTTGGACGTTCAAAGTCATAGATCTGGTTTACTAGATAAAAAAATAGGATGTGTTCGAGATGCAAGCAGAAGGAATACAGCCAGGCCAGACGGTAGTCGTCGTAGACGATCTCATCGCCACAGGTAAGTTGACATTGTTTCCATGCCGCATACACATAAGTTGACAGGGACTGCCTCAAGGTGGTTCAGCAAAAGCCGCTGGAGAGCTCGTAGCGATACAGGGAGGCAAGACCCTGGAGTACCTTTTCATCATAGAGCTGGCTTTCCTCAAAGGATCCGAAAAGCTCGATGCCCCGGTATATTCAATTATCCAAAGCGATGATTAGAGTTTTGGGATGCCATTCATACCATTAACCTTGTATTCAATAACGGATGGCCATTTAGATACAACACCCTATTGGCGTCATCGTAAACCTTCAGCGTCTTTGCTTGATGACGCCCTTCCATGGGGATCGAAAACCCTTCAGGATCAACCGCGACCATTAGTTGACCCATGCCATGCATCTCGGCTCTTTCCAGCATGTCCAGGATATTCTCGCCTGCCGATTTCTTGAGAACTACGATTACGACCTCGTCCAAGGATGTCCCGGCAGCCTCAATCTCAGCTTGATCAGCGGAAGGGTTCAAGGGGAGTTCGTCGTCACTGATCACAACAACTCCCGAGGCTCCCGCAGCCTGTGCGTGAAGCAGTTTCTCCAAGAAAGTACATCCTCCTCGGTCAACGAGTAGTGCATGGTCGTCGTATTGTCGAGCGTAGGTGTGGCAACCGAAGGCGTTCATACGATCACGGGATACTCGGACGCCATGGCCATGGCCAAACCGAATCGGATGCCCGCCCTCGGTGGAGACCCGTGGATCTGCTCCGAAAAGAGCTGTGTAAGCTGTGACGAAAGACTCGTCTATCAATTCGGGCATAGCCACTTGTCCGACGAGTGTAGGATCCACTGCATTTACGAAGAATCGCAGGTGGACGTCCACACTTCGTCGATGGTGTCGTTGGTCGCTGTCCACAGGCCCCACACCGTCCACTGCCGCAAGAATGAGTTCCGTGTCGTTTATGTATACCAGTTGGCCGGTCTTGACAGCATGGGGACCTACTGCATTGACAGTGAGACCCACGAAAGTCTGGCATTGAGAGGAAGTCCATACGCTTGGTCACATCGTAACCTCTACCGTCTAGCCGCCTCACGATATGGGTCCGGATCCCGGTAACATTGTGAACAATGAACCCGTCTGGAACAGATCGCAGTTTATTGAGGCCAGGACTGGCGTCTTCGGGGACTGCCTGCCCGTTGGGCGACAGCAGAAAATCATAGGACTATCGATAATACAGGTTCAGTGCCTCATGGAGGACGCTCGTATGCTGTGACTTACATATGGCTCCACTTGAGGAACATCACACCAACCTTCGGGAGACCATGGAATCTTGTCCGCCTCGGTGGGCAACATAGCCACTAACTCTCTTGCATAATCGATGTCTCCACGAGCAAGAAGTCCTCCTATCAAACCTGTGCCCCTCTCCCAGTCGTCAATCGCTACTAAAGGCGGGCGATAGGCAGGGCATTGTAAATGCTCTACTCGCCGAAGTTTCCGGCGAGCTCGGGAGACGGGTTTTATGTGCTCAGAAGGAAGGACGAGTATATGACCTTCGGTCGTGAAGACGGAATTCGAATCGTCGTGATTGAATGGGTTGTCCTCATCAAACAACAGGAAGAGATACTGGCAGGAATTCGATGAAAGACTCGTTGACGATGGCAAGATGACGAACCTTGAGGGTTTCAGACAACACGAAGGACTCCATGCGGTCGTCCCTTTGGTTCGTACGCAAGTCTTGAATGCCGGCCAATCCACATTCGACCTTGGCTCGCATTGTGATATCATTCAAGATACGCTCCCCGACATCTAGATAGAATGGATCCCCCGTTGCCTAAATGATCGTGAGATGATAGACTGTGCAAAGTCGTTATCCACACAAACCCTGTATAAGTACCAGGTAGACTCCACAAATTCTAAGTCGTATGTTCAACGCAAGGAACAATGGCAGTTGTGAAATGAACATACCGGGTCGTAAGGGGTACTGAAGCGATGTCGCATACATAAAATTGGTGTCATAAACCTCGGGAAGTCCAGCATGCCTCTTCCAAATATTCCAATCTGATCATTAGCATTATTATGGTAAGTAACGCTCCGGCCAAGCCGAGAGTTGGAATGCTACGCACAGACAAGGTGAGCCTTGATTGCATTCTCGACATCACCAGCTAGGACTTGCAGGCCAGCCCAGAAGGCAGACAGGGAATCCGTCTGTTCAGGTTCAACCAGAGACCTGACACTCGGGGAAAAGGGCATTCCACTAACCGTATAATAAACAATGTCGCCTGTGTGCATGCTGACGCTCCGAAACTATATCGTGTTCACTTTATGGGTTCTGTAACTTGTTCACGGGCCCACTTACCCAGAATCCATCCGTAGCCCGGGCATACCGCATGATAGCAGCGTATGATTCATGCCAGACGTCCAAAAACTCCATCTCGCCTGAACCCTGGTAAGAGGCGGCCTGAACCACGGAATCGCAGAAACTTACTACGCACCGCTCAAAACGTACCATTTTAGTGCATACTCGTAGAAGGAGTCTATGCCGGCGCCTATACCGGTTACCTCTGGGTGTGTCCAAACCTGACAGAGTAGGATTGTCAGAAGGTGCGAGTTACACTATGGAGAAAGGACCAAACCCCAGACCAGGTATTTATTGTGTTCCCCACCAACCCAATGTCTGACCTCCGGTTCCATAGGGCAAAGAAAGCCTTGTACGCGGCCTTCTCGAATCTATCGTCCCCGACCAGGCGGCTCAGCGTACCGAACTCTAAAATCAGGGACCCTGCACCCGCGGTACCTATTTATCATTCAGATTCGCGACCCTACGCAATTCATGTAGCACACTAACAGGTCTCGAGAGTTTCGCCGCGCTGGACACCGTGCCGCAGATTTATCTTCATGTACCAGTTAGAGTGTATTCGGGAGATATGGTACACAAGATCCCGTACCCTAGCATAAGGTATGCCGGTAGGTGTACCAAAGGCAGGAAGGAGACGGCGACCGAGGTCGTGAGCAAGGTTAAGGAGTTCTCCCTGATACCAAGGCAAATGAAAGGGCCCGCCCTTTTCGTTGGCAAATATATGACCGGATAACAGACCACCCAGTACACGGATCGTTGTCTCGAACACTTGTGGCTTAGTGTTCACGTCAAACGATACCCATCCAATGACGTTGCGGACAGCGTCTTCAAAGCCTTTCTTGTCTCCAAGAACGACCAAAGTGTCCAGTGAATCGATCAGCGTCAAGGAGAAGTTTCCGGCGACATCATTAGATGCGATATTTGTTCTGAGGGAAGCTCAAGCGGGGTACCTCTGGATCACTAAGATAACTCACGGGTTCGTCCAATCCGGACCTCTGCCAGTACACGACAGCGGTGCAAGCTGATTGAAAGGTATTGAGAGGTAGTAAGAACTTCGGCATCGGTTTGCCCACCTCATCCAAAGGGAAAGCTATAAATGATCCGTTACATGGGGCCTTTCTTATTAATGGAAAAAAGCTCACCGTGGTCCATGTAATTATCAAAGCCATGGTACCACAGTCCACGGACCTTCTCGCTATTTGGGCGTGAATTAGAGTGAGGAAGTGGCCACTGGCACACACGAGATCGTACCGAGTCTCCGCTTTCCTGCTCGCAGACCATCCATGTGCAGCAGCTTCAGCGCCAAAATATACAGCCTGGCGAGACCATATGGGAGTCTCGAGGGAGACGATGAGAAGAGCAACCAGCGTCCGTGGCCACCGCGACCACGTCTTCATTGAAGCTGCAGAGACCTGGCTGTAAACCAGACGTGGCGGGACATGTACCAGAACAGTGCCCGTGCGAAAACGAGCATCAGACCAGATCCTCTCGAGATTTCTAACTCTCACAAGTCAGTAAATCCACTGCAGTCACTGGCGGCTTGAACCTTGTAATCGCAGACCGGGATGGCGAGAGTGATTGATGTATCTTCAAAGCTGGGAGAGTACATGCTCAAAGGATGGGTACGAGGGCCAGCGCAGTACACTTGACTGCGCCCTGACACTTGTCTACGAAATTGAATGCACAGGTTCTGACAGACCGACCCTGTCCCAGAGGATGTAATGTACCCCTTATGAGATCTCCTAGTGGAACAACTCCGGTCGTTCAATTCTGCGCTAACTGCGACGGAGGTCCCTCCAGTAAGAGTTACGAATACTTGCTGTTCGAGCTAATACATCACTTTCTAGGTGTGTCGTCGAGGTCTACACGACCATATGTCGATCGTACCTCCCCTTCTTCCCCAAGCATTGCGCCGAGCACCCACTATTCTCGGGCTTCCACTCCACCGACTGAAGTTTCGAGCGCCCTGAGCTCTCCGACTTTTGCTCCTCCTCTAGACACTGCCGAGTCGTTACGCAGGAGACAACAATCAGACGCTGCATCTGCTGAAATTGGCAAGAGGCTATTGAAGGGCTGGGCTATGCTCGCGGACGAATGTCCCAATCCCGGATGCTATGGCATACCTTTGGTGCGACCCCCGAAACCTGATGGAGGGAAGGATCCCAGGAAAGTAAGTAAATTTATTATGGGAAGGAGGTGTTCCTGATATCATTTGTCTACAGGAATGCGTTGCTTGCGGCACCGTGTACGTAGACGAGAGAGACGCCAGCGGGTGGGAGAGGCTTGTACCACTTGAAGCGTCGAGTGCGTCCCATCAAGGGCCATCGTCTAATAGTACACCATCGGGAGAGTCCTCCGGTGAACCGCTTAAGCCGCAAGATAAAGGAAAGAGCGTCGCCCATGACGAAATACCTGATGTAGGAAGACCTGAGAATGCAGTTTTCCGCTCGTTCCTCACTGACGGTCTCGTAGGTCCCTCGGCTATCCCTGCCGCCCATCGATGGCGAGAATGCTCACTCGACGATGCCTTCACCTGAGGTAAGACCTTATGAAACCGCCGCAAAAGCATCAGTACGTGGAAGCCAACCCGAATGTCTATGCGTCACAGATTGATTACTATGATTACAGACTGCCGCAGATGGGTACTCATCATTGCAGGCTCCCGTTGGCGCCCTGGAGAAGGCTCTACTGGCGCTCTGCGAGAGATTGGTACGGCTTTCCAGCCTGCCGGACATGCTAGATCCCGCCTCGATCGCGCAGACGGCCGACGCTATCAGCCGTGTTATTCAGGCACTCACGCAGGTCAAACAGCTTCAGGCGGCAACGTCAGGGCTTCCTTCACACTCATAGGGTTTGAGTCGAATCCGTATGATGATGATCATGGCTTCTGGTTTCCAGTCAATGATCATTGAATTGGCATGATCGCATGACTGAACGTACTGAACAGTGCTGTCAGTAGTACATAATAATAGGACGAGGCAGAGAGCTTGCGGCTGAGATAGTGTGCTAGCGTGAGGAAGGTTCACATTGCAACGACGGAAGAGGAAATAACATTTGCGGATCTGGACTCAGAAGCACCGATGATCGTTACCCTCCCATTCCCCTCCGTCGCCACAACGCGCTGTCTATAAAATTCTGGATCAGTGCACTATGGAACCTAAGCACTCGCCTCATTGTGGTTGGCGAATCTTGTGAATGCTCGTGGTGAGTCCATAATGGAACTCATCTCCATATCAATTACCTGACAAGTGGGTGGATACGAGAGGCCTTCCTGATCACTTTGGTCCTGCACTCCTAGGCGTCCATGGTCTTCAACTCTCTAGCACCACCCCCCTAACTAGGGGAGACTGTTGACACGAAGATCCACGCTGGTAAGAAGAGTAATTCACTGGTGATTCATCGTCTCTATCTCAGCAGCGGTATTTCGTTCAATTCGATCTGGACTAGATGGGTGCGCGAGGAAGAATACTGACTGTGAATTACTTGGCTCGAGGATATTGGGATACGAGGGTACGTACACACCGCTAGACAAGTACGTGACCTTTGAATCAAGGGGCTCAACATAATCGAATGCATGGGACGTGTGGATGTCCGAGCACCAGTATCGCTGTGAGCGAGGCATCGAGGTCAATGGATAGAAGGCGATTTGATCATTGCAATAGCGTTATATGGGCCTGCATGGCACTGCATGCGACTTCATCGGATTGTGGAGCTGGCGCGGCCGTCGATAATGTCTAACGCTGGCGAGAGATACTGCCCTGACAATTTGAAGATGGTCGACTTAAGAGGTGGACCCGCTGCTTTCCACGTCCTTGAGAAGTTTCGACGCCGCGAATGACCATCGTTGTCCTTTGACATGCCTTTTTTCCAAGTCATATGGTCACCTACGGTGGTCAGTTCTATCGAATACTCCCCCAGAGGTCGCTGAGCAATCGCAAGGGAACTGTCGGGCAGGCAAGTCATATATGGGAATTCTCCTAAGTGTGGTGAACCTATGAATCCCAACAAGGCATCTTCGAAGTCGTCCTAGGGTTCTCTCCCTTGCCGTAGCCGTCCTCCGTATACATCCGTTGCCGATGGAGGCTGAAATCAGATAGTCAACGCATCGCATTGCCAATATCAGCAAGGTGGGAGGCGTGTGGAAAATCAAAGCGAGCAAAGCTCGACGTGAAGGGACTGAACGTATCCAGTGCTGCCAGCTGGCCTGTTGCCCCGAGCGAGTACAAGAGCGTGTCACGGTAGGACCACAAAAATTATCCGAATGTCGTACTCGAGGCGACAGTCTCGTATGAATGCTTCAGTGTTTGTGGTATCACCATCCTAGAGCCGCGTTCATCGCGGAACGCTCCGATGGATCAGCCGCTGCTGGCTAGTCCCGTGTCGCCTCGTCATCCCTAGTAAAACAAGCTTTCTGCATCGCTGTGGGAACTCATAATGGACACACCATTTCCGCATGCACGGTACTTACCTTAGTATGCGCCGGGAAAGCTATGACATGACACATGGACAAACGATACTCCAGCGGGGACAACAGCAAGAACGACGTACCTGGAAATATGATCCTAGCAGTAACCGGTAAATGAAGATGCATAGGTCAGCACTGTTATTTAGTCCGGTGAAATCCTCGGTAATCCGCTTCAATACCGGACAGCAGTCTCGGAAAGGAGATATTACAGGGACGTCCAGTCCAGTGATAGGATACGTGCCATTTACGTCTCATCTTCTAGACTTCCTCGTGCCCCAATAGAACTCCAGAAAAGCAGCTTTGTCTTCCCAACCCATCCCCGTTCTCTTGATCTTGCCAATCGAAGCTACAGCTTCTTCGGCTTCGGCCATCCTCGCACCAGGCGAATGATCGGCTGGTTCAAAGCTTGCGGGAGACAGAAGGCGAATCATCATGGTCAAAGGAATCACCGACGCGCACAGGGTGAACAGATGACCCAAGGGGTTTAAAGGACTGGACGGAATAGGATGGGCCAGGCTGGGCGATAGGTCTGTTGGAGGGTCATATCTAAAGCCTTCACTTTAGCTTCGTGTGGAGGGATAGGGGTGGATAGGCTCACCTAATGCACATCAAGAACAACTTACTCTGCTTGTCCTTCAAAGTGAGTAAAACATCCGAGAATCTTAGTAATCCTCGGCCATTGCTTGTCGTGCATTCCGGAAACAATACCACTGGTCTGTCAGCTCTCGCCAAAATGTCATCGAGGCTGTCTGCAGCAGATTTGGTGGACGAGTCGTCTGACGGTGCATATCCGGTGAATTTTATCATAGTCATGAGTGAAACTTGGCGAAACCCGGTCAGCGGTACACGCGGAACAGGGGCTCTAGTCATCGGCGAGGAAATGGCAGCAGATCCTGTTCCGGTCCGGCGGCCTGGAGTGTGACTTATGGGTGAAGAAGCTAGCGGTTGAGATGTCTGAGGGTGCGCCGATGCGACAGGTATAAGGAAAATCGGGTTAAATCTGCGCAAACGGCCGATTGATCATAGATGGATGAGTACAAATAATCAGGAAGCGGATCGTTGCGAGGACCATACCTAAATGCCAGCCATAGAAGTTCGGTCCATGAGACCCAGTTAGACACGATGATGTCGCCGGCAGTGGGATTCCAGGAATCCTTAGCCTTAGTGCTCCGACTATGGGAGCTGAGATGAGACATGAGATAAAGCATAGATAAACCATCGTACCCGCGCTTCCTCGTCACAACCTCTACGGGTATCCACCATAGTCCTATAACTAACAATGCTAGGCGCGTGATTATTGCAGTGAAGAACCAGGTGATGATACGGTACAAAGGGGGTACGGGGGCCTCAATGCGACGCCATAAGTATTTACGCAGTCATTGCTGGAGAGCGCTCTTACCAAAATTAGGCAAAGTACTTGCACGAGAGCAAGATACAAGAGAGTGAGGAGTACCACCAGTATGAACCTGACCACCCCGAGCAAGTATTGAAACGGGAA
Source organism: Gloeophyllum trabeum ATCC 11539 (assembly GCF_000344685.1). NCBI lineage: Eukaryota > Fungi > Basidiomycota > Agaricomycetes > Gloeophyllales > Gloeophyllaceae > Gloeophyllum > Gloeophyllum trabeum. The sequence goes on along the minus strand of NW_006920411.1, from coordinate 1,576,292 downwards.
TAAGTACCACCCATACGAATCTGATCCAAGCGGGGGAACCGGAGTAAGAAATGGCTGGAAGGGAAATCGGTTAGTTGAGACTTGTCGCTCAGTACAGCAAACATGCCTGGATTCCGGTGCCTGGATCCTGGGAGCCGATATTAGCATCTGCGATACAATCCAAGAGGGATACACAGACCCGAAAAGCGGAGAATTTCTCCATATGCTGGCTCGCACTCGTAAGTTTTGCTCGACCCTCAGGTAAGTAGCGAAATATACTGCCGCTACCGTGGGCTGCACGTGACATCCCACGCAGCTCACGGGAGCGCGACATATAATTACCTGCCGTTTATGGAAGGCAATACCCCTCTCGAGTCTCGACTGCGCATTGACGGCCGCGCGACAGCGGAAACCCCTTGCAGGCACGACACTACACTACTTAGCCATGGCTGTAGCTAACTGGCTCAAGTGGCCCGTCGAAGTAATGGGCTGCTATTGTACCATGTCATATCGAAGGTACCAGAAGCTGAATCTTCTGGGCAAAGTGCGTGTAACAACCAGGCTCCGTGCTCGCCCCTGCTCTGACGGCACGGGGACGCTACCCCTGCCTAGCTCTTTGTCTGGTTCCTCATTTCATTTTATGTCTGTTTGGGGGTCGCTGTCCTCCTTATAACTCCCCATCGTATTGGACAGTTCTTCTACGATATGGCTCAGAAAATCAGTCACGAGAGGCTGGGCTGGCTTGTCCTAAGTTCCGTCATGGGTACGTGCATGTGTCCGTCACATAGAATGAGCGTGGCTGACATCAGCTCGCTGAGCAGTGGTTACGTCTTTCCCGCCCTTCATCGGATTCACCACATCAGTGACTCTCTGCGGTTTTGCATACGGGATGGCTGGGGTCGCAATAGCTCTTCCCATATCAATATTTGGATCTGCCATTGTCTTCTGCGTTCTTCGATTGCTGTTTGCGAAGAGGCTGCAGAGGTGGTCTGCTTCGAACCAGAAATGGCAGGCGCTAGAAGCCGTCATTGTTCGTAGAATTTAATAGCCATCTTTTACCTAGTCTCCAGCTAGCTAATCACCGACCCCGTTATTCTCATTTTACAGCGGTCCAAGGGACTACCCCTTATCATTTTAATCCGGTTGTCGCCATTCCCTCCATGGGTCTATTCGAATACATTGTTCGCTGTGGGTACCCGTCCTTTCCGCCAGAACTCTACCTGATACTCGCCATCAGTCGATTGAAGCAGTATCTATATGGCAATTTATCATTGCTACGACGTGTCTTGCTCCGAAGATGATTCTGCATGTATTCATTGGAGCTCGGCTTGCCGCCCTGTCGGACGACCGACAGAGGGAGCAGATGGATCCCCGTATGTTGGCCATATGTGCCACTGACTAAGCTCTAACTTGATCATACGGTTGCGTAGAGACCAAGATACTCAATGCCGTCCTGGTTGCCGCAGGTATCATGATAGGAATGATCGCCGGATGGTACGTTGAGACAGTATTGCCGTCGGGGAATATTGTGGCCGCTCACCATTTATTATTGCAGGGTCGTGTACAATCAGATGCAGAGACATATTCGCCATGTAGAAGGATTACCTCCAGGGGTCGATGAGCTGGCTGTAGAAGCCATTGAAGACATTGCGGAAGAGGGAGCTCCGTTGTTAGCCAACTTCTCTTCCGAATCATTGGACAAGGGTTCGGATGTGGATATAGAACGACAGCACGTGCTTCAGCCACAGGGAAGCTCTAGGCATTTATCGCCCGCACCATAACCATATGACACAGAGGGGGATAACTATGAAGTGTAGGAGTGTGCGGAGGAGCACATACAGACGCTCGCCCGAACCCTCGATATATAATTGTACAGACTGTAAACTGTAATAACAGTCCCACAATCCAATAAATTAACAAAGTAGATGCGTGCCCCTTCAATAGTGATGTAAAAACAGAAGAGACAGACTGGCGCCCAGCAGGAACACTAGTATGAAAATCCGACTGTCCTTCGCCCTCCTTCTGGCTTCCTTGAGCTCTTCGTTACCCTTCTCCACCATCCCCGTCGACGTGATGGCGTCTTCATATAATTGATCCGTTAACTCAGTCTGCCTCGTAAGATGGGCGACGAGTTCAGTCTGAAGTGCACTGATTTCGAGCAGTCTGGACTCCGCCAGCTGAACGGATGCCAAGGTATTCTGGACAGACTGCAGTATTTGGGAGTTTTCGGACTCAAACTGCATTATTTGTGATTGAGTCAGCTCTATATCGTCGTCAGAAAAATGATCGGAGTCCTGAAACGATGCCGAAGTCAGAGGGGGCGATGGACTGTTCTGCTTCGGCCTATCACTCGAGGGTGCGCCTAGCAACGTGGAGGCTATTGTAGAGGACGCATTCCCTAACCAACCACCGCTGTGCTCTCCGTGCCGTTCAGAGCCAGAGCCATAGATGCTGCTTGCGCCGTCCTCACCACCCAAGCTCAAGGCTGCTGCCTCTCTGGCCGCGCCCGATCCCAAGGTTTTGGTGCGTTCCATCTGTCTTTTCACTCTATCTTCTTGCATTTCTTTCTGCGCCTGGCTCACTTCCGCTAATCGCCTGGACAGGTACCAAGTTATGCTGGCATGGTGCGCAGCGATGACATCCGAAGTTGCCGTTGCAGGCGACGCAGATTGGAGTAGCCGACTTGGCAAGAGGCGCGCCAGTGGATTTGTTTGGGATATTTCCATTTTGTGACGGCCTACAACGATACAGAAACCATGCGATAGGGACGGATTAGACAATACCATCCTAAAGTTGGTGTCAAAGCCCGAAATCTCGAGAAAGAGACGCACGTTCTTCTAGTTCCTCCAATTCCTTGACGCGATCGGCACAGCGAGACAACACGACCCGCGCTTGCAAATCAATCTGGTCTCTTTCCTCATTCGACAGGTAACGGATGGATGCCCATGATGACTCCGAATTCCCGAGGTCGAACAAGTTCGCTCCAGAAGAAGTCTTCCCTCCAAATGGCGGCTGTCGCGAGTCGACATTCAAGTACGCCTTACGAATTGCAGTTAGCATGCGCATCAAAGTGTTCACATGCTTCAACTACGGGACGTGTATATTCAGCACCCTTGGAGCCCTGACAAGACCAAGATAAATCAATGCGTACGACGACATAGGCCTCTTTGAGGTATTCCTTATTGAGAGCGGCATGACTGTCTTCGGGACTAGTCCTCGAAGGCTTTGAAACCTTCCGGCGCTTGACATCGGTTAAATGCCTCTTCTGCTCCTCCACGAGCTGCCTAAACTGAGGCGTACGGTCCAAGACCACCATTCAGCTATTAGTTATGAGCGAGCCACGACGCGTTGCAGGACTTCGAAAGGAGCAGGGACGGTCGCACCGTACCCGGACCTCATAGCACATACCTCGTGTCGTGACGTCGTAATATGGCAAAGCGACCGTGTGAAAATGATCTCAAATTTTTATAAGAGGCATCCCGAGCGCAACACTTTCCCTTCAACCACAGCAATCCTGACCCCCGGCCCTTGTTTCTTCGATACCAGTGACAATGGGTCCTATCGTCTGTGGAAGAAGGAAGTAGTGTCCTTGTTTGAAGCGGATAGTAGATTTGTTACTACTCTTCGCCATAGGTGTGACACACAAGTTGATTTGTACGTAGACATATTTTTCTATAAATCCAATTATGGTGTTGAGGGCGTTGCCCTTATGTTGGACCTTAAGCTTACAGCATGCTACAATATATGCTGGAGGACGCGAAAGTGAGACCGAAACAATGCGTACCTCCCCCCGATTGGGGTGCGGAGCTTGCTTGTAGACATATTATTGATGTATCGCAGTGCAATTGTGTTACAACCTCTGCATGTAATGCGTGCAGAAACTGTAGAATCATCGAATCACTCCCCACACCGCCTCATCTATTCCGATAATTGTGGCCTGTGATAACCCTCCAAATGAGCAAAGCTCGAGGTACTTGTCCAACCAGCAACGTCTATCATAGTAAGAGTTGTACGTGATCGGTGCCTCCAAATCCTATATTGTGCCGCAAACGAAGCCTCTGCCTATATCTCGCGTTCGTACAACATCCCCTAGATCCTGTAGGGCGGTCAGAACGGTGGATCATTCATAATGACATGGATAGTACTCACTGCAATAGTCCTCTGTTTCCCGGAGGACAAGTCGACACACCGTCACCTTTGCCAAGTCCATCACATCTTGTTCTTCCACGAAGCAGCAGTTCATGACGGCGACCTCCGCGATCGGCTCTGAACTATTGAGGCTTGGATGATCATCCACCGCCAATCTGCTCCTGACTACCTCCACCAGAGTGCTACCGGTCAATTGCCCGCACCATCTCAAGTCCAGTCGAGTGAGACGAGGGCAATACCCTCTGGGACCTCGCAGAAGTCGAATGACAGAATCGGAAATCTCGCTCTCGTGCAAGCGAAGCTCCTTGAGGTCATCCAGTACGCGTAAGCAATGAATGTAGTCGTCGTCCGTCAGGTCAACGTCGTGCAGTTCCAGTAGTTCTATGGGCGGGTCAGATTGCTCCAGCAGTTCGCGTAGCGATGCTCCGGTCAAGTCATGTGGGCGCACTAACGGGTCGAGGTTGGATCGAATTTGTAGGCTCCGGAGTTTGGGTGCTACGATGTGCACCATCAAACCATTAACATCGGGGGGAACGCACAGTAACATGGACTCAAGATTGCCCAGGAAGATTCGGCGCGCAAGGTCGCGCTCCGGTATGTATTGAGGTTCATGATGAGGAGGCAACGTCAGTGTAAAATGCTTGAGGTTGGGCAAGCCTTCAAGCACATGGAGAATCGAGGACCCGGACATGGGCAGGTCAATCCGGCGAGGTTCCGGTAGATGAATAGAAAGATCTTCGACCTGAATCGGTATTAGCCCGGTCGTGTGTAGTGCGTTCGAAGTCAGTGTCAACTTCCTTAGGAGGGGAGCGTCTCTAAAAGATTCCCGGAAGCCGTCCAGCTCTGTGGTGCCTGCTGCCACCACGTCGTCGACCTCGACGTCAGTCGTGATAGAGACTTCCCTCAGATCTGGCATAACATATTTACACTGAGATAGAATATTGTTTGTCTTGCGGAGGGAGGCGGAGGTGACCGAGAAACTCCGCCATCTCGAAGCCTGTTCCAGGAGAATATCCAGGACAATAGGCAGCTCGGATGTCTCTATGTTGGCTATTAAGTTGACGTGTAGGGGTGCTTGACGAGCCATGGACAGCCAATAGCGGGTCCTCGTTATAGGGTCATGCTCCTCCATATTAACGTGGATATGCGACCAGACCCTCGGATAATTGCGAACAGCGTATCTCCACGAAGAGCAGACCATAGACAAGACAAGAGGTCCATGCGTCCACCCGTCCTCGACGCAATGTAAAAAGATTTTAGCAAGGACTTCCGGCGGCATGCGTCGCGCGAGGGTAACGAGGCTCTTGCAATGCTTGATCTTCTCTTCATGCTGCGCGCGTCGCTCGCGCAAAGCATACATGGCGTGTATGAGGCCTTGTATCTCTTCGTCAATGCGCGCTATTTCGCGTTGATGAGTCTGCATTTCGGCATGGATCCTGGCGACGTCCTCCGGCGAAGGGTCGTAGCCGTACAGAACTGCGGACATTGTCAAGCTACCAGGAGCTCAGTAAGCATTTAGGAATGGCAGACAGACTGCACAGTGCACACATACTGGATAGTGCAAGGCTGACGAACGTACTGGTTGTAAGGTGGACTTCGGCGAGACGGAAGTGCATACGGGGGTTGCCAATGCTCCGGGGTTGCATTGCTGATACTGAGCGGTGCTTATCTATCTACAGTTCCACAAATAGGCGCCGGACCGTTCCCGTGGTGGCGCTGCCTCATCCTTGTGTTTGGTGGTGTTGACACGAGTCTCCGCATTAGGCGTATATTTTCCCAACGTTCCAAGTCCTCTCTCGATCTGCTGTTCTGTCTAAGTTACCAGTCCTACTTGAAAGGTAAATCCTCACAGTTTCAAGGACAAAGCCGAGGATGATTCAGAGTGGAAGCTCGATCAACCTGCCTTGTGACACCTGTGGTTGGTTTAGCGGGGTTGAGATGATGACCGTTCTAGATACTGCTGAGGCTTTGTCTGCTACTTGACCTACCTGAGCCATTCCCGGTTGCTTACTATTCTGGAATTACCCTTCGTGGATCTAGAAATATTGTACCTCATAATGGATCCTAGAAGAGCTCGTGATCCTCGTCTTGCTCGAGCAGACCCGCGTCTTCAACAAAGGGTGCCATCCAATTCGCCGGCGCCTCCGTCCTTTCAACAACAACAACACCAACAACAGTCCACGTCCAACGGAATTGCCTATGCCCCGACTCCGCCCCAACCTTTTGAACAGGCCACGTCCGCTTTGCAACCCATGGCTGAGGCTTTGCAGGCCCCGGCTGTGCACCAGCAGGCGGGGCCATCGACGTATAAACCACGTCCTCTCTTCTGTGTCGTATGCGCTAGCAATCAGGTATGTGAATTGTGTGATTCATCGAGCTGTATCGTCATTCGCGTTTAGAATCGCTCTATGGAAGGTCATCACGTCTTGGCGTAAGTAAGGTCTCGCGAGCATCCAGGAAATCTCTGATTCGACATAGAACAATGAAGCAAGGCCGGATATCGTGTCGTGTCGTATGGCACCGGCTCAGCCGTACGACTTCCAGGTCCTGCAATCGACAAGCCAAATATATACGCTTTCGGAACACCCTACAACCAAATATATGAAGAATTGAATGCAAAGGATCCTCGATTGTAAGCTTGGATCGACGTTCGCATTCTCATAACCCGTGATATCTGCCACAGGTACACTGCCAACGGCTTACTCCAAATGCTAGACCGCAACAGGCGGATCAAGGTAGCTCCAGAACGGTGGCAGGAGAGCAAGACGGTCGCCGACATTGTAATTACATGCGAGGAGCGATGTTTTGACGCCGTTTGTGAAGGTGTGTCCTCCTCTAACTATCCTGCCTGGTGCCGAGACAATATCTCTGACAGATTTACTGACACGCGGAGGAGAACTTAATCGGCCTGTTCATGTCATAAATATCGAAATCAAGGATAACCACGAGGAAGCCCTCATTGCGGGGAAGGCAATGCTAGACTTAGCCGCTGCCGTAAGTGTGTGTTCCTAGTAATTCCGGCGCTGATTCGATCCGCTCTGTAGATCGAAGCTTCTGATGATATAGATGAAGACATTGATAAGATCCTGCAAGTACAGCAAGAGAAGCACCCACACAATCTGCTCCACGCTGTTGCATTCTACTAGAGATACACCGACCGATGTACGAAGAAGAATCTGGACTGCATTTGTGCGATCCATCGATCAAGGCTATGATTCTTCTTCTTGCCTGTGTAAGTTTATGTATGTGTGTGATAATGCGCGTGAGATTGCAGACCTGGGGACGAGCACGCAATTCTGAGTCGAGCGCTGTCGAAGCGGAAGTGCTTATAACCACGCAAGATATGGCGTGGGAATGGAAGGCGCGATATTCATTCGTGTTTCTCAATCACATACCCCTCGGACAGTATAAAAGAGGATCTTCGGCGCGAATATGGTTCCCCACCGTGTGTTATCGCCTATCATCGAGACACGATACATAGAGCATTATGCCTTCCTTACGTCTCGGGAGTATCGCGCCTGATTTCGAGGCTCAAACCACCAAGGGACCCATCAAGTTCCATGACTGGATCGGCGACTCTTGGGTCTGTTATCGGTATCTATTGTTCCGGAATTAATGCTCAATATAATCATTATGCACAGGCGATCTTGTTCTCTCATCCCGCTGACTTCACTCCCGTCTGCACTACGGAGCTGGCAGAGGTTGCCCGGAGGGCGCCCGATTTTGAGAAGCGGAACGTCAAGGTCATTGGGTTGTCCGCCAACGCCTTGAACGACCACGACAAATGGGTCGAAGACATCAACGACTATGGGGCCAAGTTCGCGCCCACTAACGTCCAGTTCCCGATCGTAGGTCGTCGGGTGGATTTATCGCGGCCTGGTGGCTAAAGTCTCTGGTAGATTGCGGACCCTGACAGAAAGATCTCCGAGCTCTACGACATGTTGGACGCCCAGGATCCTACTAACGTGGACGCTAAGGGTATCCCCTTCACGGTTCGTGTCTTGTATCATTCTGTGCTCCTTGACGACTCATTCCACTCCAGATCCGCACGGTCTTCGTCATCGACCCTAAGAAGATCATCCGTCTTACTCTGTCCTACCCCGCTTCGACCGGCCGCAACTTTGATGAGATCCTCCGGTGAGTGATAAATCCTATCGGGTCTTTCAGGGCGATCATTAATCGCTTGGGGTTAGGGTCATTGATTGTATGTAATTAAGTCGGAACCGAGACCGCGATGTCTGATGTCCTTTCGCAGCTCTTCAGATTGGAGACAAGTACAGGGTCACAACGCCGGTGAACTGGAAGAAGGGTGATGATGTTATCGTCCACCCCTCTGTCTCGAACGAGGAGGCGAAGACCCTCTTCCCCGAGTTTACCATCCACAAGGTATGCTGACTTGTCGTCGCACATGGATCTGTGACTGACTCTATCGCAGCCTTACCTAAGGACTACGCCTCTGAAGGTGGAGTGAGGTGTATGCCTTCCATGGGCAGGAGAAGCAGTAAATGTAATTGTACTTAGCGCACAACCTGTGGAGTTGATAGGTCGGAATTGCATATGTAGTCTCGCGTCCTTGCCCTTTGTGAGTACGGAATATAAGAACAAGTACGAGTGTTTCGCTAGCCTGACGAGCGCAGATATTATTTGGCTTGTTTTGTGGCTCGGTCACATGCGAAGTAGCCGGATCGCCGAATGTAGGTACGCGCAGCGCCACAGCCACGTGGTCGATAATGGGCTTGTGTGAGTGACGCGTCCCAAGCCCAGGGCCAACACGCGTCCTTGCGTTGAACTCAGTGGTCTCCTTTCTACATCCTTTCCGTCTAACTCTACCCTACCCTCCGGCACGGCTTCAATATGGCATCTGATGGAGGAGCATACAGGTGAGGCGACAACGCCTTCGTCTCGGCAGTGTATATCCTCATATAGACAGGGCAGTTACTCCCTTACCGTGTTCTCCCCGAGCGGGAAGCTGGTTCAGATAGAGCACGCATTGGCGGCGGTCGCAGGTGGTACTACTAGTCTGGGCATTAAAGGTGCGTTGTCTAGCTCAAGAGTCTCCTTTCAAGCCCTGAACCTGCTATGCTTGAAGCATCGAACGGCATCGTGATTGCCACGGAAAAGAAGACTTCATCTATCCTTATCGATGACTCTATGCTGGACAAAGTCTGTGTAATATGCCCAAATATCGGGATCGTGTACTCTGGTATGGGTCCGGACTTCCGTGTCCTGGTGGCGAAAGCCCGGAAAAGCGCGCAAGCATACTGGAAGTTATACGGCGAATATCCTCCGACACGGGTCTTAACTCAAGAGATTGCCACAGTCATGCAGCAGGCAACGCATTCGGGGTAAGTCCTACTCATGTCAATGTATGGCCAAGACTCAATGTGCATCGGTAGAGGGGTGCGTCCGTACGGCGTGTCTTTACTAGTTGCAGGATGGGATATCAACCGTGGCCCGAGTTTGTATCAAGTTGATCCTTCCGGCTCATATTGGGCATGGAAGGCATCAGCCATAGGCAAGAACATGGTCAATGCCAAAACTTTTCTGGAGAAACGGTTCGTCCCGTTCCTGCTACTCGCAAAGCTTCCGCAGAGCTTAACCGTGTCTTATCATAAATCTTGCGGCTTTAACATCGTCTTCGCCGTGAATAGGTATAACGATGACATCAGCCTCGAAGATGCCATCCATACGGCTCTTCTCACTCTGAAGGAGGGATTTGAGGGGCAAATGACCGAAAAGACAATCGAGATTGGTGTGGTGACCGTGCCTACACCTGAGGAGATCGATGCGGAACGGATGGCCGGGCCTAACGATAGGCCGAAGCCGACGTTCAGGAAGTTATCGGAGGAGGAGGTCCGTGATTATCTGGCTCTATAGACCTATGGTCACCGTGCAAGTGTTGCCGTAGTTTAATAACTGGGCCGGTTATTGACTCCTCGTGTATATTATTAGGCATTCTGTTACCGCCTCGAACGCATGCTCTCGCGTTTGCCGCATGCGAGATATGTACTAGATTTGCTTCCGACTTCTCTCCTTCTCTGAGAACTATCAGTACAGTCGACGAGGAACAGGTGACGCGCATCTGCCTTGCCCTTACGAATGTACCGGCAAACCGTATAGTAATCAACTGGGCCCGCAGTTTGGGTTGCTGTGTTTCTTACGCATAATGCATGCTTCTGATTATTTAAGGCTATAGTGACAAGTCAGACGTCCTTCAACATTGCGGCTAGGTCGACATATCCGGCATGTCCAGTGAATCACTTTTGGTCAGCCTTGGATGCGTGCGCTGTCCACTTGACCGGCCACTTTCTCAGGGGTATGTAATACGTGCCTTGCGTAGCCCGTACGAAGATGGGGCATATCTTGTACGGAGAAAGTTTATTCAAATCCAATTCAATGCTGCCATGCTGGTCTCATAAACCGTGGCGATTTTGCTCGGAAGAGATTCCTTTGCGAATCTTGATCTGGTCCGAGCTTGGCATTGTCTCTGGAGTGAGTCCCCACTTTCTCCTTCGAGCGCTTATGGAATGATTCTTAAGGTGCACGTCCTAAATCAAACGCTATTCCGATTCGCGAAGAGATTCTCGGGCAAATCCGAAAGGGGCAGCTGCTAATGCGGAAGATAGGTCAATAATAAATGCTGGACCTATAGGCCATTTCTCAGACCGTTCAAGCACCTCATTGATTGATTAGGTTTTGCACCTCGTTGTCAGTGACTCAGCTCTGGATCAACCATTCGTGGATGGTTTGGAGTTGCAACAGCTCTGGCCAGGAGGGTTCGTGATCTGGTCCGGTCTCTGTCTATAAAAGATGGTTCTGTTGGGAGCAGTCATCTGCATCGCCTCTTTAGACTCCTGCTGAGCGCCGCGCCAATCACCGGTAGCAGTGGCGCAATCTAGTTCCCTCTGGGGTCCCACGAATATTCGCTCTGGTCCAAATAGCGCAGCTTCCGCCTCGTGTTTCGGAGTATACGGAAAGCCAAAATCACTCTAACGCCCTCTTCGCGCTTGCCGTATAATACACCGGGTGCCATTCGTTGCCATCCGGATATATACCTCCCTTACCATACCTTGGTGAGGTTGCCTCTGCTTGGCCAGTATTCTCCGCTCAAGGAGAACAGATGGACATGACGCGCAGCACGAACAGCCAGCGACCAGCAAATGCGCGACCAGACGCCCCCACAGGTCATTGCTCAAAGCCTCTACAATTATCACTCTATGCTTACCTTTCTAACTAGCTGCGCGACATCATGCGACCACAGATGCTATACCTATCATTCCATTGCGGCGCAGGAAGACGCAGCTCGCATGCAACGAGTGCCGGCGACGACAGGTGAAGGTGCCTAGCTCACCAGATCTCCGAGTCACGGCAGACGCTGACGTGCGCGTTTCCAGTGCGAACAGTTACCCCCGGGATCGCCGTGTAGCCGCTGCAAGAAGCGGGGTATCAAATGTGAATACTTATCAAGTGCTGCCCGCTCAGCCCCACCTGGAGACGCACCTGGAGACGATGGTCGACCCTCACAGACGATACGCGCCGACCAAGGTGCAAGTGAGGACATGCCGTACAGCCCATCTAGCCCTACTGTCCCATCACATCCAGGTAGCCGGCAGCATTGGGATACGACTGGGCCGGAATGGACGAGGAATACGGAACCACTCCTGACCAACGCTCCTCAATATGGAACGTCGTACTACACACCGGCTCCGCACAGTCCGGTTCCATATGGTTATGAATTCTCGGCGCCGGCGGGCCCGTATGAACCTCCCGATGCGTACGGCCACCATGCAGTGCATCCCGTAGCGAGTGCCGGAGGACCATATGTCGTGGCGCAAGGCGGAGTCTCCCCTCACGCGATTACTCACCAACCCAATTCTGTCGGGTATCCTCATTCTCCCTATGTTTCCCAGAGCCAGGCGTACCACGTAGACATCAGCAGGAGCCATAACAGTAGACCTTCTTATACGCCACCCTCGCCCGGCAACTATTCGTGAGTGTACTTACATAGCAGAAGTCGCCAAGCGGTTCTCACCATGGTGATCCCAGCGACTTCCAACCCAATACAGGCTCGGTTTATCAGTCTCATCCGGGGACAGAGCGAACGGACACCATGTCATTCGTATCGCAAGGACAGTTTTTCGATCCCGTAGTAAGGCAATGCCGTGATCTCTAACGTCACCTAGACACTGATCCTCTTTGGACAGACCAGGCAGTGGCAGAGTTAGAGCGGCCTATACCACTCCTAGGCTATTCCGTCCTATAATCGGTTATCAGTAATGCCCGCCGCTTGATTCTAATTCATTGTATCACCTTCGCCGTACAACACTATGAACGAAGTGCTCAATCGACATACCTTTTGTGAGTGTTCCGTATGTCCCCAAACCAACCGCGCATCGGCAGGCTCTACGAGTGTTGCGAGCCGCAAGTGCCCAAACATGCCTTTCTAGCGCAACTATGCCTCCACCTTCCTTCATACGACTTCATATCCGCTCAGCACGGCCATCCTAGGCCCTCTGTATATATTGATATGTGGCAACGTCGATCCAATGGTGGCGTTGCGGAATGGGCGACGCATGCAATTGGTGTGTCCTTTCCGCAGATGAGCACGTCAGAGAAGGGTGGTCGATTGCGGCGCAGGTGCAGGCGCGATGTAGCAAAGAGCAGCAAACTATTCGTCTGGGTTGTCAGTTCCTCAGCCAGACTTAACCCGATATGCACGGTCCTATCAGTTAAAAATGAAGAAGCAGGGCGATAAGGCAAAATTGGACCTCAATTGAGATCCGGTTTTGCGTTTCATGAATATGGTGAACTTGAGGGGCTTCCCACCTACGATGGGCATTTCTGACAGCGCAGTACGCAGCTGGCGCGTGGGAGGGAAGCATGCACGAGTGTTCCTGTCGGCATTTAGCTGGTATACTCACATCAGCCTTAGGATAGGTGATGCCAGCTTGATTTTTCAAGTGTCGGCCCAGAATCCAAATGACGGAAGCTGAGGTCAAAGTCAAGCCATGGTAACCAGTCTGGAAATCGGCGCTTAATGAGCCAGCGGTGAACGCAACCGAAAAGAGCTACTGCAGGGCGACACTAGACTGGAGCCAACTGAACCAACGGCACGCGAGACAGGAAGGTCCACCTCGAGCCTGACGCACACGACGCTGCATGATCCACCGATCCCGCGGCCTGGGCGCAGAGTCGTTGCAAAATCAAGAAGTCTGATAGGTATATCTTGTGACTGCCGCTCGTTCTTCGCGTTTCAGAGGCTAAAGTAGAGGGAAGCATGCCTGTTAGCACTTCTACCCCCGATTTAAATCGTTCCGAGAAAGGAATCGTGCCAGATACCGGGTGCCCATGGAAAGGCGAGCACCACGCCAGGCAGAGTATCATCGTACTCAGAGACTGCTGCACGCCGCCTGCAGTCTTTAAGTACGCCTATTACCTGAGCGAGGGGGACCTTTCATCGACTGCTCATGTCCGAGCAGCTCAGCCCAACGCTGATTGGCCGGAAAAGGCAGGAAGGTACCCGGCCGGACCCTTTGGGCGGCGAAGGATGGAATTTGCTTCCGCTTTAGTTGGGAGTAGCGTCGCTGCTCTGGCCGTTCTAAACCGATTTGGTCCACAATACGACAACCGTTACACTTTCATGCTTTGAAATCGTGCAGAGCTTCGCGCAGGAAGCAAGCAGCTATCTTTGCATGGCACACAGACTGCTTGAGTCATTGGGCTGGTGTATTCGTTCTCAGGGCGTTAATAGCGAGTCTCCGATACACCGTCTGCGACGTAACAAAGCTCCAGATGTCCCAGATTCAACTAGTACTATATTTGTTGGTGTTATGCGGCAAATCCGGGCTTTCTATTGCCGTTCGCATGTGCGTCTCCTTCATACTGCGGCATAATGGTGCAGACTCTGATTGCTCAGAGAAGGTGCCGGTAAAGTAGTCACTCCATGCCAGGCGGAACCTATGTACGCCGTGCAGTTGAAGTCCTGTATAGACGGACCTAAGATCCGAGCAGCTGCTTGTGTCAGAACTTAGGACCTCATGCTTCGGTGTCTTGGTGCTGTCAGAGACCCGACGCTCGATTCGCCTCGCGAGTCTCGTTTGCTAGCGTTCCTATGCCTCGCTGATTTAATGTTTGACGTAGCCCTGCTCAGTTGCCCTCCCCCCTTGATATAAGATGCTACGGTTCCTGTCTTGGGCTACAGCTCACAGATTTTGTCGCCTCACCTGTCTTCGACATAATTCCGCGGGGCGGAGACTGAAAAGCAAATGCAAGGTTAGCGCCGAATTGTTCTCGTTACGCGTCCCCTTCTCTGACGCCTTTCTCTGACTATCGTCTGCTCTACCAGAAGTGGCCCAGGACGGCTGCTCTGATAGCCCCGTCATCCCTCTGCTAAGACCTAAAGTCCGGAAGGCATGTAGTGAATGTCGGCGTTCGAAGTCAAAGGTACAGGAACAGGTGCTCCTCGCGGGTGCGCCCTCTAACCGGTGCGGGTGCCAGTGCGATCAAAGCGAATGGCCTTGCAAGCGATGCAGACAGAGGAACTTGACCTGCGACTCTACTCACGTGGCTCAACCCGCCCGGACCAACAGCGTTACCTCTTCTCCCTCCCCTCCCTTCGGGTCGCCAGCGACCGATGATGCGCCCACTGCGCAGGCTCCGCCGGGTGTCCTGCAGAGCCCCATTTCCGCTGCTTCCTCCGTCCACTTCGGCCCCTCGTATTCACAGGCGAATTTTCAACCGCCTACTCCCAGCTTTCAGACGTGGCGCGGCGCACAAGAGCATTCGTTCGAGACGCATCACAGTGCGTCTTCAGGGGACCATGCTCGAGAGTTGGACGGTCATTACAATCTACGGCCGACACATATTTGTCTCGCCTCGTCCTCTGCCACGCCGCATGCGGTGTCCTCTCCAAATCCAAACATCCCGATGTCAATTCCCACCGGCTCCGTATACCAGTACGACATCTGTCCCACAGATGACACAGCACTTACTGATTTCTCCTAGTCATTACCCTTCGACCAACGAGATGCGCGTAGATGAGACGAATACCCACTTCTCAGGTACGATTGTCGTTCGTCGCACCCAAATAATGTCTGACGCGAAAGTTGCGGGGTTTCAGATGTACGAGAGGGCCATCGACAAGGCATGGATTACCAAAACCAGGAGGAGCATACAAATGTCGCGGGTCACCCCCGCTCATTCTTCCCTGCCTACGCCAATGCAGGCGCCGGAGATTGGCCGCCGACTTTCCCTAGCAGCTACTCCAACCACCCGTTGCCGCAGTCCAACGCCCACATATACCCCGCTTGTATGGACCAACAGGGATTGTCGACCCTCTACGATAGCTGGACGCATCAGATGGTTCCCGGCGTTGCCCAATCCGACCAGGAGCAACGTTCCTTGCCGTATGCGGGAACGTATGCTCCCCAACGGACGTAGAGGCGCAGAGCGCTGATACGACATCCCTCGGAGCCTAGATACCGAAAAAAAAACGGATTATAGAGGGGCAGCTGCAGGTACGACGGAGGTTGGAGAGAACTTGCGTCGCGAGGAAGGCACCTCCCGGTAGAATAGACTAGTTTATTGTTCTGGACAGGCGCCGTTTGGGTGGGGGCCAACGACACAGCCTTGACTCCTTGACTACCCAATGTTGCTGGGTGCTAGCCCGGGCCTCTCCACCCCTTTCTACAATAGTTAAATTTATCTTAGTAAAACTAGACTTCATAGAGTTCACCAGATCCTAGAGTTGGACGATAGACTTACCTTAGACAGAGCCTATTATTTTTATTGCGGATTTTGCAGATAGGGATAGCTGTACAGTACACATGTCAAGTTGATAGTCTGTTGAGAAGATGTCGGGTTTGACAGGGCGGAGAAAGACGTAAAGGGGGAGACATCACGAGCATTTCCTTGAACAGGACAAGGTTCAAACGCGGATCGGAGACAGAAAAGCATGGTGCTGCAACACGGGGAAACGTGGTCGAGTCGGAACATAGCAGCCATAGCATAAGGTTCATCATAGTACCGAAACGCATGAAATGAAGCATAGAAGTATTCCGCGGGATAGACATAAAGATGTATTACAGCTGGTGGTGTTGTCGTCGTTGAACCAAAGGACTGGGCTATAGCCCAGCCCCATAAACTGTCCGACGCTCTGCTGACCACATAATTGAATAACATCATCTGCGATCCTGCCCGGCGCAACATTCGGGATGCCATACGCAGGGCACAGGACTAAATTTCGAGTTAGCCGAGGCGACTCCATAATTTCCCGAGCGTCTTGCAGAGCCCCGGTGTAGATCGACGCGTCCTGATTGCCAGACAAGCCGCGGAAGCCATCGGAGACAGCGATGCATCTGTTACAATCTTAATGAGATTTGTCAATAGAAGCAGGATTTGGGACCGTGGAAGCAGTTCATGTAAGCGCGTCTCTGAGGGGATCCTCATGGGCCGGCTCCAAGACTCTTGAGAACGAGGAGACACCTTTTCTCGGGCAGGGTAAAGGGCATGCGAGTCATTGAGGCGGACCCGAGCCCGTGGTGTTCCCAAACATGCGCCCAACTTCGCCGTTCTGATTGGGGTAATGCTTACGGGCAACCCAGCGACGTCCCCCGAGCTGAAACGAGAAGCGACCGGTCCCGGTGACAGTATATCGATTTTGCATGATGGTCAATACTTCCCACGAGTAGCGGGAAGACTGCGCAGAAGCCATCACAACCACTGAGACCTACAACTGACAGCGGTGGATCTAGTTCAGAAGTTTGCCTTATGGGATGAATTTGCAGCGGTCAGAGTAACTGGATAATATGCCTGTAGGCAGGCCCCGAGCCATTCCGCGAAATAATTGGAAGTAGCCTCCATAATATGCCGATGATAACACTGCGCGAGCTTGTCGAGGACCGGTTACTGAGTACTGAGTGGCTGCAACCCAGATTCTGCAGATGGATCTTTACGTAAGTTTTCTCCCAGAAGCGAGGTCGTGTGTGAGAATTAAGCGATGCAGGACGCGTGGCAAACATGGAAGCCAAAAACGCGCGGTTGCTGCTCCTATGTAGAACCCGCGCGGGGCTCCTCCAACAAGTACGATTTCGATTCCGGTCAACAGCTCGCACGCAACTCAGGGAGCATCATGATTGCTCGACGACTTTGGCTCGCCTATGTCCTTCCGCCATAGTTCTATGGCTCGGCATCAGTAACGTCTCGAGGCGGGACCATTACTTAGTGTTTCCCCATGGCTGCAGCGGCAGTTAACTGCTTAAATCACGCGGCTAGGTTAAACCTGCCATTCACTGGCATCCTCAACTTGACGTTTGAGGATTCAGGTCCGTCACACAGCACATCAAGTATAACTCCCCGGCACAGCGTCTGCCAGTGGCGGCGCTGTCTCGGTGCTATGTGAGCAAGGGACGCGAGTCTGCCGCCGATAGGATTTAGCCTTCTCCTGCCGATATTTCAAACATGCTCTGTATGGATCTCTCCATACCCTCAGGGGTGGGAGATGCACCCAACCCCCCGGGATCATAGCGGGACTTGCCAAAGCATAACGGATAAGGGAGGCGAAGGAAGTCGTACATGATGTCATATGAGCCATCTTTCATTGCTCTCGGCCAGGGTCCCTTACTGCAATATCCGGGTCTGCATGGCCTTATTACCAGTTAAGGTTCCAGCCACGACGACGTCCTGCGATTGGATCGTTGCGGCGGCGACTGCACGTCTATGTTCTATGATAGGATCACCACTCTTTGCATCAAGGAGTACCAGTTGAATCGGAGGGTTCTTCCCCAAAATACCTGAACCATGGGCCTCGAGTATCAGGCGATAAAACCGCAGCCATCAACTTTTTTCCTTGCAATTCTCTGTCTCTGGCTCGCACCGCCGCTTCCCCTTCCAAATGACCCCACAGAATAAGCCTCATAGCCCATGCACTCGGGGAAGGGAAGAAACAGGTGTGTTGACAGCTGGTCAATGGCTCTCAGTAGTCGCTAATGTCCTTCAGTACCGGACTCTCCAGAAATTCCCAATCTGAGGCCCAAGGCCGAGATCGCGTGTGATGCATGTCGCAGAGCACACGCCAAGGTCCGTACCCTCCGCACGGCGCGGATTTGTCCCCTCATCGTCCACAGTGCGAGAAAACTTCCAAGGCTTGTTGCTCTCGGTGTGACAAGGCCGGCCGGCCTTGCCTATACTCTGCACATGCGCGGAAACGCGGAGCTCAACCCACTCCTGCCTGCACCTCAGGGCCATCCACAGACGCAGGCGTCGTACGTGGACCGCAAGAGCCGAGGAGAATCGCGCCCCGCCCTATCATACCAATTACCCTTCACCCCCTTGGCGAAATGCAGCGATCGGTCTACTCCGTCGCTGGGAATGTGGGTAGATGCAGTGGCATTTCCCCTTCGGTAGTGACACTGATTTCAC
The DNA here is from genome assembly GCF_000344685.1 of Gloeophyllum trabeum ATCC 11539. Taxonomy (NCBI): domain Eukaryota; kingdom Fungi; phylum Basidiomycota; class Agaricomycetes; order Gloeophyllales; family Gloeophyllaceae; genus Gloeophyllum; species Gloeophyllum trabeum. Next base: position 1,557,746 of record NW_006920411.1, on the reverse strand, counting down.
CAAGACGCACCCACGTCCTCAAGATGGTAGGCACCATCAGCCAACCGCTGGCCACGCCTCGACTTCTTCGTACACTACTCGCCCTCCATGGGAACACACGAATCATCTCGCCACTGGAATCCCGCGCGCCACCAACGCCAGCGCGGGAGATAGCGTCGCTAATTATGCTCACTCGGGTACCACGTTGAATTCAGCTACAGCGGCCGTTCCTTTGTTTCCAGACCTCAACTGGACCATTGACCCCCAGACATTTGCCGTTCATAACAATGTACTGTCGGGACACCAGTATGCGCCGTTCCCTCCGTGTAACGAAGACGGGCACGCTTGGTACTAGTGACTTGTGAATCGGTAGATAATTACATTACACACCCTGTAGTATATGGCGATGCCCGGCGGATAACCTACCTTTGCCGACTCTGTCAATCTGATGATATAATGAGACCTCGAAGACATGCATCAGTGATGGACGCTATCAAGAATACTGCATGGTGCTCAGGAGGAGGTCGCACAACAAGAGATGACCGCCCACAGCGCTTCGAGTCTGCACCGCTTAGTGCAGGGACGTCAGGATGTGATCTCCCTGGGCCACGGCCACGCAAGAACGAGGCGTGCTTATCCCCCTTTGCATCTGCAGTGCCTGTCTAGCACATCGTATAGTAGATGTCATGAATTGCGCATACTAAATCCAGAGCGGCGAACTATTCGTACAAGGCTTCGATACCATACATGTTCATATCCAAGATTTCCCCCGCTGTCCGCTTGTTCGCTACATGTGTCCGCTACCCGGTCTAGAAAGGCCAGTCGAGCTTCTCGCCAAAGTTCCAATGCACAGCCTTGACGGAGGTATACTCCTCGAGGCCGTAGCTGCCCAGCTCGCGGCCTTGAAAAGGATAGCGGGTACTCAGCGGCTGTGAGACCTCGCAATGATCGAACAAGACCCACCGATGCCGCTCTGCTTTTTCCCTCCGAAAGGTACGTTGTTGTTGAGCATATTGTATTGGTTGACCCAAACCTGTGTGCCATGAGGTGAGGGGCTCCAAGCGTTTCAGGGTCCGAGTTATCGACTCACCGTGCCCGCTTCGAGCGCCGAAGAGACGCGCATGCACTGGTTGGCGTCATCTACGAGGCACGCGTTAGAGTTCGCAACGGGTGCACAGCGTGTCACGCGGGCTTACTGGAGTGCAGGCCTGCGCCAAGACCGTACGTCGTGTCGTTTGCTAGCGCGATGGCTTCTTCTTCCGTGTGGAACTTGGCGACAGCCAGCACGGGCCCGAAAATCTGGACAATAGCCGCAGTCAGGCGGCCATGCATCGCAGAGATATACAACACCACACACCTCTTCCCTGACCTGTACAACAAAACGATGAACAAATGACGGGCTGCGGTCATATATCCTTTTCAAGCACTCACGATTTTCATGGACGGCTTGACGTCAGTAAAAACTTGCATTGAAGCCGTGCGTAAGTCACAAGGTCGAGCAAGAGTACCCAAACGCGACCTACTCGTAGGATCGACATAGAACCCCTTGCCCTGCCGTTTCTCCCCGCCGTTGAGGATCTTCGCGCCCTCAGCCTTGCCCGACTCGATGTACGACCACACGCGCTCATACTGCGCCTTGGAGACCTAGAGCAGACACGCGTGAAGATCCATACAGCGCCGGGCACGCGGCAGAGGTCGCTCACCACGGGCCCGCCGCTCACGTCCTCGCCGAACCCGTCGCCGATCTTCAGCGCGCGCGCCTTCTCCGCGAGCAGCGCGGTGAACCTGTCGTAGATCGTGTCCTGCACGAAGAGGCGCGAGCCCGCGGTGCAGTCCTGCCCGGAGTTGTAGAGGATGCCCAGGGCGGCCCAGTTGGCGGCTAGAGCCGGCCACGGTCAGGACGCACGCGCAGATATTGGAGGAAAGGAGGACGGACCCTGCTCGAGGTCGGCGGACTCGAAGATGATGTGGGGCGACTTGCCGCCCAGTTCGAGAGAGACCTGACAAGCGCGAGCAGTGTCAGGGCGCCGACGAGGATACTCTGGCCATGGCCGAGTGGAGGATGGCGCGAACCATCATCCGCTCGTCCAACGGCCGGGAAGTAAGACGCGTACCTTTTTCAGGTTGCTCCTGGCCGCTGCCTCCATGATCTTCCTGCCGGTCAGGGTGCTGCCGGTGAACGCGACCTTGTCGACGTCGAGGTGGGACGCAAGGGCGGCGCCGCCGACCGAGCCGAGGGACGGGACCGTGTTGAGGACGCCGGGTGGGAACCCAGCTTCGACGAATAATTCGGACAATTTCTAAGTCGGCGGTGGCGTGACAAGCAAAAATAAGCGAACGGGCGACACCGCGGTAGGAGGCAGTGGGCGTACAAGGGCGGTGAGCGGGGTGACCTCTGACGGTTTCATGACGATTGTGCAGCCTGCCGCGAGAGCAGGGGCCACCTTCCAAGACCTGGAGGATGGCGATGAATCGCTGAGGTCGCTGTGATCGCGTCAGAAAAAAAAGGGGGCGTACCACATGTTGATAGGATAATTCCATGGTATGCTGAGGACGCCATGGCGCGAGAAAGCACGTCAAGCCTAGGCATGGAGAGGAAAAAGCGGGGAGACGGACATTTGGCCGCAGACGCCAATGGGCTCGTGGCGGGTAAAGGCAACTTTGGTCTTGTTGTCGACTTCGATGGTCTGGGAAGAGAGGGCGTCGTCAGCGCGTCAAGACAGGGACAAGAAAGGAAATGCACGGAGTGATAGGCCAATGGGCCGTGGCGGCGTCTACCGCGGGTTCCCGAGTCACGGACCCGAATCTCGGGATGGGACTAACCTGACCAGTAATCTTGTCGGCCCAGCCGGCGTAGTACCTGATGCATTGTATAGAGTCGCCAATGTCGAAGTCCCTGGGGATTACGCGAATAATGATATCAGCACAGGATCAGTCCGAACGCGGCCGTCGGAGATCTAGCCGAAATACAAGGATTTTCGGTGGAGAGCGCGGACGCACCTAGCAACGCGCACGGGCTTGCCATTGTTGAGTGTTTCCAACTCCGCCAAGGCCTGTGCGTCTCGCTCCATCAGATCAGCCAGTTTGTTCATGAGCCTGGAACGCTCAAAGCCGGTCACGTTCTTGCCCCATGTTGTATTGAAGGCGTGTCGGGCGGCAGCGACGGCTCTGTCAATGTCAGCCGAAGACGCTAGAATTGTGGGACGCGTCAATGCATCCGTGCAAGGTCCAGGGCGGAGCGAAAAGAAGAGGGAACAGTGATGGCCTCGCACGATCGTGCGAAAGCGCGCCAGGGGGCGAGATGTAAATAAAATGGGGGGAGTCGGGCGGATGAATGGAAGAGAGCGAGAGATGTGGCGAGATGACAGGGCACGCACCGGCGGCGACAGAACAGATGACAAGCTCGGTGGCCGGGTTGACGGTCCTAAAGAGAGCATCGGTGATGAGTGGCCGAGCGCCGCAGGGTGCAGGCGGGCGGGGATTCGTGATGGGCGCAAGAACCGCTCACTCGATGGTATCCTTGGAATCCACCGACGGCACAAACTCGTTGTTGATGAAGAGCCCTGTTGGGACGGTGATCTTGCGCCCTGTGGCGGGAATGGTGACTTGCACGGGCTGGGCCATTGCGGTGTGGTGGAGGGACGCAGGAAAGAGATCGGCCAATCTGACGCGCTATCTAATCTCTTGCTTATGTAATTCAATCCCAGGCGGCGGCTCAAGAGCGTTCCGACACCACTGCGAGCTGCACCGACTCTTGCTCTCGCTCTGCTGCTGAGCATGGAACACACTCCCCGTGCCCACCGCCGGACGCCCTGTTTGTCTTTCGATGCCGCCGCTGACCACCGCCCGCCCACCTCGTATGTCTTCACGTCGTCCCGGGCACCCTGCGCGTCCGACTCCGTAGTCACCCTGCCCTTTCACCACCAGCCCAAGCTCTCCTACGGCCTGCTCCAGCGCCACGGCCTCGGGGCTTCTCACTACACGCGAGCTCTGTCAGACCCTGCTGCTGCGGCAGGGCAACATCTCCCGCTGCCTTCTGATTTCATCCCACTCCGCTCCCCATCCATTCCATTCGAATATTCCTGCGCGAACAACTCATGGCCGCCCACTCCGTTCCCCGGCGACTCGTTTTTTGACAGCGTGCCCTGCACCCGGCGTCGCCCAGAAGTACCGCCGCCCGTCCGCGCCGGGGATGCCAATCGCCACATTCGGCACTCGCCTATGCCGGCTCTCGTCCACCGTCCCAAATCGTACCCCCTCGCGCCGATCCCGTCCTCTGCCATCGCCTCGTGGTCCTCTTCCGTCGCTAATGACGACTCGGAGAAGCCCGCCCGCCCTAATCATCCCGCGGGCCTGTCACCCGCGAAACCACCCGTCCCAATCAATGTACCACCATCCCAAAAGGCCGCGGGCTTCGCGAGCCCCAGGCTGCACCTCAGCAAGCACCGCCTCGACCCGCCGTCGGGCCCCGAGACCCAGCGCAACCTCAGTCTCGCGGAGCTCTACGACATATTCCGGCTCGGCAGCCCAGCCAAGACGGGCTTCCAAGCCAACGACTTCGTGCCAGGCCCGCTGCAAGTGCCCGCCGAATGCGTGCGGGCGAGGAGCACCTCGCTGCCTGTTGACCCCGGCGGCAAAGATCCGCGCGGGAGGAGTCCTATAGTACGTTGGCCGTGACATGATCAATAGACTTGCTCATGCGCACTTTCCGGCCGCCAGTCGCGCGCGCGCGAGAGGGCGGCGGTGGGCTAGATTTGCTCCGGTATGTGGGCGCTGTCCCACAGGGATTATAGGAAGATATCGTGGCGTTCTAGAGCCTCAGCGAAAGTATCGTTTCTCCTGCTCTATCGGGGTATAATTGCGTTAGGTCATATTAGGGTCTGATTTGGTTTGTATTTTATCTATCACGTAATTCACCGTTTCTCGTCTGCTTGCAACTCGATCGTTCCAGACGTTGCATCAAGCTGTAAGCTGCGGTGTTTAATAGTCACGGCCCACGACTTGATTCTTACCATTTTTTGGGGCGGAGAGATTGTAGATCTCCGCCACGAGAATGTGGCCAGACGATGGCGAGTTGGAAGTAGTGAAAAATATAGACCACGTCAGGGCTGGGGGACCGTCGTTGCCGTTCGCTGCTTCCCCAAAAAAGCCCCGATATCATGCACTCTGCTATGTACCGTATTTTCTCAAGCCAACGCTGATCAGCGAAGGAAGTTGGCGTGGTATAAGCTCTCTTCGATCGCTGAGACCGATTTAGGACAATGATTCGTCGTCCCCGAGATCCACCCTGCACTCGGTATCTAGCGCTGGCCATACCCGATCGCTTCTCGTTCCAAGGGGACAATTGATAGATCCCCTGAAGATGCGGAACGTGAGGACACGTTGTCGACGTAAAGGCATCATGGTTCTGGGTCACCACGCATGGGGTGCGGGTTCTAGTATATTTGGGTGCTATGTCTTTGCTTATTGGGGATACAAGGGGCCAGAGGGCGCAAGCGTGGGGGACAAAATATACAATGGCCTCAGGTTACATACCGACAATTCAGGACTTGCAGTTGAAGGCACCTCGATGGCGTGCACCAAGCGTGCACGGTCGCTGAAAGCAAAACTAGTCGCGGAGTCGGAGCCGCGGGCCCCTCCGGCGTTTCCCGATGCTCGTCCGAACCAATGGCAAGTTTTTGCGTCATTTCTCGCCCCGCCTCCGTACTTGCACCCAGACACATCCGCCGCCAGCCCTTCGCGCAGAAATGCAGTCCATCCTCGCTCGCTCGCCGCTCCTCCGCCAGCAGGCCGCCCGTGCTGCCCGCCGCGTCCAAGCTCGCGGGGCCCATGCTGACCACAGCGTACGTGTCCAACCCGTGCATCGGCCCTTGAGTACGTCTGCTCATATCCGTGCGCGACGCCGGTGCAGCCCGTCCCCTTCTCGTTCCACAGCAAGCCCGCCTTCGCGGCGAAGACCATCGCCTACCTCGTGGGCGGCTTCAGCATCCCCTTCGTGGCCGCGGCCTACCAATTGTGAGTCGCCCATTTATAACGCGTGCTATGATTGTCCTTGCTCGCGGTCATCTGACGGACGGTCCCAAAGGAAGAAGTCCGGCGCTGGTGCGCAGGATTAAGCAAGTGGTTCGCGCGGACGCTAGCTATACAAGTAGAGACATAGTGCATGCCACGTTCGACGTAGACCAAGCATGTTCGAGCGTGTTAATAGCACTGGCTGGGTATAGATGTCGCTCTCGAAACCACAGTCCGGGCGCACAGTTGAGTTGTCCAGCAAACCATATCAGTCCCGCCCGTCCGCGGCCTCTACTTCCTCGTCATTACCGTCGTCCTCCCACATGTCCTTCAGCGCTTTCTTCACCGCCTTGCGGGCCTGGGATTGCGAACGGCAGTCGCACGTGCGCTTCATGAACTCGGAGTCGCCCTCGAGCGCGTCCAACGCGAAGAACGAGGCCATTCGGGACGCGCTCAGAGTCGTTGCAGATTCTGCTGCAGCGAGGATGGTATCGTGCACGATGACTGGGTACAGGGAGACATCGTCAGTGATGTCCACATAACCTTTACGTGCAGGGACAGCTACCTTCGCAGCGAGTTATTTGTTGACTGCCTCCCGTCCTTCCGTCAGAACTACTCCGCTCAGGGTGGACTTGCTGTTTCAGCATCTCGAACTCATGACACCCCTCCGCTTGGAACAGCTCGAACAGGATCTTCGTCGGGTGATGCGACAACGTCTTGAGCGTGATGTGCTTGTCGTAGAACGGCTTGAGGACATTCACAAAGAGCGTCTCCGACCCGACAGGCGAGAAGTTGTCGGAGATGTACACCGCGCCGATGATTGACTCCACCACATCTGACAGTGCCTATCCAGACGTCAGTCCGAGTGATTGGCGACCAAGTCGAGATTGGCTAGTTTACCTTCGGGGGCTCTATATCTAGCCAATACTGACCGGGCGAGCGGCCCTCTTCGCGCGCTAAGCGATATTCCTCTTCTTGTTTCGCCTTCAGTTGTACTTCGTAGGCTTGGATACCGTTCGCGAGGTCCCGGGATTCGAAGAGCAGATGTTTGTGCAGGCCGGACCATACGCAGACCGCGGCGAGAGCGGAATTCGACACCATGGCACCCTGCGCATAATTAGTTCGAGGGTGTGAGTGGAGTGAGGGCTGAATACTCACTTTCAATAGAGTTAGACCTCCTGGCGACAATTGGGTCTCCCTGTAATACAGGTGACGGATCACCACTGGGGATGGCACGGTCAGCGCGATCCATGGTTAAAGGGATGCGGACATTACTGAAGTCCAGGATCGCGTCACCAAGGAACTCTAGCCGCTCGTAAGAAGTCAAGTCATAACCTTGTATGGAGGCATGCGTCTGAGTGTCACCTGGACTATTAGAGCCAGTTCTCTGATACTAACGCAACACGTACCAAGGCCTGAGCGAGAAACTGGGGGCGCTGGAATTTATGGCCAATGATACGTTCCACCGCTTCAATACTCCCCTTGCCCAATTTTGAGACGGCCTCTGGAGCAACAGCCAGAGCCTTCCTACCGAAGTCAGACCACCGGTCGATACGGGGCACAGGGATGTTCAAGGCCTTCGTTACTTTCAGAGCAACCTCGCGACCGCCGGTTATATATCCCGCTCCGATGATAGCTTCAGCCACATCAGCGACCGCCTGCAGAGGAAGTAAATTCACTGAACGGACGCCGGTATATAGCGACGCACCTTGTCTCCTAGCCATTGAATATGTTGATCGTCTTGCTGTCTTTTCCGCTTCGATCGCTTGGGTGGTACGACAGATGTATTCGACTCTGCCCCGGCTGCCGAGGCATTGCCGACCGACGCCTCATCCGGTGAGGTAGCGGCCTCAAGAGGAGCAGGCTGCCATAACTTGGCGACGAAAGGCTTGGACTGTATGAAGGGAGGTAATCCCGCGCTGTCGGCGTACTCTAGCAGGGATTTGTTGCTGATTATCCGTTGCCGCGCAAAATGGAGAGCTCCCTCGCGCTTCTCGGGGTTTGTCACGAACAGGTAGACCGAAGACAGATATTTCAGGTAGGCGTCACCTTGTAGATGACGTCAACCATTTGTGTGTGATTCGAAATAGAAGTGAACCGCTCACCTAACAGCTCCAGGCGTTCATAGTCAAACTCGAAACCAGCAGCTGGTGCTGTGATTGCTGTATGCAGTAAGTCTTCCTGAAGGGAATGGTCGAATATCTTGGCATTTAGCTCCTTCACGAGAAGCATATCATCAATTCTCCGAGTTATTGATGGTAGGAGGAGTGCTGTTCGGAATGTGCTAGACGGCCTCATTACCGACAGCTTGGATCGATCACCATGTCAATTGGACGCACCTCGCCGGGATAGTATATTTCGCACACAACTCAGGTATGAGATCTGGGTAGGACAGTCAGATCGCGTGCAAAGGCGAGATCGAGGTCCGTACATTTAGCGGTTGCTTTCGATGACTCCGTTAAAGGTCGTGTCGTCGGATTCAAACGATTGAGCACAGCAGATAAGCGCTTTATTTGGATAAGCGGTTGAGTATGGCTCTTGAGGCCGTCGAAATCCTTGCGTCGCGCTTTACAGTATTCCAAGAAGCTTTCATACGCACTTTCCCGCTAGATGTGGTTCCGTCAGAACTGAGCATTTAACCTTCCAGTATGACTCACGGGGCTATCGACTGGTTTACTCAAGGGTGATAGGTCCGTCCTGACCTTTTCTACCTCGTACCGTCTGGTAAACTCGACCCATCTGTCCTGGACCACAGCGTCCTTGACATCCTCCTCGACAGCTCCGATACTTTCGTACCGAAATGGAGTAACGAAATTCTGCGCCGCATGATACACAAGATCCCATGGGATATATTTCTGTATGTCCGACGCTTCCGAGTTATGGTCCTTCGGGCCATGCTTCCAGGCTCCATTGAGCGGAAGTAGCAGGTACGGCATGTTCTCCAGGGGACAGTCTAAAGACTTGTTCATAATCCCGCGACAGAGCCTCGTGGTATAGTGATATACCTGCTGGAGTTTTGGTCCGTCCATGGTGAATGAAGCGGCTCGCGTAAAGTAAACCGTCGCGGGTACACCGGTATAGAATACCTTAGTACTGGACAAGGGCGGCAAGGGTAAGCGAGTCAACAGGACGATATGGCCGTGGGTCGGTGTGTTCCCATCATCTACCCAGATGATGGTAGGAAAAACACGGCTCCAACCTACAGACCGACAGTTCGCCCAGAAGTCTGGGGATTTCCGTGGATATCGGCGAGTTCCATTGGACTTGTTGACTTCCGGAGCACTCCGCGCAGGGCCGTATATCCCAGAAGGATACGGAGGCCGAGGGAGTATGCGGTAATCCAAGTGCCCCCGGTCTGATAGCTCCTGGCAGACTTTGTAACAGGCGGACCGCCGTGCATGGGCCAACGATTCGTAGTATTCTCCCTGGATGGGATTGTACCCGTGTAGCCAGATTATGACCCGATACGTTTTCGGCTCTGCCTTGACGCTTTCCCTGACGATGAAAAGTTCCTTTCCCAGGTGTTCAGATAGTTTAGAAACAAACCGCAGCACGATGGCAGTCGCATCTCGGTGATAGATCCGGCTACTGGTGCTGGGGTCCACGACACAGGGTCCCAAATCATCGTTATCTTCGTCGTCGGAGCGGTAAGGGTCCGTGGTCTCATGCAAACCGGCAGGCGGGAAGGCGGCCGAGCGATTCCTCATGCCCATTAGCCACGACTTCATTGCGTCCGTCTTGGGCGAAAGGGCAGAGAGAATGCGACGATGCACGTCATTTCCCTCCTCGACCATGTGGATCAGACAGGCTTCTGGACCTCGTAGACATGCACGAGCATAAGCATATGAGATTTGACTCTCGAAGAGGTCAAAACTAAGAGGCTGTCAGCCATACGAAAGGGAACAGTTGTGGAGAGGATGCAGACCGGATGACCACGTCTGCCTTGGGAATATCAAGGTCCTCCATTGACTTAGTCGCTATGAGCAAATTACATTGCCCATTAGCGAAGCTATCCATAACGGAACGCTGGGACATGGTTTCAAATTAACTACCGCATGAAGAGCTCACGCATTCAGCTCACCTGCTGATCCATATCATGGTTGACTAGTACCTGTGGACGAATGAAGTCCAAGTTAAGCGGCGACGGAAGCATTGAAAGCATCTTCAAGATCATTACAGCCGCGACCCTCCTTTGAACTAGTGTCAATGGTTCAGGGAGAGCCCCATCACAGCTTAAGATGGATGCGCACCGAAGATAACAGCTCGAAGATTGTTCCGATAGGGTTCGTAAGACTTCAAGATTCGTACAAGTTTCACGAACTTGTCTGATACATTCTTATCTGTGTGAGCCGAGTCCAGCAAAGGGTTGGAAAATGTCCAGTCTTGAACTACTTTTAGGAATCGCTCATCATTTATAGGTCGCGCAGCAAGCTTGGCCTCAACTTGACGGACTGCTGAATGCTCGGGTATAGTCAAATCACGATCCAATAGGGCATGTCTCCAGACAAGATCGGCACCACAAGGCCCTAAATCACTCAAAATGTAATGCACGTAGCGAAACCACGGATCCCCTATTCGTCCGTCTGGATCCAGGGCTCGTAATTGGTTTGTCAACGGTGTTTCCTCCGCCGCCTTCGAAGACTCGTATGACACTACAAGTTCTCTCGGAGGAGCGAAATCAACAGCGCTTTCGGGTTGAAATGAGCCATTAGTAGCTTCAGGCGGCGTGCCATCTGTGTCCCTTCGCCGCTTTACAGGGCGATCGGGAGGAACAGAAGACCAACCGTCTACCTGATCTAGCTTTCGCGTCTGCGACAGTATCGACGTCGGTTCAGCAGACACGGGTCCTTCGCCATTCTGTGGTGGGACCGCTGGAACAGCGTCAACGGATGCCGCGGACCAGCTAGCCCCACTGGCACTTGGCTGAGGCTCCCCGTTATTGTCTTGACCTGAAGTGGCGGCGGCAGATTGTGCCTTCCTCCAGGCATTCTTCCACACATTTAGCATGGATTGACTGGCAGTTCAAGTAGACAGCTGAGCCACTGAGGGGACGAGGTGGAGAACGTCAAGTTCAACGGTGCACAGCTCGAGCTGAGCCTGAGGCTTGCGATCGAGTTGGATCTCCCCCTCACGTGACAAGCGGTACATTGTGGCTGTGTCACTCCCCAGTAAGTTCCAAATCAGGACTTCTGACTTTGTATGACGCTTGCATGGCGATGCATTGAACCGGTTCTGCACGCTGCTGTACTGGGCCTTGGAATAATGCCTCGCACTGCGAGCGCTCTGAAGTGCATGAGATACAGCTGCTACTTGCCGACTTCATTGCGCAACACGATCCGATAGACTGCGTTTGCGCAATGCCGATCAATCACGCACCGATACTGGCCCGTCTTGCACAACGTTTGGACCAGCCGCCTGACAGTGAACCAACTCCTAGGCCTAAGCTTGAAAGCGATCCATGTCTCCCAGCGCGTCTGCCAAATAATGGTCTGCTGCTTTCATAACGCCGATGTTGACTCTACTTATTGTCTGCGAAGCATTCATCCAGCGGGAAGCAGAGCGTGAAGCGCCGTACGCTTATATACGTCAGCTACGCAGGAGCCCAACACCTCCAGAGTCTGAGGCAGACGATGCTCCCGAAAAGGCTGAGACGACGCAGCAGAGATCGTCTAGCTCGGCTGCAACGTCTCCTCCCAGCTCACCTACGAAGAGGTTCTCATTCCCGAAGGCGTCTTCCCAACCCAAAGGACCGTGGAAGGACCCAGAGGTATGATACAGATCTGCTTGCACTGAGATAATGTCGGATGACCTAGTGCGTCTTTAGCCATATGAAGTATACCGTGCCATTGAGAAGAAGGATCTAGTCTTCCTCATGGAAGTCAGGGATCGCGCTTTTCACGTGTGTCTTCATTTCTCTTGGCCGAAAGAATGAAACCTTACCATGCCAAAATAGTTGCTTCTGAGAAAACATGGCAACGCCACGCCCCTGGTCCATGCTATGCGGATTGGCCGGTCTCACCAAGATGTTGCCATTATTTTACTTGGTGCATTCTCCAGATGGATAAATCACCTTTCTGATGAAGATTTCTCAAAACCTGCCACAAAGACGTTATTGAAAGCGCTTCGTGAGCCATTTGACTATGTGAGAAGTTGTCCTCTCTCATTTCCATTTCCGCTGTGATATCTAGGCACGAATCTCAAGCTGGCTATTGACTATGGCTTGCAGGCGTCATATACGGATTTGATAGCTTCTTTCCTGCAGACGTTGGTTATGAGTGAAGGTGACCGGTGGATATACTCTCAGGTGTCGTCCATGGCCACCGCTTTGCGGGCGGGTATCTCTGAGAAGCCGGTGACCACCGCCGAATTTGCGGTGAGGAATTTTGCGACAAGAGAGCTAGGGAAAGCAGATGCTATCGCTGCGCTTGAGGATTAGTAAGGCGAACCGCCTCTCGTAATATGACCCCGGACTGACTTTTCAGAAAGTGTGGCAAACGCAACTGTGGATCTTCTTATGATGGGCATATGGTCGATAGTACTGGATCAAGTAGAGGGTGAGCCAATACCTGTACGCGGTGCACAGTTCTACTGTCTACCTATGGCTGAGAACCACCCTGTCTCAGGTTTACTACTTCGCCCGAGACGACCGGGTGTACAAAGCTTTCTGTCAGAGGATAGACGACCATAAAGCTGCTATCCAGCGAACCGCTTCACGGAGATTGAGATGGCAGATACGAGTCTTGAGAGCGGTATTAGAGACTCGAGCGACAACGTATAGGGTATGACCAGTCTCGACTTTCAACGCCGCGCCCACGACTAAGTAGCTCTACCCAGCGGAAGGTCGAGGTTCTGAAAGCAGAGTTCGACGAAGGCCCAGGCGTGTGATTGCCTCACTTCCGCTCGTTCCAGAACGACCCCTGCTTTCTGCAGTGGGTTGTCCAGCCAGATATTTCGCTGCCCGTAAAAGGTGCTGCTCGGGTGTAAGGTCGCTACCCGTTTGTGGCGTATTGTCGGGCAGATATTGAACCCAGTCCTGCTTGTACTCACTTCCTGCCCACGCTCCATTCCATTGGCGGTCCACGTGGGTGGGGGAGGTGGTGACAGTGTAGTTTAACGCAATGTCTAGCGCAGGAGACATCATGAATAGTGTAGCGTATGAATGTACCATTAGTGTATGTATATGAGACGTAGCGCATCTGATATTAGAAGGTTAGTTTCAAGCCGGCCCACCATACCCAGCTGAACACGATCACAAGGCTCAAAGTTGCAGGACCGAGGTCAAGCTGCACAACTGCGTATATCCAGGCGGTGGCCAGTGGGGGGCACTGGATGATCCTCTTCAGTGCAATGGAAGTCCAGGAAGCCTCGGGACTCACTTGCCGCATGTTCGTAAGCCAGCTGCCACGGTTGACTAGCCAGATCAGCCTCATCCCCGTGGCGAGTGATAGCAGAAAGAGCAAGAATTGTACGCGGCGATCCTGCTTATGTCGGACGGCTGTTCCCAAGAATTAGACGTGGATACATCTGAGAGTTAAATCCGTACTGTAAAACACAAATATGGACAGAACTGAGGGATGTCAGCATTTTTTCGTAGCAAGTCACAGCAGTGTCGGTGAGAGATGCGTACTTGGAACGCCAGATATCATTCGCCGCGCAAGGTCATCGAATGTCGGGTGCTTGCCGTATTGATAGTGTATTAGTCTTCTGCTGTGTCAGACGCTGCCGACTGCTCAATCATTGCATACGACATACATTTCCATCATTAATAGGAGAAAGGAACACGGCGTTATGAAGACGAGTGAATTAAATATCTCCTCCGCAAGAGATATAGGCTCCTCCTCCGAGCTAGCATTCGTCACGGTCGCCTTGGCCGCGGCATCTACCTGTCGTAGAATCCCCGACTGATTGATAATCCGCCATTGCTCCTCTTCAGAGATCTCGAGCCGCTGTTCGTTAGGCTTATGAGACTTGTTAGCTTTGCGGTTCTTCGTCATGTCGCCGTGCACGGGTAAAGTCAAGGAGCAGCTGCGCGCTTGTGGCTGAGCCTGCAGACCACGTGCGCTTTCCCACCCGTGATCGACTCCAGTGGCGCGTCGATGTCATGTCAACAATTACGCGTTATTTACGCTTGTTTGTCACTGCCAATAAAACGCGCTCGCGTTCCGACGCGTGCTTTCACTTCACACTTCCATTCCCACTCACATCTCACATCATTGCATGACTCGAGCCTTCCAAAGCTTCGTCTAGGATGGACTATAAGGAGAACGTCGCGTCGGGCTCTTTAGTGAGTTCAAGACAATGCCCTTTATAGTTCCGCGTTTGGTCCTTACGTGTCTGGTAGCCGCAGGCATCGACGTTCATTAAGCCAGAACCTTCTGAGCACAAGATTAGCCCATTGTCGCCGTCAAACTCTCATGATTCAATCAAAGACGCGTCAACAAAAGTTAAACCGGAGCCAAGCGACGCTGCACGCGTTGTAAGGGGCTGACCACATTATTATGTATGTTGGCGACTGACTCACTCTGACCTAGTTTCTCGAGAGGGGTCTTCCTGTACCCTCATATATTGCAGCCGATTTGAAGGATGCGTCGTCTGCTGAAACCCGCGTGAAGAATGAGAACGGACATGCGGCCCCTATTGCTCAGAACGAGGGGAACGTCCCCGCCCCATTACCGGCACCGTCGACGTACAAAGTATTCGAAACTGCCGATGAGATTCCTTACACTCCTGAGGATGCTCTGAGCGAAGGTACGAAGATGGTGAAGGCCATGGAAGCCGAGATTAAGAAGATCAACCTCGGGAGCAAGTTGCGCAAAGACGTGTGGCTTAGGGAAATTGAGAGGTAAGCGCTCTCACCTGAATGAGGATTCGTCGCTCAAGGCCTGTTCTGGTAGCCTCAAAAGTCAAGGCTCCCCTACTACCATGATTGCCATCTGCGGAGGTACGTCCCGTCTATAGGATTTCTCTATGGTCCTAACAGAATCTAGCTACTGGTGCTGGCAAATCGTCGATTCTGAACGCCATCCTTGACGGTATGTAATGATAAGTGGGCTTTTCTTGATCTTCCGTGCTGACATAAGACATATGTAGATAATATCGTCCCGACGAGTGGAATGAGAGGTGAGGTTTTATTTCAGCCGGCCCGGTCGCTGGTACTTATAATTGTGTAGCATGCACGGCCGTCGTCACCGAGATCGGTTACCATGCGAAGAAGACCATTGATGCGGACGTGTCCTTTTTGTCTGAAGCCGAGTGGAAAGAAGAGCTTGCAGTATTGCTAGAGGATCTAGTAGACGAAGATGGCAATCTGAAGAGAACTACCGATCTCAAGAGCGACTCTGGTGTTGCCTGGCATAAGGTAGTCTCGGAACGCCCAGCTGACGAAAGGCGAGAACCTTACGAACGTTCCAGGTCCATGCGGTGTATCCGTCTATTTCTCAAGAGCAGCTTGTTCAAATGAGTGTCGATCAGATTATTGCACGTGATCCGAGTGGGTGATTTGGTTTCCGCGACGAGCTACATTGCATTGACATCACGGGCAAAGAAATTGCTAGGATATTGGGTACCACCAAGAACATCGTAGCAAAGGATTCCAAGGCTTTCGCGCAGGAAATATCGAGATACATTGACTCCAAAGATCAGAAGCGGGGTGACAAGAAGAAGAATAAGGATAAGCCGAAAGAGAAGGAGAAGGACAAAGTTCCAAGCTTCATGGACATGCTCAAGGACGCTCGCGGGACAAAGGAGAAGGCAAAAGAAAAGGACCCGGCGGACGAGGCAGCATTTTGGCCCCTTATCCGACAAGTCCGGGTGCGCTGTAATGCTGCAGCTCTTTCGACGGGCGCCGTCCTCGTCGATCTGCCGGGAGTCGCTGACGCGAATGCGGCAAGAAATAACATTGCGAAGGACTACATGAAGAAGTGTGATTGCGTCTGGATTCTGGCGCCGATCACTCGAGCCGTTGATGATAAGACCGCGCGAGGTATGTCTTGAGAAACGTGCTTTAACCTCGTCAGCTGACGATAGTCCACAGACTTACTTGGCGACGCTTTCAAGACACAGTTGATGAGTGCGTGTGCAGTCCTTTCCCGCTTATTTGTTTGCTTACCGTTTCCATCTTCTAGTGGGTATGTTGTATCAGTCTGTACTTCGCCCCTTTTTACTTTATTGACCGGACGATGCACGTCTCATAATTCTCTCAGACGGAAAGTGCGTATATGTCCCTGTGCGCTAGTGCTGCTCGTTGACCTTCTCGTGCATAGCTATGACGCTAACTCTATCACTTTTGTCGGTGAGTATCTAAGAGGTGCACTTTAGCCTCGTGCATCACTGAGACACTGTGTCGCGCAGCTACGAAGTGCGACGACATCTCTTGCTCGGAGGTTATCCGAGCTCTCAACCTGGACGATGAGCCTGAACTCGTTGAAATCGAGGGACGGATCGAACAATGCAACGATGACATGGAAGAATGGAAAGAGAAGAAATCAGAAGCCGACCAGGTTGTCAAAGGTATGAGATTAGAGCTATAGGACTCCACTGTTGATTCACACTTAAATGTCACAGGAGTCGAGAAGCAGCTGCAAGAGATCCGCGCTTACCGCGAAGAATACAAAGAACATATGGCGGCCTTAGAGAACAACAAACCTTTTACTCCCCGTCTGACGGGAAAAGCCGCCCAAAAGGCTCAGAAGGCGGGGAAGAAGAGGAAGAACGCTCGAGGTGGCAAGGGTGGCTCCCCGAAACGCCGTAAGAGCGAGGCATACGATGACGACGACTTCGATGACGATTTCGATGATTCCGACGTCGACATGGACGGGAACAGTAGCGAGGCCGATAAATCCACCGACGAGGAATCTGATGGGGATACTGACGCTGAAAACGGGTCCGAGTCCGGTAGCGACAGCGAGGAACAAGAGGAAGTCACGATCGAGAGCCTGCAGACCAAGATCAAGGAGGCAGACGATGCCATCAAGGTTGGGCGGCAGCAGCTGAGCGAGGCACGGAAGGAAAGGAAGGAAGCGAACGACATGTTGGCAACGCTGAAGAAGAAGCAGGCGGAAGCGCAGAAGGAGAAGAATGCTTTCTGTTCATTGAAACGGTCTGAGGTGTGTACTACAGGCCTATCATAATGGACGCGGGGAATACTGAACCAAGTATCGTCTTAGTTTTCTCGCGATGTCTTGAAGGAAGATTTCCGCACTGGTCTCAAGGACCTCGATGGTACGTTATACGAAACTGTCTCGAATGAATAGCTCCAGACTCACTTGCATGACACAGATGCCGAAGCCGAGAGGCGGGACCCAGATTCATTTGATCCTAGCGTGAACATACGCAGTACGTATTACGTGTTGGACTTGGACTATCTGCTACTAATGACATGGTGAATCATAGACTACGACGAGATTGACCTGCCTGTTTTCACCGTATCATCTCGAGACTACGTCAGATTGACGAGTGAGTTCCATTCAATCACGGACGTCACTATCTCTGACAATCTTACTTGATAAGACCAAGTGAAGGGAGACGGAGATCCCAGCTGCTTCTCGAATATGGAGCACACAGGAGTCCCTGCTCTGCAGCAGTGGTGTCACACCTTGACGGTCAGTTCGCGGGAGCGAGCTGCTCGTAATTTCTTGATGCACCTCAAAACCTTCGCGAATTCTGTTCGCACTTATATGGAAGGTATTGGTGAGGTTACGGAGATTGATAGGGCAACCCTGCGGGAGAAGTGGGAGTCAACTCCTCAAGACGATGGCGCTGGCGACTTCGCGAATGCGGGTTTTGACTTGGCTGACCTGGGAGAACTGGGCGCCCTCTATTCCATGAACGGAAAGCCCGCGAAGAAAGTAGATGCTTACGGCGAGCCGACGGGTGTCACTCCTCGCCTTATTAAGGTCAGCCCCCGTCGTATAGCCGCCGTATTATCCATTCTTACATCAGCCCTCAGGATTTCGCGGGAATCATCAATAAGACGATCGAAGACGTCCAGGCGCGCTTCAAGGATGGACTCGAGGAGAAGTGCCAGGCCGGCGCAGAGATGGTTGGTCGTGATTAGAATACTGTGTGTCGTGTCCTAACGTCTGGCGGCAGGCTGCTTCTTCCGCCCTTACTACATCGGACACTTTCGCATCTTCTGTGCATTGGGCTACGTATCGAGCAAGTGAGTCTTACTGGGCTACAAGGCACACAGCCGCTGATGACCAGCAGCCCTTCGCCGCCATGGATCATTTAGACAAGACCTAAATGTCGAGCTAATCAATCCCATGACTCGTAACATTGCAAGTTCTTGGAGCAAGGTCTTCGAGGCTGACCTTTTCGCGGCCTTCGAAGCGAATACAAAGGCGGCGATCAAAAGGCTGGTTGAGGAAGTCGAAGAGTCCGCGGCTCCGGCTCTGAAGGATCGCGTAAGGAATCAAGCCGAGCTGAGCCTGGAAGAGGCCAGCGTCACTCTCAATAAGACGCTAGAGACGGTCCGAGAAGCAATGAACAATCAGCAGAAGGAAGTGTCCAGGTGCTTAGCGCCGCATGTGCAGAATCAACTGATCGAGGGATACGACCGCGCCATGCTGGAAAGGGGCAAGGGAAGTGTTGCCCGGCAGAAGGTTTGTTTCGACCTTTGATGTACTGATATCGTCCTGATCCTCTTGGTCACGTCCAGACTGTATTCCATGATTTCATCGATGATGTGAAAGACGAGGTCTTCACCGGAGGCGCAGATGTGATTATGAACCGTCTCGCCCAAGCAGCTGAAGCTGTTGGGGAGGCGCTCGAAGAAGGTTTGGCAGCCCTGGCGGAGAAGGTAAAGTCGACCTATCTTCACTTTACGAATACCGTGACGAAATTGTTCTCCAGGTGGAAGTCAGCTTGGCCGTCCTCTGGGAAGGTCAGCGCGATGACCCAGCTGCCATCCGAGCGCGCCTCGAGCTGGTGCGGAAGATGTCGGACATTACTGCCCAGGTTCAACTGTGGCTGGATGCCGAGCGGATCCACCGATTGTCATCTGCTACCTAGTGGACGTCCTTCACCACTTTCCTGGATACCACCTCTCCGAATCGCGACACACTGGCCGTGGGTATCGTACTACGTTCACGCGGAGAGATTGCATATTCTTCCCGCTATTGGTATATCATAAGATGTGGCCTTTTATGTTTTCATTGGCCCTGTAATCTTATCACGAGGTTTCTCTTTGCTGTACGAGAAGTGTATTCACTCTTATATTCGCTTTATGATTTGCTTTCGTCTAATTGCTGCTGTACGCATAGAATGACATTAGAGCCTCTTTCGCTGTCACTGATATGGGTATGAGACAGCAGCCATTGGTGACTTGTACCTCCGTGATCACGAGCACCAACTGACGCACAACGCTGGCAGTGAAGCAGAGTGTCATGACCCTTTCTCCACACGGCAGGTACCCTAGGGCACGGTTATGAACTCCTGTCTGTTCATACCGAAGCTGGGAAGCAGCGGGTGGCGTGTACGCTGAGCGCCAACGTGGCAGGACGTGTTCGGGAGGAGCGGGACCGGGGAAGGGGAATCTTGATCGAGATCCTGCTAGAGTTGTGGAGCTGGTGCAGGGATCTGACAACAGAGCTTTCGAGTGTGACTCCAGGCTCCAGCTTGGAGCTGGGCACGACACGCTCAGGGACGCAGCGCGGGCTGGGGGGTGCATCAGGGGCAGATCCTTATCTTTTCCAGCTTGAAGCAGATATCCTACAACAGGTCGCAGTCTTGTTCATGATTGAGGATCTCAGGTTTACGTAGCACACGGTGAGATCACACAGCACCGACCAAGAGCCTAGCCAAGCGAAGATCGATTGCTGTACAAGTAGTACAATGGCAGTAACCCAAGTCCTGAGATAGCAACGAGACTTTAATAACAAACAACATATGCGGTATACAAGCACTAATAATGACAAGGGGTTACTAGGGCGAGATGGCATTATACTTCATAAGGGTTCGTACAACGTACTGCGACTGCGTGGATGCAGGATAAATAATGTGCGTCCGGATTGGATGAAGGGCAAGAAGTTATCGGTCGCGATGCCGAGTAGATTACGAAGGGACTGGGCCCTGGGGGTATGCTTTCGAGGAACCCCGTTCCTGCTGTTCGCAGCACGTCGACCAAGAAGGCCAACAGTGTGCTTGTTCGTCGTGCAGTCCTATAATAAGATCTGCTTCCAAAACCTCAGGGTCACCGATCAGACCCTGTAGATCGGCCTGCCCCAGCGATCTGTCTCTCTCCCGGTTTTGGCGTCAATGTATCGCTCGCGTCCGTGGTGGTGGCTCCCATTATGGTGAGCCCACGGCCCAATGCCGAACATGCGACGCAGACGGTCGGTGAAGGAGAGGTGCCCCTCCGAGTAGCGCCTGTGCCGGTCGGTGTAGTTACGAGAGTGGGAAGATGAGCGATGGTGGGAAGCAGAGCGACCGGGCTGAGATAGAAGAGCGGGATAAGATCAGTTCATTGATGGGAATCACGAGTGAACATGTTGTCAACTGACCTGAACGTGCACGGTGCCATGCCGACTCGGGTGCCTTCTCAAATCGACGACGACGGGCGAGGAGGTGCTGTTGTGTCTGCGATGCGAATGGGAGCGGTGGGAGGAGACGTATTGGACGGCGGGGCTGCCGTGCCCGGGGTGGCTCGCGCTGTACGTGCGCCCGCGTTGGTACGGGCTCGCGGGGACCGAGTAGGCGTAGTTGCCGCCCGCGCCCATCGAGTTGTACCGACGGTGGCCGCTGTCGCTGGATGTGTAGTAGACCGGCTGCTGCGAGTACTGCGAGCCCTGGGCCGGGTAGTACTGGGACTGGGAGTAGCCGAGGTGGGAATGAGAGCGATGGTGGGAGGGCGATGCGTAGTAGGACATGGTTCACGGTGGATTGGCAGAGCGATGAGTGGCTTGAGGGAAGAAAGATATCGGGTGGAGGGCGACGGCGGGCATTGTTTTATAGGCCCCAGAGGAGCACGTCACAAAGTGGAATGAGTGACTGCACGAGCTAAGGAAATGGAGATGCCGCGACTTGCCGGATCTCCCAGATAGGCGCCCGCGAACCCGCAAATCCTGATCTGTGCTTTCACCTCCTTTGTCGGCCCATCCATCTCCTCGAAAACTGCTGATTTTCCCTCTGCTACGAGCCTTCTGGTAATGCCTCGCGCTTGATCCGGGACTGCGTGTGTTCCGGAAGAATCACCAGCGAAAATCCTCATGACTTTTGTCACAAGGGCTGTGTCTGAAAGCAAAAGAGGCGGTACAGCCTCTGCGTCCTCACGAATCACGTCTTGTGAACCGACAAGTGGCACTGCGAGCAAGAACGCGCTTTCTTTGTCTACCTGAGCTATCCCGGCGCCGGCGTGTTATTCGTGCATTCCATGACGAAACACGTTCAACGTGCGCCGAACCCGAGCCCGAAACAGCGTTGCGCTCTCATAGGGCGCTGTCTCCGTTGCTGTGCTACGTTCGTTTTCCGTCGTCCGCAGTCTATACTATTCGTGGGCTGAATAGTGGCGAAGTCAATGTATAGTCCCCGACCCGAACTCAAGTTTCCGATTGACACCGGGCTGTATACTAGCTTGAGCTGCGTATGGCGCGGCTCTTTACTCATCGCCGACCTGTAGAGGCTGCATGACCGCCGTGTACAGCAGTGTGTGGCATCAGCCACCGAGTATCTCCTTAAAGTCCGATACACCCTGAAGTTAATCAACGCCCCGCCTTCTTCTGGGATTGTAGGGCCCGAGCGACGTCTGTTGCCCTCGCTACGCCAATCCAGCGGTCTCTCCCGATCCTTCGGATTTCACAGCAATTCGACATGGCGAGCCAATCTCGTCCTTGCTCGGGCTAGTCTGCAATCGGACAGGTGATGACATCAGTATATACAATGTTCTTTCATAAACGTCGAAGAGGTAACCGCCCCCTGTTTGACACCCTTGGACTGATATTGGCATACCTGAATGCTAGGCCGCACCCCGCACGTTTTCCGCGGGATCCCACCGGCGAGTTCATATCCCGCCCATTATCCTCCCGGCCTTTAAAGCTAATCCTGAAGCGCCCATTTCTGCTAAACGCCCCCTTCTCTTGTAGTACCCTCAACATGCATCATGCCACCATCAGACTGCTTCCTACAAAGGCGCTGCAAGACGTCCGCGCGCCACACACTGCCAGCTATGCTCCCCCTATGGCGTGGACACCCGCTATCTCCTGATATATGGTTTATTCGCGGTTCAAGCTGTTCGACCCGCGCATCGGGGTACGGCGTCGCGCCACGGGCGCCGCTGTATCTAAGCCGAGGTGCTGCGGGATATCATGAACCGTGTACAAACTCAATGCGACGGCTCCCGAGCGCCTAGGGCGGGCGCTGGGGGGTGGGCTGATCACGGGTCTCCGATGCATTCTGACATCTTTCCCTTGATGACTCGACAGGAGGCGCCGGCGCCGTCATATCTATCCAGGTGACCTATCGACTGGGGTGTCAATGCGCCACTGGTACAACAATCAGTTGACTGGGGTACAGCTCTATGCCTCCTCTTTGCCTAACTCGCGTACGACGTTGAACGTGCGTGTCCCAAGGACTCAGATAGAGGCGGTGGGGGCGGAAATGCTGTTACGCTCTAAAGTTCACAGCCATCCTGTTGTTCGTATGTGCGATGCATACAGGGTCGACGCTCTAACACTGTTAAGGGCTCTGTACTCTAGTTCTTACGAATGAAGATGCTCAGTACTCTAATTTTCTCCTCCGCCCCTTCCACGCCCGCAAACAATTTATGCAGCCCATCGAGAGTCAGATACTGATGGTCCTCCCAAGCGAAGCCGGGCACGACGACCTCCGTGATCAAGCACCCTACGTGGTCTTTCTCCTCGTCGGTCTTCGCAGCGGCGCGGTCCTCGGGTAGGACGCGGGACATCTTCCAGACGCCTGTGCCGACGAGCAGCTGGCGCAGCTCCCCTGCGGCAGCGTTTGTGCCGACGATTTTCTTCTCGATGCGGGGAGGGCTGCCTGGGTGGATGAGGGTGTATTCTGCCCGGCCGTGGTGGAGGACGTGATAGGTCTTACAAGAGCCTCAGTCGGACGCCTGCTGCAACTAGATATTGTAGATACCTACCACTGATTTATTCATATGAATATATCCATTGGGCTCTTCGTGCGTCAGTAAGTAGAATATCGAGGTAGCGAGCGATCGAGTGGCATTATCTAGACGTGCGCTGGTGTGTATTCCGTCCGTCCACCTTCGAGAAACTGCAGGACTTACCGGCGAAAGGAGACGGAACAGTTTCGGGCCGCCGATCAGTTTCCGCAAAGTAACCTATCGGGCAGTCTATCAGAGACGCACGGCAGGAGCACAACTGCTCGCACCTCCCTCGGGATGCTTGCTCATGTTCAGTTGCTTGATTACCTCAGCATTTCCGGTGGGGTAGTAGGAGTATTCAGGCATCTCGAGGCACATGAAGGACTTCGAGGCTAGAAGACGTTGAATGGGTGCAGCTATACTTGACCCTGTTCGCTGATTGCAGTCGTCGCGGTGGCAGAACACGTGGCGGGTAGATCTCGGGGAGAGATTGCAATCGCGTGGCTGTGCAGAGTGGCATCCGGGTTATGGTGACGCCATGAGCGAGAAGGAACGTAGCCTCGAGGCTGGCATCAAGGGTGGCAGCAGGCATGAACTCTACGAACACGCTGCTTGGTGCTTCATACTGCGACGGAAGGGTGGATTCCTTGCTTGGGCGCGCAGTGCAAATCAGGGTGCTGCTACGCTGCCCCTGACGTGGTGCTGGGCGAGCAATGAAGACATGCACTTACGCTCGGGGCGACCACCTTGCATCAAACTATAACCGCGAACTCCCGCGTATCACCGCGGAAGGTAAAGGAATGAATGCAACCTAAGCGCGTAGGTACTAGGTATATAGCAGCCAGTGTTAGTTTAAACGATAGCCGGTTGATCTGCGCTCCCCGCGAGAATTCCCCCTACTAATAATAACAGGAATTCACAGAAACAAGTGCAACATCCCAGGACATCTTGAGGCTTGAAGAGCTGACCTCTGAGCTGATATACCGATAAAGAACCGGGAGCTATTAATTCCCCCCAGCTCCGGAGACCTGCTGAATCTAATGGGCCTGTTAGTGCCACAAATTGAATCACCAATTCCTTGAGCTTCTGCGTAGGAGCAGTTCTAAAGGCAGAAGATGCAGATCCACCAGCGCTTACGACATGCCTCTACGACGTCCGGTAGCAGTTACATAACCTGCTAAAGCAGTGATCTGATTAGCCCATAAAGGACGGAGATACATACGACTGATGTCAATCTATGTACTCGCGTACACATCTATGTCTTCCGCGTTCCCTGTCAACAACCCTACTTTCTCTTCTTACCCGGCCGCTCCACAGCCGCAATATCCTTCTCACAAGCCCTACTTTGCCATATGGCGAAGCTTCCTGCGGGGCCTAGCAGTACGATCTGCGACGCATAATACACGACATCCCCGATGCCCGAGAAGTTATGTAGCTGCAGTGCAGCCAAAGCCAATGACGTGAGCATGAAGTCGTACACGATCAATGCTCGACCAAGTTCCGTTTGGTCGTGCCATGCCGTGAGGTGGCTGAAAATAGCGGCGATAGACAGGGGCGGCTTGGTTGAAGACCAGTCTGTTGACGGTAGCACGCCGTAGAACGCAGGGGTGGGCGAGTCGTACGTCAACACCAGTGCGATGATACGGGCTACCGCTTGGAGGTGCGCGAGAATAGCGACAGCAGCTAGCAAGTTCCAGAACGTCTGCAGCGGGTGACCGGACTTCTTCGAAAATAGGCTTTTGAACGGTAGCCCGATAACGCGGTAACAGGGAGTCAGATATAGTAGTGGACCGAGCACGGGTGAGAGCTGGAGGAAGGCAATTGCCCACAACATAACGGACTGAAAGGGTTCGCGTTATTCAGCCCTGGATGCATATTTGGATAATCACGCCTACTTTTGGAGAGCCGGTAGTAATTCCCATGGAGATGATCATGGTAAGAGTTTGGACCAGGATGGTCGACAGGTGCATTGCAGTGGGAAGTCTAGTAACTTCGCTGTTGCAACGCAGAATAAGGATTGCAGGCAAAAGTAATACATGGGAGACAGCTCCTATAGTCACTACAGACAAATGCGGACTACGATCAGGCTCTATTCTTGCCCACAATGCAGATTATGTCTCTCACCGATTTGCCCGAGTGCGAACGTAATGGGGGTAGCTTTAATTATCCATTTTGCGAGGCATCCTCTAGACCGCCCCGTTAAGGATTCAACCGCTGCCCAGGCGATAAGAACCGAGAAGACAGGATTGAAGAGGTCGATAACCGCATTGCCCCAGGGATCACTATACATTGCAACGAACGCCGGCGTCACGAAACAAGTAAACCAATCCAGCGCTTTCGTTGTGGCATCAGGGAGGACACGGTGAAGGAGGGGGTGTGTCTCTGATAGCGTGAAGAACGGGTACGGACAATCCTGGAGGCTACAGTCGTAAACCGCATTTCGGCAGACGAAGGCCAGGGGCCTGCGCTTCTCCTCCTCGTTGAGCTGCTGGGAGGAATAGCCGAGGTAGATCAAGACTGAAAGACCGAGCGAGATGTGCGCAACGATACGCAAAGCCATAGCTCTCGCTGTATGAGCTCTAGCTTGCAGCAAGTCAGCGGGTTGAGACAGACAGTCCCCGCAGCATAGGCCCGCCGGCTTGGTGGGAGTCATCTGAACTTACATCACACACTTAACGTATCTGCGAACAGATTTCTGACTTTGCAGTGAGTATGACAAGTAGTACCACCGAGAATGCCACAGATTCAAGATGTGGCTACTGTCAAGCCAGCCTTTCGACATGCGATCAATATAGATCGAGGTGTGCTATACACGTGGGTAAATCTCCGTGCTGTACACTCCTTTACTGACTCTTACCAACCTTCCAGTTTCTCATCCCGACCGGCCTAATCTCAGTTATTGTTTATGTATTCGAATATCGCGCGCCAGTTCTCAAGAAGATACCGCTCCTTGCACACGGACATCCATTTACCGTCCTCGTCAACTTCCATAATCCCGAGTCCGCACCGGGACGCGCACACCACATCCCAGACAATATCCGACCCGCCGCGACCAAATCCAAGTACACCTGACGACCTTCCACGGGACGTATCACTGCATCCGCATCCCAAGGATCCGTCCACACCCCAGCTAACCAGCGCTAGCGTTGGTGAGGGCGTCGTGGGTCCTTCGACGCCTCT
Organism: Gloeophyllum trabeum ATCC 11539; assembly: GCF_000344685.1. Classification (NCBI taxonomy): domain Eukaryota; kingdom Fungi; phylum Basidiomycota; class Agaricomycetes; order Gloeophyllales; family Gloeophyllaceae; genus Gloeophyllum; species Gloeophyllum trabeum. The sequence continues at coordinate 1,531,513 of NW_006920411.1, read as the reverse complement.
GGGACCTAGTCAAAGCGATCCGTCAAATCTGCCTTCGCCTCATGTATCCCCTCCACTATCTCACTCCTCTCTTCCGCAATACACAAGCCCGCCGTTCCACACGCACCGGTTCTTTCAAGTGCTGGAGAAGACGTTCCCGACACCTATAGCCCGGGGGCTTATGAGAGCTACCCGGGCGCTGCTTGTCGACCGAATAGGGAGAGTAAGAAGGGATGGACTAACTGTGAAGGATCTCGAGAACGTGAGTTCTGTGCTTATGTCTCGCGTTGTGACAGCCTGATAACTGAAGGACGGCCCCTTGCGGTGTGATCCCACTTCATGTTCAGCAAGCCTACCTATTCCGGGCAGCGCTGTCTGAACTACGAGCAGAGATTAATGTTCGCCACGGGAACGAAGTCGGGGCCATCAAGGCCAATACCGCTGGTTTAAGGCGTGAGGTTGAGCACCTCGATCAGACCATGAAGGAGAGCATCAATACACTGAAGCACGAGTAGGTCTCTATAGGCCCACTCATCATCATGACGCTTATTCTGTCTCGCTAGGCTGCAGATGGAGCTGGACAATCGAAAGACGGAGTACAAGACGGAACTGAAGCGGCAGGATATCATGATCGAGGTGCGTTCTCTTCGATGCAAGGTCAGAAACGCCTTACTCACGCCAGACGCAGGAAGTGTTGAATAAGTCGATCGTGACCTTGGGTGATCTCCGAGTAACTATGGAGGAAGTCAAATGGGTTATCATGTGGAGAACAGTCGGTGAGTGACCCAGGATCGATACTCCATGCCACCGTTCTTACAACCGGTTGCTCCTCCAGCATCCCTCGCATGCGTTGTAGTCCTGATTATCCTCTCATTTGAGCTGAGACCCAAGGCTCCCCCAAAGCCGCCGCCACAGCCCCCTCAGGAGGTGCGCCATCCCGAAGCCGAGGGACTCGAGCACACAGACTATATCACATAGCAAGCCTGGACTGCAAATCCTAGAGCGCATTAGAAGGATCAACGTGTGTATCAGATTGGTGTACAAGACGATATTATGCTCGGGCAAGGGACTCACAGAGGTCGGCGGACATCGGTACTCCTATTTATTGCCTCCCTAATATTCGGCGTCCACGACGATGCTCGAGATGTAGCATATAGACCACCATATGGGCGTGCATCGCAGGTATCTATCGAACTAATTATACAAATAAACATACAGATTATATTCATGATTTGACATTGAGCTTCTCAAGTTTCTCAGACAACCCGTCTGCGTCCGACGTGCCTGCAGCAGGGGCCGCAGCAGACTCTGGCTTGTCCCCTGTATGCGCCCCAGCCTCTGGCTCCTTGCCTCTCGCCCCATCTGTGCTCTTGCTCGCTTCAGGCGCCTCATCCTCGCTGCTCTCCCAATTATCCCTGATCTTCTCCAAATGCTCTTGCTCCTTCTGCGCCTTCTTCTTCTCCTTCCTCTTCGCATTCTTCGCCGCAGTCTTACTCACAGCAGCCTTTGAGCCCTCCCCCGCAGGCTTGGGCTTCGCTGCGTTAGGCGGGGGCACCCAGCCGACGATGTGGCCCTTCGGGAGCTGGTTAGCCTCTATCTGGGCCTGTTTCGTGCTCCGGAAACGCTTCACGTCCTCCTGTGGCGTGAACCCCGGTCGCACTTTGAGCTGCTTGCGCACTCTTCATTTGTGTCCGTGGAGGGCGTGTGGAATGAATATCACGAGTGGCGATCGCGAGGGGAGGGGACGTACGAGCCATCTGGCCTGCGTGATTCAGGGATGACCCGCTCGAGCGTCTTTGGGTCGACGGTTATGCCCGCCAGCGATTTCTCGGGATTAACGGGAGGGAGCGTCGTCCTCGACATGGCTGCGGTACGGACGTGTGTGGGTGAACGAGACAGATGAAACAGGTGTACTAGTAAAGCCTGTAAAGGTGACTACTTGGACGATCGTGATTACTAGCAGTGAACTGAGCGCGATCGGAGTTACAAATTCTTCTCGCACTCTTCGGACAACTTGGACGGCTTCAGGTTGTATCTCTCTCAAGGGTCTCTGCTCGCCATGCGTTACGCAGTCCTCGTCTGCGGCCCAGCAGGAGCCGGCAAGTCCACCTTCTGCGGCGCCCTCATGAACCACCTCGTCGCCTCCAAACGCACTGCCCACCTCGTCAACCTCGACCCCGCCGCGAACCCAGAGTCGCATGAGTACGAGCCGGTCATCGACATCCGCGACTTGATCAGCCTGGAGGACGTCATGGGGGAGCTGGAGTATGGACCGAATGGCGGGCTGGTGTACTGCTTTGAGTGAGTGAGTGCGCTTCTATCTTTTGCAGACGGCGGTTGGGGGGTTGGACAATAGCTCATTACGGGCGGGGTGATGTAGGTATTTGCTGGAAAATATGGACTGGCTTGAAGAGGAGCTGGGGGAGTACGAGAATGACTATCTCATATTTGACTGCCCAGGTACGTGTACCATATATCGGTAGTCATGAATTGTACTAAATATATGGTTCCTCTGTTACGAAGGCCAGATCGAGTTGTATACACACCATCCATTCCTTCCGACCCTCGTTCGTGACCTGCAACGAACGGGCATGCGGGTATGCTCCACATACCTCCTTGAATCGCAATTCATGGAAGACAAGTACAAATTCTTCAGGTCAGTGTATCTTCTCCATTTATGCCGATCGCCACTTAAATCCTCTATCACACACAGCGGTGTTCTCTCTGCCATGTCTGCAATGGTGAATCTAGAAGTTCCCTGGATCAATATCATGTCCAAAATGGATCTTGTCACGTCCAACAGCGAAGATCCCGCCTCTGGCAGAAATGGTATCCGGAAACGGAAAGACATAGCGCGGTATCTGGATCCCGACCCATTACTCATAGCGGCGCCGTTTGGGGAAAGCAGTGGGGATCTTGCGACGAGCACGAACCCTCGATTCCATGCGCTCAACCAGGCCATTGTCCAGCTGGTGCGTAATTGACCGACGTGCTTCCACAGTGTTAATCTGACAGGGGAATTCGCCCGACAGATTGAGGATCATCCCCTAGTATCGTTTTTACCTCTCGACCTCTCGAGCCCCGATTCGCTAGAAACGGTCCTGAGCCACATTGACTACACCATGCAGTACGGTGAAGACGAAGAACCAAAAGAGGTGCGTCGAGGGTGACACTGTTGATTGAGGTTTCGCTAATAGTGCATTCTCTAGCCCCATGATCTCGATGAAGGGGACTTCGTTGACATGGAGTGATGTGGTATCTCTTAAGGAGTGTATTAGTAGTCGCTGTATTATTGATGAGAAGTGTCACCATAATACGACCTGGTGTTACAACACGTGGCAACACATCTACAAGATACGCGCTGCTTCCAGCAGGCTCCGCGTAGTATTTTGCATTACTGGATGCCCTAGTACTAACTGGCTGTGCAAGAAGCAAGGACAACAGGGAATTTCCCCTGCGGTTGCGCGCTAGCACCTGGAGTACTAGCCATTAGGATGGGCTAGGAGAAAGGCAAGCATACGGGCGAAGATCCAAAGCTTCGTGCTATGAGGCATCACTAGCACTGGCTGGCGCCGGACTTGATGTCGTTGGACCGTCTTTCTTCAACTGTTTCGCCATCATGGCAGCACTATTCCCTCTAAATCGTTTCCGCATATCCAGCTAGAGGCCGTCCACCTTAGCGCGAATTTATAACATCCTAATAGCGTAGCACGCACCATTCCTCTTTTACATTCAAATGTCGCCTGCCTCAGGGACTGGCACTCCTCAGGGAGCTCATCAGCATGGTGCTTCAAGCACTCCGACGGCAATAGACCTTGCTTGCTGACGCAGTCCGAGCGTAGAATGCACTCTTTGAGGGCGGCAAGGAGAGGCTCGCAGGACATGGCGGGCAGCGATGAAGAGCAAGTCCGGCAGCCGGTCCGAGCCGGACTTGCTTTCCATTATGCCGCCACCAGCCCTGCGAGCTCTCTTCCGACACACGCCCACCGTCGCACCCGTCCCGCACAGGTCCATCCTTTCGGTCTCTGGCTCCGATGCGCCGCACTTTCTGAACGGTATTCTCTCCTCGACCGTTCCGCTTGCGCAACGAAATCCGTTCTTCTCTTCCTTCTTGCATGCCCAGGTACGCACAGACACTGGACATGATCATAACAATCTACTCAAAAGCTTACTACAGGGAAGAGTGCTCTACGATGTCTTTGTATACACCCAGACCGACCCGATGAAAGGGGGCGAGAGCTACCTCATAGAGTACGATGCACGGTCGCCCGAAGCGCCGCCGCTCATGCCTATGCTGAAGCGGTACGTCCTGCGTTCGAAGGTAAAGATCCGCGACGCGTCGGATCAGTATGACGTCTGGGCGTCCTGGGGGTCTGAGAAGGAGAGCATCTGGGAGACTCCGAGGAAGTGGAATTTTGCTCGGAGCGGTGCTATCGAGCCCGTCTGGGATGCCTCCGAGGGTTGGCCGTGGGGTGCGGAGGACTGTCTTATCCGGGACAGACGCGCCGTGGGTATGGGGCATAGGAGGCTTGTGAGGAAGGGCGACAGACGTAAGAATGGGATAGGGTCGGCGGGATGTCTGGCTGATACCAATACTTACTTCCAGCGCCCGAGGCCGCTACCCACGACGAGGCTCAGCATGATGCCTACTTGCTTCACCGGATACTGCACGGTGTCCCCGAGTCCAGTACGGACATTGTGCCCATGCAGGCCTTCCCCATGGACTCGAATTTGGACGTAATGGGTGCATGTGAGTGCCATGATAAACTCGTAGGTCAACGCCACTCTGACTCTGTGCAGTGGATTTCCGGAAGGGATGTTACGTCGGTCAGGAGCTGACAGTTCGCACGTACCATACCGGCGTTGTCAGAAAACGGGTCCTTCCTGTGATTATCCACTCAGGTGATGAGGCGTAAGTATGCTTCATATGCATAGCACGCCCAGGCCTTAACTTGTCCCTCCTTAGCCCCTTGAAGACAGGGACCTTACCGGCAAACGGAGCGACCTTCCAGCCAGGCCTTGATGTTCGCGCTTCCGTCAACCATTCACCTGATGACAGCAGACCGATGCCACGGCCGCGAGGCACCGGGAAGTTGCTGAGCTCCACGCAAGGAGTGGGCCTCGCTCTATTACGGTTGGAGCACGTTGAGGGCTGGGAGAAGGGCGATATCGGTCTGTCATTTGAGGAAGGTGAACAGAAGACCAATTGGTCAATCTCCCCTTGGTGGCCCGACTGGTGGCCACGACAGACAGAATAGAGCTACTCGCAGTCCGTGTATTGTATTTGGCACTTACCTTCCGGATGAAGTACTATCGAGGACGCAGTCAGCGTTCTGGCATGCTCGGTTTGGGCTCCCTGTAAAATCCCCGAGAACCGCGATCGAAGTAGTAACGTGTCTATTTGGCCTTGCTGAACCATTTCTTCAAGTTAGTCTGTCCAAGTCTATCTACTATCTTCTTCACCTCCTCCCGCTCAGCCATACACCTGTACTTTCCAAACTCCTTCGCGACATTCGATGAAGAAGGCCCAGACATCACAAAGGCCCTCACCCTGATCATATACTCGAATGCCTGCAGGTTATAGGAATTACAAGGTGCTCGAACTACTATGAAGCGGAGAAGCACGTACTGCCAGCAGAACTTCCCGTGTACATTTCATCATGCCGATGCCGCCGCCTTCTACTTGAACAGGGGCCGACAAGGATGTGCGCACTTGATCTCGGAATGTTTCGTGGAGCATCTCGAAAGTAAAGGCATCGTGTCCGCTCGTCCGTGCGTGGGTAGCGGCTATGAGGAGGCACATGCACGGGTAGGAGAGTGCTGAAGGTGCTCGTGGTCAGTCGGGGACATGGCTTAAAGGACGCGTCAATACTTACATTGCAGGAAGGACAGTCTAGGGGGACATCGCTGCTCAGCCACCGCGGAGGTGAGTTGGACAGCCGTTGGGAATGGGTTCAGCGGTGTAAGACCAACGATTGTCGCTGTCTACGACGGAGTGATGTCAATTTAATGCATGCTAGGTTGTACAGAAACCCTTACAAGTATTCGGCTTAATACAGACACGTCGCGGGTTAAGGCAAACGTCTCGTTGAAGATCTCTCTTGTTGCCCGGTCAGCGAGGAATTGCTCCACCGCTTTATTCCACAGCGGCGACCATTCCTCGGCTTTGATATTGTCTGGGGGAGGCGTAGTGAGTGCACCCCTCGCTACAGCGATGTAATCCGTCAGTCTTCTCGGACTGGCAGTTCGTAGCATACGGCCCGAGAAGCGGCTCTTCACTCTCTTCTCGAGCAGGTTGATAGTGTCCACGCGGGTGGTGACGCCGATGACAGCGACGCCTTTCATGTCGTCACCGACACGACAGCTCTGAGCGGTGTCCAGTAGGCAGTACAACAGAGCTTGTCGGGGATGGAGTGCAAATAGGTCGAATGCCTCTAGGATAATTACTGTGGGACGCTTGAGTGTAGGTAGTGTCGAAATAAGGGCGGGGAGGTGCGATGAGGGGGGAAGTGCAACTGGGACGTCGTCGTCTTCGTCCGCGACGCCGTCCACTTCAGCGTCGGCTGAAAAGGAAGAGCCCGTCTGTTGAGCTGCCTGGCGCGCGATCTCGCGCATAGCCAGGCGATCTGTGGTCTGGACGTGACCGGATAGACGGATTACAATTGGTTTCTGGGATTGAGATGCCAGAGCAGTTTCAACTATCTATCGTAGTGATTGTAAGGGAACCCCAGGTGCGCGACAGATAATATAACTTACTCGCGTTTTCCCGCTACTACGAGGACCGATTAACAGGCAGGAGTTGCCTTCCCCACGTTCCACTGTACCTCTCAGCAGGTCGTCCAGTTGTTGAAGAGTCAGTTCGTTTGCAGGGGCTTCCTCATCTTCATCCTCCTCGTCAGCCCGTGGCTGCTGCATTGGGAGATGCTGCAGTGCCACCAATACAGCAGCTTTCTGAGCGTCGAGAGATTCATGCAATTCTTTAGGTAATACACGGGGCAACTTTGATAGAGACTCTGGTGCATGAGTGAGTTTCATGCGCTTCGCCGGGGACCTGGTTGGTGACGGCGTTCGCCTTTTGGCAGGCGTAGTCGGGGGATTCTCCGTTGCTCTAGTTCTCTTCGATGGGGATGACGGGGTCTGCAAAGGCACAACCTCTGGGTTCTGGTCATCGTCCGCTTCTTCGAGCTTTCTACGCCCTCGGGTAGCAGGGGCCCTTGCACCTTGCGAGGAGAGTTTTGGCCGAGAAGCAATCTCCACAGAATGCATAAACATACGGGGTTTCTTTTTGGGTTCCGTCTTAGTTGCTGCAGTAGAGCTCGTATCCTTCGTAGATCTTCGTTTCGAGGGAGAGATATTCAGCTCATCCTCAGAAACCTCTTCGATCGGCTCGACCACGAGCTGGGTGTCGTTCCCGCGGGCTTTACTGCGCGTACTGCTAGAGGTAGCCACTGTACGCTTTGCTTGACCAGAGCTGTTGCTAGAGCCAGCAGGCTTGGCTCCAGGAGGTCTACCGCGCCGTTTCGGTGGAGGGGGCGGTGATGCCGGCACCTCTAATGCGGGCTTCTGGGAGCGTGTCCTAGGCCTGGAAGATGTAGCCGGAGCAGCTGACGTGGACGCGTCAGGCGCTGATTTGCGTCTTGGAGGCATGTATAACAAGTCCGACGACAGCGATGATGATAGTAGACGCGAGTTCGAGGACGTCGAGTTGATTCTCCGGTCACGGTGTGGCAAGCAGATAACGCGACGCGTACAAGGAACGCGACGGGTCACACCCATAACTGCGTCCGTGACTACTGTCACCGCCGTTGCAATTGGCCATTTTGCCACACTTCTGCTTACTGCCAAACCTTACTGATACTCACGTCTCCCTACAAACATCTGTTGACTATGGGCTTCAGTGGGTCGGCCTATGAGCTGCTTTAAGCTCTTACTAAAGCTGACGTTTGGATAGGCTGGCTCGATGGACTAATGCGCCCAGCACTGGACTGGATCTCGTTACGGAAAATATTCAACACAACTATGCGGTGCGTACACCACTCTTGGTATAGCGTTTAATTTCCGTCAAACTTTGGATGTCTTAGGGTGTTGTGATTGGTAAATGGCAGTTGTCTATCCGCTCCTACCGATCCACCCTGGGTACAATACCTGGTTTCCAAATACCTGCTGAGCGTTCCATGGCTGCTCTTACTATGGATAACAACGTCTTTGTCGTCCTAGAGGATCCCATGGCACCTACTCGAGCAGATTTCTTGCAACATGTTGCTACTCTAGACCCGTCCCAACCCGTACCGGATCCATCACATTACCGGTCGACGTTCTTGACCCTTAGACCGCCTGGCGCCCTGGAGCAACTCTTGGCTCAACTGAAAGCAAAATGGGTGTCGTCGCGACAATCAGCACCTGATACCTCCCAAAGAGGATCCTCCTCCGGTTCCCAGGTCAGGATAGAAGGCCGGATCTTCTCCATTGGCAGTGACTGGATTGTTCGTGCGGGAACGGTGTTGTTAGGGGGCGGCACTAATTCCACGAAAGGTATGCTTCTTGAGGTACGTTTGCCGCTCCCTTCGTCAATCTGCATGCACCCACGCAGATGGATAGGCCGAATATCGGCCTTTGCCCGTCCTCCACTCCCAGACAGCGGATAGTGCTTCGGAGCTACTATCGAACCTCCTCACCGCTATACTACCGAATGTCCGCGACGCGAAGATTGTAGCAGTCACGATCAGCGACTCGCAATGGGAAGAGGTACTTTGGGATCGTGAACAAGAGGAGGACAATATTGAGGATAAGCAAGAAGAGATCGTCGATGATATCTTTGTTTCTGGTGACCAAGACTTGCCTGTTCAAAGGAAAGGAGACTGGATAGGTTTAGAGCGTGATCGCCGGTCCGCGTTCCTGATTATTGGTGCACTGAGATCGGAAGGTATATTCTGACACTATCAATATCGCCATGTCTTATTTCTTGTCTGTCCTCGAGAGGATGTGCACGTATACAAATGTTGTAGCCTGAAGTCGTACTTGAGCTTGTTATCGACGTGCCATAGGCTAAGTCAGGATTTGCAAATATACACACCCAATTGATATCCAACTCTGTATCAAGGTTGTCACTCACTGCTATGACTCGGTGCCGTCAACTCCGCTAAGTCCTGCGCGCGTTGCCCTCCTCGTGCATTATGATTTCTGCTCTCACAACCTCGACCCCTTGGATATGTCGTTCTTGTGCCATGAAACGGCTTTTGCGTCGCGCTCCAGTCACGCACGGCGTCAACACTGAACGCCGCCAGTCCACTGCCTTGCATTTCTATCAAAACAGGCAGCTGGAGTTGTATGCATCGAAGCAGACCAAGAGGTTAACCCTGAGGCAGCTGGTATTGTTCATGCATTGGCACGCAAGGTCGCTATTCTGAATCCTACGTCAAGGTCTTCTTTGGCCGATCTATGAATGAGGAGCGGTTAATCCAGGTTCATGACTGGCGTACATGACTTCAAGAGCATCGTTGGCTAATGCAACATAGAGCGGGAATTATGTTCGGACCGAACTACCTGTTCGTATAGCACATCGCATACGGGACCTCCAAGCTCTACCATATGTCGTAGTCACGCAGGAAGGCGTAGCCCGGGTCTATGAGGTACGTGGTCGGTAGAATGAATGGAAGGTTTTCAGGCGAACTATGATCGAATACAGCTATACTGGTCCGCATTCGAGAAGTAGGGAGCTATACTCTGAATACGCTCGATCCTCACGCCGTCTGGGGTTCCAGATTCCGCCGGTATCCAGAAATCAAAACCTTGTCCGACAACGAGGCGTTCTGCGCATTCCTGCGTGACATTCTCGAAGAACAGTAATAACGCTACACCTCCTTGTCCTTCTGATCAGCCATGCTCAACCTTACGTGGTCTCTAGTGCGGCAGTTATCCCTAGCCTTTCTCTCGGGTTATCACTGTCATCCCCTTATCTCCCTCCGGACCAGCTGGATTCTTTCATGCGACGCATGCTAGTCTCGAGAATATCTCGGCGCGTCCTTGCAGAGCATCATATAGCTCTGTCAGAACACTTTGCGCGGCGCGATTCACGCTCTGGGGATGTCGGTATCATCGATACTGGCTTAAACATCAGCGAGAGCGTGAACAAATGCGTGAAATTCCTTAGGGACCGTCGATTTGATCTTGAGGAAGATGGAGTGGACATGCCAGATCAAGATAAAGAGTGGCCGGAAGTCGTAGTGGAGGGCCATCTGAATGCGAAGTTCTCGTATATCAGGGAACACCTCGAGTACGCCAGTCCTATTGGAATTATGACCCAAACTAAGATCCCACACAGATACATAGTCTTCGAACTGCTGAAGAATGTGGGTTATTTCGACCTTAATAGTATATCCTCCTCATCCGTGACGCAACTCATATGCTCAGTCGATGCGTGCTACTGGATTGAAACATCTCGACAAGTCTACGTTGCCCCCTATACATGCAACCATTGCTGCTAGTACTGACGAAATCGGAATCCGCATATCAGATCAAGGCATGTCTTCCACTTCCGGAAGAGTAATCAAAGCGTTAAATCGCTTTACAGGAGGTGGTTTGGTGATGCCATATATAAGGTCACCACAAGACCTTTTCTCTTTCTCCCATACCCGCAACGCTGCGCGTTTGGAAACGTCGCGAATCGGAGCGCTTCGCACAGTCAGCTCCAGTAAACAGGGCATGAAAGCTACCGTCGACGAACAACTACAGTGGTGGAAGCGACGCAGACGGGACTCCGCACCAAGCTTTGATGTTGATGCGCGGTCGGATGATATCGAGACGGAGGCAGGCGTTGCCCCTCATCCCAGAATCGGTATTGGACTGCCGATGAGTAACATTTTCGCGAGGTACGTGCAGACGCGAATGGCGAACCCCTCCTTCTGAGCATTATTGTAGGTACTTCGGAGGTTCCCTTGAACTCATCTCTTTAGACGGTTGGGGTATGTGGGCTCCCTTCGTAATGTTTGCGCATATCTAACTTTCACTCAGGAACCGACGCCTATATCCGTCTACCGAAATTAGTGAGTCGAGTGTCCCGCATCTCAGATGACTGACTGATCTATCTGTTACAGGGAACAAACCTCGAAGGTATCGAATTATGACAAACAGCGCACAACTATCACACCCCACATTATGCATGTGAGATCTAACGACGCTTAACGACAAAGCCCGGCGCGCCGGACCTATGTCACCCGCGATGGACCTCCTACTGCCCGGCAACTACTCGTTTTGTGTCAAGCCATCCACTGCGGTAGTGTAGAAACTGCACAACATGGTGATTGCGGCTTAGGAGCAGAGCCACGCCCTCATCGCTTGTATTGCGCGGCCTTCTTCGTCATATAGACACAACTCACAAGAGGTACTTTGCTTCTGAGCCAGGGTAATGCTTCCGCCTCGATTAGTGGACATCCATCCATTACCAGAGATTGCAGCGGCTTGACACGTCGGACAGAATTCTCGACCTGCTCCGAGTCAACCGCCGTCGTAGCGCTCTGTCCATCTGTCAAACGTGACTTGACAAGGCGGACAAGTGGCCCTGTCTTGATAGCGGGACAGTGTGAAACATTTAGGTGCTGTAATGAAGGGCATAGTGGCGTCGACCCAGCCGGAGGTTGGGCAGCAAGGGCTTCGACAATATCGTTTATGTCTCCACCCATGCGAGCGGTAGCATCCCCTCCTATATGAGACACCTCGAGTGTCTCGAGCGCATCGGCAGCACGGAGAAGTTTGAGAATAGTAGATGGAGATACACTGCATTTCTGCATCCTGAACTCCGTAAGATGTTGCACGCCATCATGTATAAGTTTCTGTAGACTGGGATCTTGACGACCACGCAGTGCGGTGAGTGTCAAAGTCTCGAGACAAGGGAGTGATATCATAGAGATTAGGAAGTCTGACCAGACACTACAATGGGCCAGTTCCAGGGATCGGAGATGTGGTAAGGCCAAGGGGATGACATCGTCGTCTTGTCTGATACCCATGAGCATATGTTCGGTCAAGCCTCCGGCAAACGATAGAGTCTCGAGCATGGGATTGGCCCGTAAACAGGACAGCACCCCGTCCATAAATAAAGGACAATCATACGCAATTAATTCACGGAGGGAGGATACTTGGACAGAGAATGCATTCCAATCGAAGGAGATCGAACGGACTTCCAGACGCCGTAGTGCTGGCATTGGGTGACTGGAAAGACTGCTTGGGTCTCCAGCTTCACAGGCTATCTCCTGTATGTTCCGGAGCAAGTGTTCCTGCTCGCGGGCATTGAGTGGATGCAATATATGGTGGAAGCCCAACAGTGACGATGAGGTCCGGAAACTCCGTAGGAAACTCCAGCGCGGTAAGTTTGGCGCTAGGTCGGTGTCACTGAAATCCTTTCTTATGCTCAAGTCCTTGACCATTCCAGCTGAGCGGGCATCCCACAGCATTGCCTTCTTGCCAGGACGCTTGCGCGAGAGGACCAAGGTACTCCAGAGAGTCGGAGTCTTCAGCGAGATGTCTCGCCAATGCTGGCAGACATGTGACAAGACAATGACACGGGCAGAGTCCTCCTCGACAGATAAGGAGAATATAGTGCCGATGATCTCCACCGGAAGTTTACCAAAATGGTAGAAAGTTGCTGCATGTTGTTTCTTTTTCTCCCGAGCAAGAGCAGCCTGAGCAGCTCCAGCATTCCCTTTGATGAGACGCAAGTCTTCCGCACGTTTTTGATCCCCTTCTTTTAGCCTCTCGAGAGCCAAATCAGCCATAGTCACAGCAGGCGTATACTTCTGCAGTTTGAAGAAAAGTCTCGACGACCGCGCGTAACCCTGCCATTGAGACGGGCCTGCATCGATTGTAGCCTTGGCATCCCTAAGCGCGTCTTTCGTCCGGCCTAGCTTCTCCAAGACCGCTGCGCGGGAGTCGTAGAGATTATAATGATTTCCTCCCGCTTCAATAGCCTGGGAACAGAGGAGGTAGGTAAGCTGGAGACTAAAGGGCTGCAGCTCACCTTTGTGAAGTGATCTAGTGCGTCTTCCAAGTTGGAGGATCGGAACGCCTTAACGCCTTGGTCAAAATGCCCTTTCCATGACATGACGTCCTCAATGACAGCGACAAGTAGTCATGAAGCGACGAGTTATACGGCGAGCTTGCGGCCAGCTAACTCGGACAACAACGAGTCAACTATCTTTGCCACAAACGCGGTCGTCACATGCTTGTCACAACGTCACGTCGATGAGCGTCGCGATCGTGCCTCATGAGAGCGAATTGCGGCCATCGATTTATCGTTAATCATTCGCGCCTCAATACTCAGCTCAATTGGACATAAATGGGTGAACCTGCATCTCATTCCATGCGCAACCCATGCAGGGCAGGGAGGGCTACTTAGCTTGTACATTACCCGTAAATAGATAAGGTAAGCATTCACGTCTTTGTCACTTTCCTGAACAACCGGCTCCGTTCCAGATACCCCATCAAGAGGCACCTGACCCGATAGGTCCCCCTTAGTTGCTCCCAGTGATACCTCCCGTAGCGCCAGTTGCGGCAATACGGGCGGTGGCATCAGCCTCCGTCGTGCAAGTGATGGACTTAAAAGAAGAGATGAGAAACCAATCCAAGAAAGCGAGACTGGTATCACTCACAGTGCCAGCGCTGTTGACAAGGGGGAGGGCGAAGCACTGAGTGCCACCAGCGCACTGGGTGGTGACAAACTTGCCGCCGACACATTGGGCAAAGCCACCGTTCACGCAGGCGCTCTCGCCATCAGTGCACGAATCCGAGTCGGACAGGGTAGCGAATTGGGCATTCTGCTTCTGTGCTTCCTGACCGTTGCTGAGAGTGAACGATTTGGTGCTTCCACTGGCGGCAGCACCTCCGGAGCCAGTGTTGTTTCCGGCTGCGGCACCATCAGAATCGGAGTTGCCAGTTACAGCGGAGCTGGCGGCGGCGGCGGAAGAGGTGGCCGTAGACTCCGTCTCCGAAGCAGACTCAGTCGCAGACGCGGAGGCAGACGCAGTAGTAGAGGCTTCACCGGTAGAGTTGCCACTTGAACTTCTACACATACGTAAACACGAATAATTTGCCGCAACACCGGAACCACTTACCCAGGTGTTCCGGGGCTGGTAACGAGTGTGTTCAGCTGAACCCCGTCAGGCACGGGGCCGTCAGGCTTGGCCGGGCAAGAACCAGGAGGGTTCACGGCGGTCAGACCGAGAGGGACGTTGCCAGTCTGATCACCGCTGAACTTGGTGAAGTCTGAGCCAGCGAACTGGCAGTGGAAAAGTCCGTTCAACTCCTCGTTCTTGGGAGCCGTCTGGCAGTAGGGAACTTGCAAGCTGTCAGGGGCGTTCCGCGGCTGCTGGACGAATATCTGGGCCAGGCGGATCATCTCAGCGTCGTTGTTGAGCTGCTTGGCGAGGTCGATCATCTGATCGGCTGCATCTTGCTGGTCGCAGTTCTTGCCTGCGGCCAGAAGCGACGTGAAGGCGGTTTGGGAGATGGGGTTGCATTGCTGACCACCGCCAGCCTTCAACTAGGTACAAACTCTCTCGTGAGTACACCTGGGGGAATCATACTCTTGACTGCACGTACGCAAGCTTGCTCCCACTGAGCAGTGGAGTCAGCGATCGTTTGGGCGATACGCTTCTGGAGGGGCGTAGGGGCGGCAGAGACGGCATAAATAGCACAGAAGGCAGCAAAGACTGAACTGAGTTGGACCATGGGTGGGTTTAGTTACTACTTGGACGTGAATAAAAATCGTTCAGTCGCTAGGACAAGCGTAGGACAGGAGCACCGGGCTCGAAAAAGAGAGTGAGGCAGAGAATGGATTCAACCTTGGGGTTCCTTCCGGGTTTCTGCCCTCGCTTTTATAGGAGACTTCTGTGCCACCAAACGACGACATGCTCCATAACCGCGTTGACCACAGGGTGAAACCGCCATCTTCTTTGATCTCGAGTAACGGATCGTGGCGGTGAGATCCTATTTACTGACGACAATCAGCTGCGCAGACCCTTGAGTTTGGTTGTCCCCTTGGAGCTTGTTTCTGAGCCGGTTCGCAGGGGCTCGTGCACCTCGAAACACTTTGATCCGGTGGCATCTCCGTCACGAAATGCAATCCTCCCTACAAAGTTGAGGACGCAGATTATGTAAGCGAGTCGCGCAGCGGCTCGCAAAGTGGACGCGGAGCCATTGCAGCGGATGCGCCCAGACGGTTGCCCGAGTAACATATTATCTTGTTTTTTAATATTGTTAGTGTGTCGCTAGTGCAGCGGTTAGTGTGATGGGTTATTTCAGATGCAAAGATGTGAGCTCAAGGTTCAATCCCACCTACGGACAATATTTTTCACTTGTGATGATTCTAGTTGTCTTCACTCCGTAACGCAACTTGGAAATTTTCTTTTGTTCTCTGTCTCATCATGCAATCATTGCAAGGCACCGATATTGATGACATTGTGGCACTTTGAGTCCGGACAAGGGCGAATCTATACACAAAGCCTTCACTTGGTATTATACTTTGGGGTTCAGTTTCAAAAAATTAAAACTACATGTGTACTGATATACAAAACCATTCAACTTCTCATGATCATGGGAGGTGGTGTTACCGGTGTACGAATGAATTGCAGTGAGTACACAACCTCCTCACCGCCTTAGGATTCCCATTCCGAAGCGAGTCGCCCCGACTTCAGACGAAGTCCTTCGCGACGCTGCGGGGTTACCGCACAGTGTCTCGACCTTCCATTTATAGCGACTTGCGTCCTTAACTTTGTAGGGAGGATTGCACTTTCTCATCTCCGTCCCGCCTTCATCATAAGTACGCCTGAAAAGGAAATACAGCGAGGGTGGCACGTCCGCAGCCTCGATGGCGTCGAACGCGTCGAGACCGACACTGGCAACTATGACGACTCAAAGACCGACACGCTCAGCCTCGCATAGGTCCCCGCCACCGTCTTCGCCTTTGACAGGCCCGTCGTCTCCATTCCCCCGCCATGTTTCGTCGCGCTCGCTGTCAGTGCCCTCTTCACCTCTTCTCAGCCCTATGGTGCCTTCAGCAAATATGGCAGGGATTCTGAATGTGCCAGCGAGGAGACTATTAATGCCCACTGTGCGAGCCCCTAAGTTGCCTATTGTCGCTACGGCGAATGGTACAGACGGCCAGTCCAACAGTGCATCCCCACGATCAAGGCATAAGCACTCCGGGTCTAAGCTCATACGATCACGGTCGGGTTCAACGTCCTTGCAATCCTCGCCCGACCCGTCTACTGTAGCGGAATACGCGGGCGAGCTTTGGCTGGGGCAGAAATGTAGGTTTGATATTGTTGAGGAACAGATTGAGCTCGCGGGGTATCAACTGTATGTCGTCGAGAAATGGTGTGTTTTGATTGGACTTATGAGCACAATCTCTACTGCTAAGCAACAACTGGTATCAGGATCGTAGAAAGAAGACCAATTACTGTCTTGACGGTCTACACAGGTGACCTGGAGCACAAAGTGTGGTCTCTCTTTATCCGGATGTTTGAGGCAGCTCCTCACTATCGTCGGTTATGCCGGTAGATAACCGTTACAGCGCTGAGCCCATCTGCCTCATTATCACAAACCGAAGCCCAGCAAGAGTGGGACAGTGTCTTACACGGTCTCCGCAGAGACGGTGCCCGGCCTAAAGAGGTCTGTTCTTCTGATAGTCATCATATTGACATACCTTTTCGTTGAACTACTTCTCCTCAAAGACAGACGACGGGACGCTTATGGTAACATCTCTGGCGAACTTCCGGTCTGACTTCACAATCGTGCACATCCCCGGTGGGAATTTTCTAGATATCCAAGAGCAATTGTACACAAACATCAACCTGCTTCGTATGGGTTGCAGCGGGCGGAGTGCTTTAACGTTGGAGGAGCCCAGGTATGATCCCGCCCGAGGTCCCCGAATGTCGATCTGATAGCTTGTCAGTGACACTACGAAGGACCGCTTTGTATCCATGTATCATTTCCCTACCAAGATACGATCAGCACCGCTGTTCAATCCTACAGTCCTTGAACTGGTCAAGTTCATTCAGGCAGGGCTTGCCATGTGCAATATGTATGATGCGGTACAGACGGATGGAAGAGACAGGGATAAATGGTGCAGGGAAATTGACGGATTACTGTGCGACGATACCGCAGACGGCATCGGACGATGGGTCCTGGAGATTGGAGAGGCCGTGGTTGGGGTTGAGGTGGGTAGTGCTATCCCCGATTGACTTGGTGATCACGTCAGAACCTGGATCTGATCACTACCTTGGGGATTACCCGGAATGTCCGACACTTGAAGCCGATGGAACGACTGGCCGACCCTACCGTAGTATCTGCACTTTTGAGCCTCATCGTAACGGTCCGCAACAAACTCAGGGCCATTGGATTTAACCATGTAAGTCATGGCCCATTTACGTTATAGATATAAGTATTCATGGTGCTTTGATGACTAGATGATACCGAAAGATCCGTTTCTCGATCCTGAAGGTTTTATTACTGGACTGTCACAATACCACTTTAGTGGTCGTGCTCATCACGGACACGGCTCGTCGGCGACTTCACTGACTTCGACCCCCAACCTCTCTATCTCGTCATACCATAACAACCCCGCGACCAATGGCAGCCCACCTGGCGACGGGTCCCAATCTTCCTCGGTGTTGTATCTCAGTCGGCCTGTGATAGAAGCTATATCTCACTCGTACGAGAAAGCAAGGCAGTCGGACTCGTATAAAGTCCACAGAGTCCTTCTCAATAAGCTGGATGACTTGACAACTGACATACGCAGTGCAGCTTCAGGCGGAGACGGTCACTTGTCCGGTGATGCCGGGGGCTGGGCGATCAACCCTACTCTCGACATGGCCCTGTTCGTGAGAGGTGTAGTGAGTGGAGACAAGAAGGAAGGGATTACCAGTCTGAGGTTGCTCTGGACTGGTCGAGTATCTGTCTTGCAAGAACGACGAAGACCCCCTGAACCGGTGTTGACCAACGAAAGGAGCAAGAAGGATTCCATTGGTAGCGAAGGAGATGAAAAGACAGATGGCAGAAGCTCCGATAGTGACGGTGAGAAGTTCACCGCACCTTGGGGTGGTCGAGTCCAGAAAAAGATAGAGTCATGGGCGGCGTAAGTGAGGGATTGTGATGTTGCAAGTATGCACTCATCCTTGCCCCATTCTATCGCCCATAACAGGCTCAGTCGCAAGAGGCATAGTGTAGATCTCAGCAAAGCAAAAAGCGAACAAACTTCGCCCTCGTCTTCGAAGCCGCAATCACTGCAAGTGCCTGAGCTAGTTATCTCACCGTAAGTGGACGCGTACCTGCCTATATCTTATCCTTAGCATTTATATATCAGAGATCCTGACGAAGAAGAGGTACTGAGTAGTGGTCAGGTCTCCCCCACTCGTGAGTTCAACGTCTACCTTTTGGAGGTTGCATTTATCTTCAGTCAATCACATGTAGCTGAGGGCCAGTATAATCGTTCTCTCCTTGCTATCGGACAATTACCGCGCACCGAAACCTCTTCCACACCTAGCATATCCACTTCCGATTATGAGCGACGTATCACCGAGTTCAATCAGAAGCGTCCCTCTACGAAGCCTTACTACCAAAGCAGAATCGTTAGCTGGTCAGACCCTCTCAGTGCCAGAGGAATCATGGATGAGGATGAGCAGGTGAGCGGCAGAGAAAGCGCCAAGGAAAGCGGAAAAGAGAGTGGTAAGGACGAGCAAAGGCGGGAACGGAGGCGCAAGCGAGAAGGATCAGGACTCCTTCGCGGCGGACGCTTAGCCAGAGTAAGTGAGCACGGCGAGTTCTTTGTGGAGGGTACCCGGGACGACTTGGATGTCGGCGAACACAAGATTGTTCCGACTCTCCGGAGGTAGGCCCCAGCGTTGATGCCAGCGGGATTCGATTGACAAAGTTACGTCGTAGATCACGTAGCTTCGATGGAGCCGTGCCTGTTGCAGGGATTCGCATCTTACCACTCGACAGATTGAGGATAGATGTCGAGTTGTGCGGACAGATGCTGATCATGCGGCGTAGAGAGCGACACTTGCACAACGTCCTTGATTGTCTACAGGTCAGCGAAACGAATTGGTGTTCCGTTTGGTTCGCCTAGTTTAACACTACTCGTTAGGTGATCACAAGATCGCTGTCGGAAACGAATGCACAATTACGCGAGGATTACCGGTCCCATACGGCGGCGCTGAAGGACCTGGAAGCCAGAGCCCAAGTCATCGCCGATATTGACGCTGAACGTACGAAGGTCGATGCGATGGTGCAAGAGACGCACGCCCTATCCTACGAATCTGCGCAATTCCGAGTGCCGGAGCTATGGTACATGGCATTACCACCCAGGCGGAAGGTCCTGCAGCTCCGAGAAAAAGTATTCGGCACGGGTGGGCGCCCGCTGCCCCCTGGTGTACACGGCGCCCATGGCCGCTTCAATCGACTGCAGTGGACGCTAGACGGCAGAGAGAGGCTGGTCGATCGATATGGGAGGACAGAGAGTGAGGCGGAGGAAGAAGACGCATTACCGGACGAGTACGGTCTCTACCCGCCGTACGAAGAAGAGGACGTTGTGGCTCATCAGGGTATGAAGCCTACTTGGCTGCTGAACCTCTTCAATAGCTGGGCTGGTCAGTGGGGTCTCTTTACGGCCAAGACGAAGGGGAAGGGGAAGGCCAAAGAAGTGAAGGCTAGGACGTCGACAGATGAGTCGGACGCGCCCGCCCACCCGCAGTCTGACGAAGATCCGCCTACGTCTCCGACGTCCCCCAGATCCGGTGAATCTTAAGATTTCTTTTCTTGGATTCTTGTGTTCTTCAGGTATCTTAGTGACTTCATTATCCACGTTGACTCCTGCGGGACTGTCCTGTAGCATAAGCAAGTGTGTACAGTATATGGAGGTATAGTTTATTCGTGGATATCAGACAGCACATGTGCAGAACCCCACTACTTTCTGACCATCTTCCCTTGCTTTTTCCGGATACTGCGTTTCCGCTCGCGTTCCAGCGCCTGGCGCAGGTGAGCGGCGTCTCGCAGACTGTTGAACGCACACATACCTTTTTCTGCTCAGCTGCACTGAGTTTAGAGAGCCTCTCCTCCTCGGCTTTCTTCTTTGCAGCTTGCTTGCTCTCGATAGCCTAGCGCTTGATAAGAGACTGATCAGTGTGAATCCTCAACCAACACACCTCTTCCTGTTTCTCCTTCTCCTCGGCGACCCTGAGTTCCCTGTCTACCTCCTCTCTGACCTTCCTAAGCTTGGTCCTCGTTTCGGGCCGGAGATTTGTGACAGCCCTATCGAGATTGTCGATGAGTTTGAAGGCAGCGGAGACGATGGGGAGGGTGGCTTGTGCTGAGGAAGGAGGAGGAGCCTTTAGCGCGAGCAGGATGTGCTTTGACCGAGTGTAACCCGCCGAGTTGGGGCGCGTCTGGGGTTGATCGGTGATCTAGGAGGCTACGGTATCAGCACTAGAATTCCGATAGAGGAGGCCGTATTGGGATGGAACCCACTGAAAGGGAGCGGAAGTAAGGCAGAATCTCCGGGTCGCTCAGAGCCTTCACGAGTGAGAAGTTGTTGATTGGCTTGAGAAGGTTATCCGTGACATCCGCAAATTCTAGTCATGGGGCACTGTAAGCGCTGAGCGGGAAATTGTCGGCTGTGTCCTTGACCTACCAGACATGACAGTCAGGGACGCTGGCAGTGCGGCATTGTCAGTAGTCTTGGTGAATGTCTAGATGACATACGGCGCAAGAGCATAGGTCCAGGTACGCGGACATTGAGAACAACCGACTTACAAGGTCCCATCGCTCCTTCCTAATCTCCTCCAGCTCATCCTTCGCAACAACCGCCCAGACAAAATCGGGGCCACTGCTCAGCTCAAAGTCAAGCAGAATCTCGTCCTTGGGATTGTACTTCAGGTCGGTGAGTCCCCACAGGATCTGGCCGAGGTATTGGACGGGATCATGACGGGGACGGAGCTTGAAGACGGTATGGAGACGCTCGACACGGCGGCGGCCGGTGGAGAAGTTGAAAAAGTCGGAGTATCCGTCCTGGGTTAGGCCTTCATTCGTGGGCTTTGAGAATTGGGTAGACAGGAAGGGCAGGTGGGCATCAAGCCTACAGTGGCAGGTTAGTCTCAGGAACAGAGTTGTGTGCTGTCCGTCGTATACCATTTGCTTGCACGCTGGGCATTCCTGTTCTTGCCAATCCAGAACAAGACAAGATAGAGGATGATACCCAGCGCAGCTAACCCCTCGATTTTGAATTCTTCCAACGAGTTATGTCAACGAACGTTACAGTCGAACGTTTACAGCATTACACACCGGCTGGCCTGAAGACGAAGTTCTTCCATCTGTACTCGAGGCCGTTGTACTCGGCGGGGACGACAGGAGGCGGCGGGGTGATGCCCTGGAGGAGTCTGGCGAGAGACATGGCCCACGACTTGCTTGCCGCTGGAATTCGAAGCTGTGACGAAGCCCGGTTGGATCAACCGAAGCTATCGGCAACAGCCGCGCTGTCAATTATGACAAGCGCCCGGCGGGTGTGATGCAGTTTGTTTCATTTCCCACTGCTCGCTATGTCATGCCTCTACTCTATGCCCTCTCTTCCGCCCACGACATAGGTACGCGATGGTAGCCCACCCGTCTTTGTTGCCCGCTGATATCCCGTATCTTGGCAGTCATTTCATGATCCTCCACGAGGACCACTTATAGATCTATCTGATCAGTCCAGTAGATGCAGGTGAGCCACACAGATCAAGTATAGTGTCTCGAGTGATATCTGAACGTGGTGTGTTAGGCAGGTCGCAGTCCAGCTACAGATTATGGCGCGTTTGTAGTCGGCGTCCTCGGCCGGATGACCCGGGAAAAGGGCACCATAGACCAAAGGATGCTCCGGCAATGCCTCGGTCTCTCGTCCTCCTACCTCCTCACAGACACAAGCATGAACCCAGACACAGGCATCACAACATGGGCGACGGGGTTCCACAGACTCGTCGATGTCCTCGTCGCCCTGCACGCCAGGGGCGAGCTGGAGCTCGAGACCGTGAACGAGGCATCGAAAGCATGTTCCGAGTGCTGGAACGTATCTGGCGCCTGGAAGGGCATGGAGGGCTGTCGGGAAGGGGTGCGGGGTGTCGCTGCGAAACTGAAGAGTTTACTCGACGAGAACGGACGGACGTACCGCGGCGAGAGGGTGTACACTCCGTAGTCCCCGGCTCTGTGACACGGGCGCCCACAATCCGACTGTCTCGTTGCAGGCCTCATGCCTGTCATCTGTTCCTTCCCTCGCACATCTGTACCGATTCCGCGTAATTACCTGGGCGCCTCGGAGACATCTCCCCGGCGTCTAATGCATACTGTGTGAAATCATGTCGTCCAGAAGGCTGTGTATTCGGGCTTGGAGACCTGTGCCTGGCTGTTGTGTAGCGCTCACGGGGCAGACCCATATCAACACTAATAATGGGAGTCCCTGTCAGTGTCACCGACATCGATTCTCTCTACCGCGACCGCGAACATCATGTTCGAAGACGACCTGCAAGACGATGTTCCCCCGCCTGCGTACGAGGCGTCGCAGCAGGAACTAGATCGTAAAATATCACTGGCGGTACAGCAGTCGTTGTCGATTTCCCAGGGCGCACTGGGCGCCGTTGACGGCGAGGAGGTTTGGGAGGAGTGGGACGAAGCTGCATTCGAGGCTGCTGCCGCGCGAGGTGCTGCTCAGACTGTAGGTGCCGGTCCCTCTTCACCGGTGTCACCGACGAGGGCGTCGGCGCCGGGTACTGGTGAAAGTGGCGGCGGATCCGGTGCCTCCTCCTCTGCCATCCAGCCCCTGCGCATCGTGAAGAAGAAGAAAACTCCTTCAATATCCTCGGCTGCAGAGGAGAAGCGCAAGCTTGCGCTCGTTGTGCGGAATGAGGAGCGCCAGCCTTCTGCGCCGAGTTACCAGTCGAGTCGGTCGGGTTCGTCTGTTCATGATCGCTCGGTACACGAAGTACCTGAGGACGACGACTATGATGTCCGTTCAATCCCTCCACCTCCATTTGCCCCTGCACCTAGGGTGCAGGATGTAGCCTGGCGGGACACGGATTCGAGGATAGCATCCCCGTTGTCTTCCCCAAGACTGGAACCGTCCGGTTGGCAGGCCCATGGACCCGCGAACACGCAGGTCCGACCCTTCAGTTTGTCTCCCTCACCAGGACCAGAGGGCTCGTCATCCTCTCAGGGTCTGGCTACCCCGAGAAGGCCATATAACAGACCGAGTCCTAGGCCTTCGACGAGTTACACGCCCTCGTCGAGGGGATCGGTCTGGAACTCCCCGGCACCTCTAGTAGATTTCAACCCTGCTGTGGCCTATACCAAGGCCAGTACATTTGGCAAGGTGCCTATGGAGGAGGAACCGTTCGCCACGGGTGTGAATGCAGCCTCGCTCTACAAGTACGTTTTATGATAGCGGTTCGTATAGTCGCTAATGGTACATGCATTAGGTCGGCTGTCCAAGCCCATATGTCACCAGCGCAGCCCACCCCGCGCAGGAAATCCGTCGGTCAGACGTGCGTATAGCGCTGCGATTGTTTTGTCATACACAATATCTGATTCCAATTGGTCCAGCAACCGCTCGTCGTCGGCATCAATATACGGCGAACCAACCAATTTCCCATTTACACCCAACAGGCTGGAGCCGTTAAGACCGCAATCCATGCTCCCGACGCCTTCACAATACCCTTCATACCCAGTTAACACCCCGCCCCCACCCCGGCCGCATCTGAACGCTGCCAATACCCAGGACTTTTACGGTCATCCACAAATGCAGCATAGCCGTCAGAGCTTCCAGCATTCATTGCCTGTGACAGTCGCTGGGCCGAACCGATGGGCGGTGTCTGAGGTTGATATCAATCGTGATATTTATCATTGATTTCCAGGGCTTTCCTGGACATCCTGTGGTCGTGGCCTGATAATATTTATTGTACATACCTCGTCTCCTTGGTAGTGCTTACGATATCAATTCACAAACTAAATCTCATGTAGATGAAGTTGGTTATATGTACGATAGTAAATGTAGCCCTTTTGAGCTCGAAGCTTCACTCAATATGGCATACGGTGGCCCCTTTGCTCAAGATCCGGGGTCTGGCTTCCGCCCAATGATTTGACACAGCAATCAAGCCATACCTACTGAGCGATAGGCGCAACGCCTTGTATGTGCAACTCACAACGCCCGCAAGCTTGAGTGGAGGGTGGCACTTTGGCCCGATCAACCTTTCCACCAATCTCGCCCCGGCAATCTGCGCGAACAGAGCTTCTCTCTGACTTCCATATTTGGAACGAGTTGTCGGTAAATTACATTTGACAACGTCGCGAAGTAACAGTAGCAACTCATTTCTCTCTTTCTCTCCTCTCACCAATATCCTGCCATGCAGTCCGCATCCTCGCAGCCTCAGCAGCAGGCCACAAACGGGCAACCGCCGGCCGGGAAGCCCGCTGATTATGTCTATTTCGACAGAACTACTGCTGGTTTTTCGGACGACGCGTTGCAGCGGGCCAAGGCTGCCCAGCTCAAATTGCAGCATTATTACAAGGTCGCCGTCGATTCTGCAATAGAGAGGAACACCAGGTACGTGCTGGACTAGGCGTCTTCTATGCGGCTCTCGACCTTACTGTTCGCATGTAAGACGCGTCGAATTGGAGCGCAAGCTAGCTGCCGATAACATGATGCCGGACGACCGGAAGCAGAGGCAGCTGCTCCAGCTCGGGAAGAAGGAGTCTGCGTTCCTGCGTTTGCGGAGGACTAAACTTGGCTTGGAAGACTTCCGGACGGTCAAGGTTATCGGAAAGGGTGCTTTCGGCGAGGTACGTTGGCAGCACGCGCTTCCGAACATTCTTGATCGGAGTTGACGTCGGACATCAAGGTACGGCTCGTGCAGAAGACTGATACGGGGAAGATCTATGCTATGAAGACTCTGAAGAAGGAGGAGATGTTGAAGAAGGACCAGGTGAGGCTTCCCCGCCGCTGCATACTCCTATACGCGCTCATTGCACGCATAGCTTGCCCACGTTCGCGCCGAACGTGATGTGCTGGCAGAATCTAATTCGCCTTGGGTGGTACAGCTGTACTACTCCTTCCAGGATCCCCAGTACCTGTACCTCATCATGGAGTTCTTGCCGGGAGGCGACTTGATGACGATGTTGATTAAATACGATACGTTCTCGGAGGACGTGACCCGGTTCTACATTGCCGAATGTGTGCTTGCTATTGAGGCCGTGCATAAGCTTGGGTTCATCCATCGGTGAGATTCCAGTGACTCTGCTCATTTGTGGATGCGTCGCTCACTCATATGTTGCCAGTGATATCAAGCCGGATAATATCCTGATCGACAAAGACGGACATATCAAACTCTCTGACTTCGGTCTCTCGACTGGGTTCCACAAGCAGCATGATGCAAGCTATTACCAACGCCTGCTTGACTCTGCCAACGGCGTTCAGTCACCCACGTCGCAAGCGCAAACGGGCAGGAATAGCGTCATGGTGGACCCTATTCATCTGACCATGACGAGCAAAGACCAGATCGCCACATGGAAGGCCAATCGGCGGAAGCTAGTACGTCCGCCTCTTACCCAGGCTGACTTCGAGGACTAACAGTTGCATCCCTTCCACTAGGCGTACTCAACTGTGGGTACTCCGGATTACATCGCCCCGGAGATCTTCCGTCAGGAGGGTTACGGCAACGAGTGCGATTGGTGGTCGCTCGGCGCAATCATGTTCGAGTGCCTGGTCGGCTACCCGCCGTTCTGCTCCGAGTCCACGCACGAGACGTACCAAAAGATCATGCAGTGGCAGTACCACCTCGTCTTCCCAGACGACATCCATCTCAGCCGCGAGGCCGAGGATTTGATTCGACGGTATGTTCTTGATTAATATGTTGTCCACGACAGAGGACAGAAGTGTTGGTTTGCAGGCTGATTACGTCCGCTGACCGGCGCCTGAAAGTGGATCGGATCAAGGCTCATCCGTTCTTTTACGGCGTGGACTGGGAGACGATTCGGCACATCGACGCGCCTTTCGTTCCTCACTTGCGGTCTATTACGGACACGTCGTACTTCCCCACGGACGAGCTGGAGCAAGTCCCCGAAGAGCCGGTCAGCGCAGATCCATCGGGTGCAAACAAGGACCTCGCCTTCCTGGGGTACGTCTCCTTTCCGCACTTAGTATCTGACATCCTCTTATGTAACGATTACAGATACACCTTCAAGCGGTTCACCCTCAACTCAAACGCATTCTAGATATTCATCTGGTTTTGCTTACCTGTATCATATCACTGCTGACGTCGTCGACGGCTTTGTACATCGATCTTCTATCTTGTATATGTTGTCTGCGTTTACTTCACTTCGGAATCTTTCAGGGCATGTTACAGTACAATACATCAGCACATCAAGTTCGTAGTCTTCACTGCAATACGTCTATACATCGGAACATACAAATACATATACCAAGCAAGTAACCCTGGGTGTATGGTAGGGACAGGAAGATTAGATCAAGATGTATGCAGCAGCCATGCAAGGCTACCTTATCAGCTTTGACGTGGTCGGAGTAGAGGCCTCATCTATGCAAGATTGTAAGCAAGGAGGATAAGCGGTGTGCACTTCAATACTCACCATCTCGACGAATAATGGCAGCAACTGAGGTATGTGGTGGAGATCAGGTTGTTTATCGGGATTGAGTCGCTTCTTCCGCCTTTGCAGGGCCGTCGGTTGAGGTCTGTTCAGAGGAAGGGGATGCGGTTTTCTCCGGAGCTCGTCGACAGACGCCCGCTGGCGGGGCGGCGCTGGACTCGGTGGAAGAGGCTTGTCTCGGGGAGAGACTAAGTGGTCCTTGGGCGGTAATGGGGGTAATGGAGGTACAGGGGGTGCGTTCGAGTGGTCGTGTCTTCGGGGATTACTTGGGTGGGAGAACGTCATTGACCGTGAAGTTCGAAGAGGTAAAGAGGGTATTGGCGGTCGCGCGGAATCCAACGATTGCTTGCCTTGAGTAGCCGACTTCAATGAGTCGATGCGTCGCCGTACTGGAGGATGCCCAACCGTAGCGGATCGTACTATCGGGCTAGTCTTGGTCCTCTCCACTTCTGTACTGCTTTCGTCGGATCCGGTCTCGTACTCGCTGCTATCCGTCTCTTCCTCGTAGTCAGTCTCTTCATCAGAATCTTCTTCACTATCCTCTTCGGAATCCTCGGCCGCGAGTTCATCAGCGTCCCCTCTCACAAGCTCGCCGAAACTCAGCTCCCGAACCACCCCGTTCACGAGTGCTTGGGCCGCTTCGTCCTCGGCCTCAGCGTCGCCTTGGTCCACACCTTGCTGTGTCTTTCCAAATCGCCGGCGTATCTTATCCTCATGGGCCAGCTTCAAACTGTAGTGATACTTGGCTATATCGTCCACCTCCTTCATAATGGCTTCGCGTTCAGACCCCTTATGAGGGAGCAGGAACTCCAAGCTGATCGTGTTCTGACCTCGCTCATCTGAGATGCCTTCCCGGATGACAGTGAGGAAGAGCTCAATCCACCGCATGAGACTGTCGAAGAGGCCCTCTCCCTTGGAGTGCACTTTGTGGACAAAACTGTAGAATGACTGCTCATGCCGCTGGACGAGCTCAATAAATGCCTGCACTGTGCGCTGCGGATCTTCTTGGCTGACTGAGACACGCCCCTTATAAGATACACCACCGAGCAAGAAATAATAGACAGTACTCACGTTCTTCCGTCGACTCCACCGTCTTGATGAGGTCGTTGATGAAATTCTGTAGATCCCCGATGGAATCCGCAATACTAGCCGCTCTGTAAACTTGCGCAAGCGGGGCATAGAATATCGTAATAATATCCTTGAGGAGCTCAGCCGTCACACCCTAGCCACATTCTGTCAGCGCAAACCACACCGCAGCTCAACCGGAGGACGGACCTCGAAAATCAGCCCAATCAACTCTTCTCGGTCCCTAAGCCGCTCGTACAGCTTCGCCAACACAGTAAGGTCTTCGTACAGCCAAGCATCGTCGTCCTGAGGTCCTTCATCGTCGTCCGAATCAGCGAGGCCCTGGCGATACCGCATATATATCAGATGCGCGCGGTGGGCTCGCATCACCCGGTGCATCTGCGGTCGTGTCAGAGGGGGCGCCTCGCCGGATCGCAGAACGGTGGTCAGGATGTTAAGATTCTCCGCGGCTAGGAAGTAGGAAAGAGTCAGCGAGGTATAGGATATTACCATGGCAGTGCGCCTACCAGCATCAGCCTTGTAGATCTCCTGAATCTCCCTGGGCGCATACACGAAGGCCCTGATTTTCTCGCAGAGGACAGGATCGTCGACTTTGTCCTTGACCGCCTCGATATCTTCCTCGAGAGCATGCACTTCTTCTGTCAGCGAACTCGTGAACATTCTGCGAGGGAGCGTGTTGCAGTCAGTATGCAGCGTAGTGCGCGGCGTGGCAAGCTACCGACCGTTGCAAGAGACTCCTTTGCCCGAACGGTTGAGCCAGGAACAGATCCAGCACGCCTATGAGAGAACTGATATAAGGACGCATACGAGGTAAATGGGTTATATGGATGAAGAAATTTACGAACTTCGAATCATGCCCATCGGATTACTTATTCGCAGAGCCGTCTTCAGCATAAAATACGGCATCAAGCCATGTATGCGCTTCAGAGACGCAAAGGTTTCCGACGCGTTATCAGCCGCCACGAGATGGTGGAAGATGGTGGACGCTAGACTGAGAAAAGTCGTAAGTTCAAAGCACCATCACCAGGCTCGATGTCAACCGCTTACGATATCCTTGCCCACTCGATAACGGCTTGGTACTCCGGCGGCAACTCTCTCACACTCTCTGTAGTCTTTATGGTCGCGAATACGCGAGTTAGTCCGCCTACCCTGACATCAGTCTCATGTCGTGGCGCGAACGGTGCCAAGCAACAAGATATGTTACCCACCCTTCCCCATAATGTCGCCTTTAACACCTCTCACTGCCCCCCTCAGCCCCTCCACCCGGTCCTTGACCTCCTGCGCAAACCGCTTCCTGCCGTCATCCCGCATGCGGTCGGCTTCCTCCCTCCTCTGGGCATCGCATTTCTCCTCCTCGCTCAATGCCGTAGGCATCGAAACTAGGAAGCTCTTCAATACGGGGCTACTGCCCAGCGTCGAACTGGCAAGCAGGGTGTGCAGATATGACCGGAGCGTGAGCCGGTTCTTCTCGCGCGCCAGGCGCAGCTGCGAGGAAGAACTGGACTGCATTGGCTGGGAAGGGAACCCGCCATACGAAGCAGCTGAGCTTGGGGATGGAGGAACGTTTAGTGAATCTGAGGACCCGGTGGTGGAGGTCGTCGTAGTACGGAAGAGCCCCGCGGTGGAAGGGCTGGGCGTTATGGGGGCGGACATCGGGGCATTGACGATTGTACGATCTTTCGCGGGGGGCGAAGGTACGTTCTCGTCGGGATGTGCTTTACGCAACTGTGATAAACTATAAGTATAAGCAGCAGCTCCTACCTATCTAGGGTATGCACTTGCCTCCTCCGCCAGAGTCCGGAAATCACCGTACCGCCGAGAAACATAGACGTCTGGCTGCCCTGTCCGTCGCGTGCGGATGATGAATTCCTGGTTGAAGGGGCAAGGTGCACTGGTAAGCGTTTAACATGAACAGGACGATGGAGGACGACGCCACGCACTTCATGGACTTTGCTCCGCACGCGTCCCTTGTCCACCACCGTCCTCACGCATATCACGTTCACATCAAACGTCTCCTTTATTCTCTGCTCCCGTGCATATCTCTTCTTCGCCATGAGCTCCAGCCGGTCAAGATCCTTCTGGGAGAGGCGGACAACCTCCTCCCGTTCGGCCAACTTCGTAGCTGAGCCAAGGAACATCGCAAAGTTCCTTTCGGCCTTGCGCAGGAGCTTTATTCGCGTAGCCTGCTCAGAGCCCTCGCCGCCCTCGTCAAATATGGAGCTAGGTGAGAGATTCCGGGAGAGCACGGAGACCATGAAAGGCTGCAGCTTCTCGGGAAAGAAGTCCTTGGGAGCCTGATTCAGGAAGGGGAACGTCAAGACAAACTGCCTGAATATGTAGCGCAAGAACGGCAGGTCGAGGGGCGGCGCATCCTTCGGCGGCGGGTTGAACGGCGGGCCCAGGTAGGAGAAAGTAGAGACGTTGTTCGGCGCCGAGGTCGTGATCGCGTCCAGCTCGTGGCGGAACTGCAGCTGTATCAGCGTCTTCTTGAGATAATGCGCGCGGAGGGGCGTTAATGAAACCAGCTTCTCCGCCGACTCATCAGTTTCCCGGGTTGGAGAAGATACGAGGGGAGCGTCGGCACCCGAGTCCTGCTGCGGCTCGACGTCCAGAGGTGGGGGCTTCGGGGCATCGCGCGTCGGTCGTCGTGGACGGCTAGAACTGGTGTCCGCCATCGGGGAGGACAGCGAGGACGACGCGTGCTGACGGTGCTGAGCAAACTGCAGGGGACAATTCAGGCTGAAGCACTGCCAGAGTGCAGCAGAGATGCCGCTGCGCTGACTACATGTACGTCACGGCAGCCACGTTCCTGAATCGATCATATCGGGTCAGCGGAGACCGGAGACTCGTGCCACTTCCGGACCATCTTCACTGAATCAGGAAGGCGGGGTTCCGGGTGGCTGACTTGCCACACTCTGGCGCCAAACAGTCCGACGCGTTTACAGAGATCATTTCTGAACCGGGAGTGCGCTTTGATTCGAACGTAACCATTGTAATTTCCAAAATGATATCAGTTGGTTTCACTGAGGTGTCAGTCCAGGATCCATCCCAGCAGCACTCTGGCCCACTGGCACTCGGAATGCATCATAATATGCAGGAAGGCGAAATACTTGGATAGGCCTTCTTCTCAAACTCGCGACGTACCATCCACGTAGTCGTTGAGCTCTTCCAATTCACATGTAAGTATTGGAAGAGAACAATTCAGGTGCAACAGGTGAAATTTAAGCGGGGCACGCCCCGCCCATCCTACACAGCCTACAGGAGCCTCTACACCTGTACACCGAGCGCCGGCGATCTACGACGTCCCATTCTCCCAATCACCCAGGAGGCTCTGCAATACATACATACGAAACCCCGGCGGAATTGAAAGTCGATCACGATCGACATCCAACAAGCCGAGTAAGACCTTGAAGTTGAACCTCAGGGGGGGAGATGGAGAGACAGGAGCGAGATGTGGCGGTGAGGGAGTAGTGTGCAAAGTGACCCCGGAGGTGAGGGGCAACGTCATCCAGAAGGCCGAGAGGGGGAGGTCTTAGGTCTGCGGACGTGACTGCCACAACCCGGATAATGTCCATTGAGCAGCGTCGCCCCCAGGGAGAAAATTCCACCCGGGCCGTCTGCACAGCGCACGAGTCCCATCGCACGGCCAGTAGCCATCCCAAGTGCATCCCACCCTCACTGTGTACCCCGTGAATCCAAAACAACCCCCTCCGTCCCGTCTCCCTATCAAAGCCCGGATCACCGTCCCCGCACCTTCTCCCACCCAATCACAACCCTCCCTTACCGGGCCGACGCTCAGAAGCCCTCGGAAGCTTTCAATTTGCACCCGACCTCGGATCGGATATTGTGCTTCTGCCGTCGCGAGTTTCATCAAGTACAAACAGATACTCATCAGGGGTATGTGCGAGTCGCAAGATAAGTACAGTACCAACAGTAAAGACAGGAATATTTTGGAGGGGGGGGAGGGGGTGCCCAAGCTAGCTACATACATACACATAGACATGGTGTGGCAACTGGCAAAAGGACACTGATGCAATAAGCGCCGACTGGGGTAAGATACACGTGTCATCGTCGTGAGCAGGGTACAGAAAAAGGGCGGGGGACTAGAGAAGACGAGAAAAGGAGAAAACCGGGAATGACCCAGACTACCACCAACAGCGAAACGTCCCCAAGTAAACGAACGGACGCAGTCAGAGTCAGGTCCAACAACTAGCAGAAGTATACGGATATCTAGCCATTAAAAGACGATGTCCGTCCAAAATTGCGTTGTAGAAAAGTCCAAAGTGCCAATGTCCCAAGATTGCGAGCGACAAGAGAGGAGGAGAGGAAAACGTGGTGGGGGACGGGCTCGTCGCAATTATGCCAAGTGTACGAACAAGCCCGCTGCGCCGACCAAGGCAGACGCAGCCCAGGCCGAACGCGATGACCACTGCAAAGTGGCCGAGCTCTGCTGCGATGTGCCGACGCCCCCAGTAGCGACCGGACCAGAGGATGAAGTGGTGCCACTGTGTGTCGCCGACGCCGACGTTGAGCTTGCACTCGTCGAAGACGGTGCTGCCGACGAAGTAGCTAGAGAGGTTACCTGTCAGCACCGCTAATATGACCGAGCCCAAGGAGGACACTCACTGTCGAAGAGATCCAACAGATCCCCGTCCCTCATGGCGTCATCGTCACCAAATTCAGCCACGCTCTTTAATTGCCACCCGTTCTGCATCATGACGGGGTACGCATCCATGTAGGCCTGGACGGACTCTGCGGACAACTCGTGCTCGAGGATGATAAGCCCGGGGGTCTTGGCTCCTGTGAGCCACTTTTGCATGTTCTGCGCAACGGCTTGCATGGTGGTGCCGCCGTTCTCCGTCAGCGACCAGTCCTCGGTGCTACAAGGCAAGTCAGCGGCTCGTG
The DNA here is from genome assembly GCF_000344685.1 of Gloeophyllum trabeum ATCC 11539. Lineage (NCBI taxonomy): Eukaryota > Fungi > Basidiomycota > Agaricomycetes > Gloeophyllales > Gloeophyllaceae > Gloeophyllum > Gloeophyllum trabeum. The sequence continues at coordinate 1,498,873 of NW_006920411.1, read as the reverse complement.
ACGTCAGCAGACGGACTGCAAACGCACTCTTGATTCCAGATGATAGCGGTCAGGCCAAAGACCTCCAAGGCAATGGCGCGGACACGTTCGTCCATGTCGCCGTAGGGCGGGCGCCAGTAGCGGGGGACCTTGCCGGCGGTGCTGTTGTGGATGATCTGCATGGTCCAGCCGAGCTGGGCGAGGACGTCGAGGTTGGAGAGCGTGGTCATGTACGGGTGGGTATAGGTGTGCACGGCGATGTCGTCGCCGTTGTCGACGTAGGCCTGCTCAAAGGCGGCGGGGTTCCAGAGGATGTTGATGCCGATCATAAAGTGCGTGGCCTTGACGGAGTTGTTCTTGAGGAAAGTGTAGAGCGTGGGCGAGAACTGTTGGGCCAGTTAGTGATTGGCGAAAGCCGATGGATGCGAGCGACTCGCCTCGGTGGGGCCGTCGTCAAAGCCGGAGCCGACCATGCCCTCGGGGGCGTCCCAGATATCGTCGGGGTTGCGGCACTTGTAGGTGGCCGAGCAGACGGTGGGGCCGTTGGGATCGTAGCCGTTCGGGTAGGTGGGGTTGCCGCCGTTTGTCTGAGTGGAGACGGGGATGTTGGGGATTTTGCCGGCCTGCACGGCCTGGTTGAGGGCGTCGACCCATTCCTGGGGCAGCTTGCTGCTGTCCGGGGTGGTGGTCGGGTAGGGCGCGCTCCAAGCTGGGGGGGCGGGGGATAAGCGGCTGAAAAAAAGGCAGGGTGCGGACTGACCTGGAGAACCGAGTGCGGGGTAGTCGCCGGTAGAGTTGTCGTCGCGGCGGAAGAGGCGGTGGACGGGGTGGTGGGGCGGGTGGTACCAGTCCTGGCCGGGAGCGCGATGTGCGATGGTGCGGGAGGGGTGGGCGTGGGCGTGGTCGTGGAGGTCAGGGATGAGGCCTGCGTAAACGAGCGAGGGCAGGGCGAGGGACAGGGCGAGGGCGCGGACGCAGGCGGCGGTGCCGAGCATGGTGGCTGGGCGGGGGAGGGGGCAGGACCGGAGGGGAGCTCGGGACAGGGCACAGAAAAAGCATGGGGGGCAGATAAAAGGGCAGATTAAGACAGGAGGTGGCAGGCGGCGATGGTGGCCGCGGGCTGGAAAAGGACTCGCGCTAACTGCACCTGCACTACCCAGCCGTCACCCAGCGCCATCCAGACGCCAAGCCAATCACCCTCGACTGCCCGATCCGTCGCCGGCACGCCATGCCGATCCTTCCAACCTCTCGTACGTGCCTCGTCCGAGTCCGCACAAACTCTGCCATTATTACTTCCCAGCCGTCAGTCCAACCCCCGACACCAGCCATGGAACACGTTCGATAAGGCAAGTAGGCCTCCTTCCTCGGTAATCAGATACGCCTGTACGAGCACGCTGCCCTACCCGACCCGCGCGAAGGGCAAGCTAGCCTGATCAGCGTTTCGGCACGATCTCCCGGCATATCCTGTCTCATCCGACATTCCAGACACAAACTACAGGCATATCCACGCCGCTACCGCTATCCCATTTGGAGCTAACCAGGCGCGCTCATCTCCCAGCGCTCCGCTCAGCTCGTAGCATGGACTGCCTCGTTGGCTGGCGTCTATTTATAGCTCAGTGCGTATGCCTGCGACACCAGCTCACTGCATTCAGTGACGGCCTTTCAACTTGCGGTTTGGCATGTCCGTCGTATGTAAGCGCCACCCCAGCCCTAACGACCGTCTTCGAAGCTGTCACTGCGTTCCTCATCTGCCTCCCGACCTGGTATTCCAAACACCTTGCCTCGCCCGACGTCCTTCCAGCAGTCCCCCCAGTTTAGAACGGCTTTGCGGCACACCTCTTTGACTCGATTCTTCGTCCAAGTCCTGCCTGTCAGGAAAGTGGCCGAAAATTCGACCTGCTAAACCCCGCGGCGTCGTCATCATTCTCTGCGTGTAAAAACGCTATCATCCGCAAGGTCTTCCCTTTCCTTGTCAGGTGATGTCCTACCAGCAATCCCAGCGACTTTCGTCGGCTTTGCGGCTGGTTCTTTGTTCAAATCCAATATAAGTGTCAGTTTGACAAATAATTCGACCTGAATTTCCTCGCATCGTTCCGCGTATCCTCCTAGCGACAATTCAACATCTAACTGCAATGCCTTCTCTTCTCGAGCCCCAGACATTTCCAGCCATCGACGGCATTTCTGCAAGCATCCTCGTCCTCGCCGGTTATCAATACTACGAGGTCAGTCACAGTGTGGTAGACTCCCCGGTGTTTGTCCAGAACCGTAACCGCAATAGCTCCGTTCTTCTCCTCAACCACAGGCTGTTCCGCTGGAAACAGGTCAACCTTGCAGTCCGTAAAACATCGTCTCTGATTACTTGCGTGAATGTCCGCGATCGCGGATGTCTTGCGCGCGCTCTACTCTTGATAGACTCAGTCCTCTCGGGACCGTAGGATGACTCTGGCCATCTGTCACTCCGTTCGGAACCGCCCCTCAGACCGTTCATAGCTTGCGTCCTGGGACACCGCGCTGTATCCAGCCCGCTTTGTCCAAGGTCGCGTACCTACCGGAATCGCCGCGTACGTGAGGATTTCGACCGTAATCTCGAGGCTTACCCCGCGAGGCGAGGATTCCCCGTCGGCCCAAAATCTCGCACGAGGGGCTGTACGAGTTGTGGCGCGTGAATATGGCATGTGACGCCGACCGTCGTTCAGCATTTTTGGTGGACGCTCCCAGTGTCACTCTTTGGGCGCCGAAATCCCTCGGGGACGATCGTCGAGGCTGCGGGCGTCTTTCTTGTCGGAGTGTACTCTCGTAGAGGCGGCAGCTCAGGGCCACTGAAGTGAGCGACCTAGACGGGGGGCTCCAGCTTCAAGCTTCGAGCCCTGAACACCGGTTGGCGCTCAACGTTCGACCTATGAAGCATTATCTGTCAACAGACTGGTTCTTCCCGCCCGCTGTCTTTCTTCTTCCTGAAACATAGACCGGCGGAGCAGGGACTCTACGTCACTCCCATTACCTCTGGCAAATTGTCATCGAGCTATGTAGCAGGTATGGAACAGGCTAATGGAAGACCGGTGCGGCGACGCTGCTCATGCAGGGAGGGACTGCCTGCCGCTGTCAACGCCATTGCCCGCTCTCATGATCGTGTATAGGTGCGTCCGAGCAGGCGCCACTTTCGTGGCGAGTCAGGGATGCATGTAGTCCCGGGGCGCAAGGTCGGACAGGTTGTTGTCGACCACATATGTGTAGCTACAAGGTGAGGTAGGCCATGCCAGTGCCATTCCGTACCCTTGCTAGTAGTATATGCGTATACAGTCAGCGCATGTATCTGGCAGACATGTCCGAGGTCGGTATATCTGTCGGGCAAGGTACTAACTAGCCCTTCGGTGTATATTTTGACATGTCCAGTATGCACTCTAACAAACACCATCTTTTCATAAAACCCCCAGATCCTAGTTAATCTGGGCCTCTGGATACAATGACACGAAAGGGGGCTCGTAACATGCTGTGCAGTCTCATTTGGCGGAAGTTGTAGCGAAGAAAACAACATGAACGAGACAAGACGCAAGTCTCGGAGGGGGAGGCGTGGGAAACACTCTTGCACGACCGACATTGACGCGGTGTGGCGTCAATCACAGACACCCACGCTTACTGTTCGTCCACGACCTGCTCGGACGACGACCGACGCAGTTGCTATCATAACTGCTCGACAAACGACGCGTACGACGGCCGTACTGCTCTCTGACCACAATATACCTGGCTTCCAGCCTGATTCTGCGAGGATCACGACTACAACCCTAGATACGAGTGGCAGACACTAGACTCTGATAACATGGCTCCCGGCAAAGGCGCCCCTTCAGCGTCCATCCTCTTCCACCCAAAGAAACCAAAGCCCGGGCAGGCTCCCCCACCAAAAGCCCCAGGCACGCCGCGCAAGGCCCCGCCGAAGCCGCCGCCCAAGGACGACGACCTGAACCCGCCGCGCCCGGAGGGCGAGTACATCGAGTACCAGCTCGAGTCGTCCGCGCTCAACGGGTGGAAGTACGACCTGATGAAGTTCGACTCGCGCCGGCCCGTCGACGTCGGCACGTGGGTCCCGCCCGTCAAGCTCAACCGCAAGGAGCCGCGCCGCGAGCTCGCGCCCCAGGCGCGCGCCCCGCAGGCGGTCGGCCCGATGCTGGGCCCCGACGGGAAGCCTGTTATTGGCGCGGACGGGAACCCGGTGATGGTGGATGCGGAGGGGCGCCCGATACATAACCTCAGTGGCGCGGGCGTGGCCGCGCCGGGCGATAAGAAGAATGGGAGGAAGAAGTTCCAGAAGAAGACAAGGCAGGTGTATCTGATCCCGGAGGAGGTGAGGCAGCTGAGGAAGGAGGAGCGGTACCCATGGGTGATGGAGGATGCGAGTGGCCAGGAGGTGTGGGTTGGCAAGATGGAGGAGGTTTCTCGGTCAGAGACACATGCTTTCTTCATGCCAACGGCAAATGAGGTGTTCAAGTTCGTGCCTGCAAACCGATGGTACAAGTTCCAGAAGAAGCCGAACTACAGGATACCCAATCTAGAGGAGGCTGAATCCATGGTTTGTACATTCGTGTTATTGCCAATACACTTACTGAACGTTGACGGCTTCACACCGCGTCTGATCAGATGGCGAAGATTCAGAAGAATAAAGACCCAGGACGCTGGCTTCCTCACAATCGCACGTCAGGCTCCGCTGCCAGCGGTAGCGGTGGAGGAGGAGGAGGTACAGCCTCTGTCTCGATGCCCTATATACAGGCCGGACCATCTCTCGTCTATGACGCGGGGACCTCCCTCGGACCAGGCGGTCGTAGACTTCGCGCTGTGGACAGTGGAATGGAACGCGGTCTGTTTGGTGATGACGATGAGGAGGATAGTAAGAGGAGGAGACAGCGGGAGTATGGCGGAGAAGGTGATCAGGATGAGATGGACTATGAGGAGATCTTCGAGGATGACGAAGAGAAGCCTAATGTGGATGAGGCGGAGGACGAGGAAGCCAAGGAGCTTGAGGTATGTGCCAGTGCTGATGATCGCCATCATAATGGTCATTGTAGTCCCATCAATAGGAGCGTATGAAGAAGGAATATAGCAAGGCGAAGGTTCTGAATGACGGGGAGGAGAGCGAGGACGAAGAAGACGAGACGAAGCTGACAAAGGCTGGCAGGCAGCTGAAGAAACTGATGCGGAGTCTCGAAAAGAACCAGGCGTATGAAAGTGATGATGACGAGAATCCATACGCGAGCGAGGTGTGTAACATGCTCCACTCATGGCACGGGGATGTTCATTGGTCATTGTCATGCAGGAGGAGGAATCGGAGGAAGAACCTCCAGAAGTTCCAGTCGGTCCTGCAGTACAGGATCAGTCTCAATCGCAATCCCAGTCGCGATCCGGCTCGCAACAGCCTCTGCCCTCCACTCCTCTACCCGCTCCCACACCCATTAAAAAGGAGCCTCCAGCAGCATCCTTATCTCGCCCGACGTCCCCGACGCAGTCGGGACACTCCATCGTAGCGAAACGAGCTACCAGCCCTCCTAAAATATCCAAAGTCAAGACGAGCCCGAATGTGAGCAGAGCGAGCAGTCCCCTTGCTCAGGGACCCGCAAGTCCCTTAGGTAGACCTGGTAGCCCTGTCAACGGCGCCCCTCCCCCTAGCGCGGCGCCGACGCCTAGTAAACAAAACAACAAGCGTAAAGCTGAAGACGCCCCTACGTCGCCAACGTCGCCTACTACGGCTGCGGACGGGACCACGGGCACCGAGCAGCGTAAGAGGAAGAAGCGCAAGCCAGCACTGCCCGTCGAAGAACTCACGGCCAGTAAGCTGGTCGAGTGGATCCAAGCTCATCCAGGATGCACTACGAAGGATTGCATCAACGCCTTCAGGGGATATTTGGAGCATTCGAAGGACGGCAGGAAAATCTTTTCAGATCTCATCAAGGAGGTCGCAACTATCAAGTCGAATTTGCTCATCTTGAGGCCGCAATACAGAGGAGACGATGCTCCGGATGGTACGACTCCGGGTAGTGCACCTGCGACTCCAGGGCAAGGTAGTTAACCATGTCCGTATTTCGCCTGTTTCGCCTGTATTGTATCACCGCGCTAGGTATGTCGTTCAGTGTACGGATTACTTGTATTGCTGCACCCTTCCCGGGGGCAGCAACAGAACGGTCTCGTTTTTAGTCCGGGACGTCGTGTTTCGTCCAAGAATAATACATTGAACGGGACATACAGCGTGACGCCATGCGATGAGGCATCGGGTATAGCAGATCTCGATAATTTGTGGCAAGAACGTGAAAGGTGTTGGTAAAATGATCTTTTGATACAAGCGAATCAAATGGCATCTCCGGCCTCAGTAATGTAATCTGTCGTGGACGGAGCCACTTGAGAGCGGTCTCATAACCAAATAATAGTAGACTTCAGCCCAAGCCCTCGCAGCCAAAACAGAAAAGACATAAGGAAGGTAGTGAAGCAACCTTATCGATACAACAGTGTAGAACCCAGTACATCTCATGCAGTTGTCTCTGCTGCCTTCGCCGTTGGCCCGTTGACGTGGCCATTTTGCTGGGGCGGACCTGCAGAGGCAGCACCGGGTGGATATGCATTCTGTGAAGAGCCAGGTCGCGACACCGGCTGTGAGGGCTGTTGTGGGGGGTGCGTGGGATGTGGCGGATGAGATACAGGAGGTGCGGCGTAATGGTTGTGGGCCATGGGAGGAGGGCCTTGGGCGTATCCCATTGGCGGGGGACCTCCGGGAGCGAAAGGCGGCATGCCTGCACGCATGTTATCTACTTCATGTCGCAGCATCTCAATCTCACGGGCCATCTCCTGATGGCCATGCTTCAGCTGAACTATGAAGTCAATAGCTGCAGTGCGAGGAGGGAGTCAGCCGGAAAATATAAACGGTTTGGTCTCAGAAATTTTACCTTTACTGAGGATCTCCCATTTGCTGGCTTTCATGCCGCGGTCGGCGGGAAGTTGGTCTCGCAGTTCATCGAAGAGGTCCTTCATTTCCTTCCGCCGTTTCCGTTCGGCCAACTTGTGTGACACGCGGAGCTCAGGTGACCGAGAGTATGGCGTACTGTCCTTCTTGGACCCAGAGGTCGGGGTGCCGGGACCGCCAGAGTCGGACTGTTGCTCGGTCGCAGATGTCGGCGACTGCCCCTGGCTTCCCGCGCTTGGGTCCGGTGCCGGAGCACGCGAGGGTGGTCGTGATCTCGACCGCAACACCCTTTGCGTGGTCGGACCTGGGGACGTCATGTCTGGGACGGACATCCTACGGTCCGAAGCGAACGTGACAGTATAATTCATCGAGAGTGGGGGAGGGGGTGGAGGCGGGGGCGGGGCGGATGGGTCGAAAGGTCTTGGTGGCCCGGGCATGTTATTTGGATTGGAACCATTCGGGTTAGGTCCTGTGGCTGGTCCTGCCTGTTCCGGAGGATGCGTCGTGGCTGGCCACGCGAAAGTAGCCATGCCTCCTGGTGGACGGCCATGCGGATCTGCGGCGAACCCCGAAGCAGGCGCATATCCCACATTATTCGCAAACACGCCTGGCGCAGAGTCCCGTCTTTCGTTAGCCCACCACTGCGGCTGCTCTCCTGGCACGCTGGGCAGCCGCGAATCTACAGAATAGCGGCGGTCATTCAGGCTCAACTGGGCTATTCTCTGCGTATCAAATGCAGATCCTCTACGCTTCGCAGCCGGTCCTTCCGCATCCACGTTCATACCAGGACCGACCAGTTGAGGATCAATCTCGGCACCCTCAGATGCAGCAGCTTCTCTATCGGAGGACATTTTGCGCTTCGTCCCCTGAATTCGATCAAGATACACGCGTAAGCACGGAGCAAGTCAAGGTGGCATGAATGGGGCAGCAAAGGGGAGACTCTACACACGACCTGATACGTTGTGAGCGATAACTACTCACCGCGTTAGCAGTTCCATTCCCCGTCGGAGACAATTGTCTTCCCCCCTGATCGACATCCATATCGGTTGCGCCTTGCGGTTTGCTTGAGCCTGCGTTAGGATTATGACCAAGAGCGACTGGCGGCACGGACTGAGAACTGTACCTTCAGGTGCAGGAGTATCGGACTGTGCAGACATGGGTTGCCGCCAAGAGGTTTCATTTACGGGTTGCGATCCCTCAGGACGTCGACTGGCGGTTGCGTCGCCAAAAGTGTAAGGAGAGGCAGGACGCCGTTCCTTAGAGTTGTTCCGGGACTTAGTTACAGGAGAAGGGGAGCCAGAATTCGGATCCTGGCTGTTTGAAGGAACGGTAGGCTGCAAATGAGGACTGGCAGCATGCAACGACGGGTCTGTTATGGAGCCCCGACGCTGGTTCTGTAAATATTCTAGGGGAGCGAGTGTTCCAGTCGGAGGATGTCGTGCAGGAGACAAGGGTTTTTTGTGGGAATTATCGGCGGCGACGGGATCCGGATTAGCCGGTGGCTTATCGTCATTGTGGGCGGCGGTGGCGGGCGAGGTGTCCATGTCGTTTGCCATGGCTCACGCAACGCGGGCGACGACGACGGGGCGGATGCGGACAACGGCGAGGAGACTTAGTTGAATTCAGGAGAGCGAGAGCAGTTCTGGGCGGTCCGTGGTCAACGTGTCTGGGACGCTCCCACGTGAGTCCCGCGAGGGTATATCTCCTCCTCTTCCATAAATGGTTATATTGCGCGACCGATCATTTCCACAGATTCGGCCTGTACTTCCCTTTATCATTATTTATTCTAGTGGACAAACGCTACACTTCCGCTTGCAATCCTAGGGATCGCAGTGTGCTCCGCTGCTCGTCTGAGAGAGAAATGTACTGTTCGTACTTCTGGCTGTTTCGCGTTCTGCGCCCAGGTTTCGCGATTTGAGTCTCTCGGCGCTCCTCTTCCTCGTCCGCGGCTACCATGTGTCTCACCCAAGGCAAATAGTCTAGGAACAACGCCGGCTCCGGCGACGCCGAGGGAATCGCGAACGTGGAGGGCAGGATTGATCGAAGTACCGCCACCACGTGAGAGACATGCGTTCTGGACGGGACGTGCATCTCGGGAATCCCTCGACCACGAGTCCTGAAGCTGTCATGGCCTCGTGGAAGGGAAGGGCTTCTTGCGATGCTCTCCCACAACCATTGCCGGACTTCCTGCCTGATATCTTCGTCCCAATGGTACAGCGCGGTTGCGTCCAGGGCATGAACGGTCGGCCCAGAGAAGAGCATTCGGTGCCCCGTTTCATCGCTAACCGAAGGTTGAGACTCCTGTTCCAGTAACACCTGTAACAATGCGTATTCAGAATTTATAATAATTGCTTGTTGAGTAAAAATACCTGAGGCATCTGCCATGCTTTCCGACTGAGCGCACCGTCTAAAAATGACAGAGTCTCCGTATGGTGCGCCAATCCTCTCAAAAGCTCTAGCTGAGCTCTCGCGTCCGAAGATCCATCAGTCGCTGCGCCGGAGGTAGATCCACTATACTCCGTGCTAATCGCAGTGGGCGGATCGGATCCTAGTAGTTCCGGGTTTTCAATGTTCTTCAACCAGAACGCCGCTTTGACGGAGCACAGGAACTGGAGCTGATTGATTGTCTTCCGAAGATCCGAGCCTGCCTGCAGGTCTTGGTGCCGAGTCCAACCTATCGTATCTGTTAAGACGTCTACATCCCAGGTTTGAAGCGTTTTGCACAGGTCGGTGAGAAACCGATGATCGATACAGAACCCTTCTGCGAGCGAGAGGCATTGAAGATAGGAAGCAGTAACCGCAGCGGGGGCCGGGGAAAATGTCAGGATTTCTTGGAGAGGAAGGTCTTGCAGCGGGACCAAAGATAGGTCTGCGGAGAAGATCCACCCTGAGTCAGACTGAAGATTAAAGGATCCATGGCGCGCCTACCGTTGCAAGTCATGACCACCGGTCTTCGACAATCCTTAATGAGACTGATAACGGCGGGCCAAAAGGATTGGTCTTCCTTGTAAAGCACGTCTACTTCTTCCAGAAGCACGAGAGATTGGCGGATCTTGTCTTCTTGCGGGATAGTAGCGGCGAAGGCATCAACCCTCGCATCGATGCCTTTGGAAGGAGAAGTGAACCCGGAATCTTGGCTATGGCTGGGAGGAAGGTTATCTTGATCTCTCGAGCTGGCTTCGTCTGGATCGACGGAGTTGCGCTCGGTTTGTGGGCGTGCCTCGTTGTACTTCGTGAAGAGTCCTGCAAACCAGAGCACTTTAGTCCAACACGTGCTGCGAGTTTAAATCCGCCCACCAGCTGGCTTGCGGAAGACCCCCTTGCGAAGCGTGTGGTTCTTGCCGACGTCGCCCACGAGGCTATCCAAATTGGTGTTGCTTCGTTTGCCTATCCCTGGGTATACCTCAAATACTTCCCAACCCAGCTCTTCTGCACAGGCATACACAGCAGCAGTTTTCCCGCAGCCTGGAGGTCCGGTCAGGAGTATCGTGTTGGTGAGTCTGTTGCGGAAATGGGGCTGGCTGGGAGGTATTCGAGGACCCTCTTCCTCTGGAACAGGTTGGGGCGGCTCGGCAGTGGCATCTACCGGCTCTACGGAATCAGATGTAGGATGCAGTCGAGAATATACTTGACGACAGAAGGTGAGGTCGTCTTCACTTCCTGGTAAGACATCCATGTCCGACTCCCTCTCATCACCGGTATCCACTATCCAATCGTCCTCAAGGTCTGAATCTATTCGCCTTCTTCTACGACCTTTGGGTCTCTCCACGGTCCGCTGTATCTTGGGCTTCTTTGCATTGCGCCCCTCTTTGTTCCTCTTGGCCTTTGACCTGCTCTTGCGCTTCTTGCCTTGTGGGTTCTCGGGCAACCCCGCGATAATTTCTGGATCTGCTTGGGTATTTTGCAAAGCCAGAGCTTCTAGCCAGCTCCGGAGATATAACGCATTCGCCTCGTTGCCAAGAACCTCCCCAGCACGCTTCGGACGCCAGCGCTCCGTCCACAGCTGCGAGGATGAATGGAGCTCATTGTGCCGGAGGTAATCTAAGATCCGAGAAATAGCAGGATAGTTTTCGCGATGATGCCTAGGAACAGTATCCAGAAGAGTGCTGATCAGCTCTGAGCTGAATGAAGGGCCGTAGGCGGCGCAGTAGGACGATGAAGATAGATGGCTACTGTCCTCCTTTTGTGAGCTTAGAGTCGGCAAGGAATTCTGTCCGTCTTCTGCAGTAGCCTTTGTCTTGCCTTTGTCTCGATTCCCGAAATGTGGTCGGGGTGCACGGAAAGAAGTCTGTGTGCCGCGTTGGTGCTGCTGTTCAGTATCAGGCAGAGGTGCGTCCGATCCCTTCGCCCGTCTGGTAGGGCTGGGCGGAGCAGGTGTTCCGGCAGTTTTCCGAGCGGCTGCGAAGATAGGGAATACGGGTTTGACCTTGGCTTGCGGAGCGGACGGGGTAGGAGTTGGTTCTCTCGCGCTACGTGTACGAGGTGCAAATATAGGGAACACTGGTTTCGCTGGTCGTATGTCTTCCCGAGGCTGTACGGGTGACTGTTCGATGACGATAGGATCATCTCGGCTGCCCCCTTCCTCCACCACAATAACATCAGGAGAAGCGACGCAGGAGCTGCTGGGTGGTGGAGTATCAGCTATAGATATCGGCGTGCCGAGCCGTGTGTTACTCTGGGCCGCCTTCATGCTGTGAGGGGAATGAATGCTGTCGTCCTCATTGTTGTCAGCGGTATTGGAAGTAGACCGCAAATTCGTCGTGGCTTTGCTGGGAATTGAGATGTCCTGAGAGCCGGGGGAATTCTGGGACGTGGGGAGCGACATAGGCGGGGACGTCGTAGTTGGAGAATCTAGCAGAGATGTTTTCCAGCTCGTCAAACGCGACGAGATCCGCTTGTGAACACGTACCGGTCGTAGCCCCCTTTGGATCTTTTGATTTCACCACTACGACCAGCTCTGCGTTCGATGGCCCTAAGGGAGTGCTTTCCTCAGAAGCTTGGCTCTCCTGTTCCGAAACTGCCGGGGTCTGTGCTGCATTGCCGGTTTGAGGTTCAGCAGGAAGAACAGCTGCGCTCTTCTTCTGAAAGTGCTGTAGCAGAGTTCTCTGACGAGTCGCGTCAACCTTCGAAGAGAGGTCGTCAGTAGCAGCCACGTAAGGACACGCTGATACCTTCACGTACTGCTTTGCCTTTGGAACCTCTCGCCCCCCCTTTCCTCTTATTTTCTGCCATTGTGAAGAGTTCCAGCCAGTCTCAGCAGCGCACGACAGTCGACAAAGAGGCAGCTAGAGCAGCCACTTCATTGGCAAGATTTGAACGCGTCGCGCTGATTGACGCGTCTTGGACCCCGTGACACCGCTTCGATCTGCTTACCACGCTACCCCGCACCTTCTTGACCAGATCCACCGTTATTGGATCTGCTCTACGATCAAACAAATGCGCTCGACCACCTCGCAGATCGACTTATCCTACAACAATATGCTGCGTTGGATTTCCGACGAGTATCATGGTCAGTGGCCGCTGGAAATTTATTAATCGAATTTAGTCCGACATGCCCTCAGGTTTGAATGGGTCACAGTATGACATTCTAGGGAAACCCCCCTCCGCTCTTGAGTTTGCTCGGTTGGTCCAAATTTCACGACCCGTCCTGATCAAAGGTAACACTACCGCGCATTTCTTCTGGGAAGCCTGATGCCGAATATCGTATAGGGCACAAGGTACAAGCACAGGAAGTATGGTCTAACGACTACCTCATTGAGCGCATGGGGGACCAGAAGATCTCTGTTGCAATCACCCCGGATGGGTGAGTGTATTCCGTGACGATACATTAGCTATCTGTGCGATTGGGAGACATCCTGCACTCCAAGTCGCGCCGACGCCATCACGGCTGGACCAGGCGGGAAAGAATACTTTACTGAGCCTTATGTTCAGCAAATGACCATGGCCGAGTTCTTGGATAAACTTACCTCTGGTCGGTCTCTTGGACATGTCCTGTCTTTCTCGGACCTGACATTTTCTGATCTTATCACGAACAGACGACCAGAATGAAGTGCTCTACATGCAAACGCAAAATGGCAACCTGTACCCAGCAGGCTACTTTGAGCCTGGATCAGTCGACGGTTCCTCAGAATGCGAGAGTCTCAGGGAAGATGCTCCGAGCGAGATACCCTGGTGCAGCGAGGCACTTGGTACGTCCTACACAGTTTCACTGCGGTGCTAATAGACTGAAGTGCTGATACCTAGGGAGATCTCCAGAAGCCGTCAATGTTTGGATAGGCGATAGTAGAAGTACCACCAGCATCCACAGCGGTGAGTCCTTACCTGAAAGGTATGCCCCAGGCGCTCATCGTCACCTCGCCTGCAGATCCATTCGAGAATATATACACTGTAGTCCGAGGGACCAAACATTTCACGCTGCTTCCTCCAACAGAAGCTTGGTGTCTCAAAGGTTTGGCTCACATCTCCAGGCCGGTTTGCGTAATATTCATACATTTTTTCGCGGCTAGAGCGCTCATACCCTCACGCTACATACACCCGCGATTCACCCACCTCCCCGCTCAAACTCGCCCCTACGGACTACCCACCCGTCAGCTGGTCCTCCATCAAGGACCCCGACGACCCCTCCACCTTGTCCTCCAACGCGCACCCCATCCATATCACTCTGCAAGCCGGAGATACCCTATATCTCCCCGTGGGCTGGTGGCACTACGTGCGTCAGTCCGGCGACATCACTATCGCGTTGAACTGGTGGTATGATTTGCAAATGCGAGGTGCCCAGTGGGTATGGCTCAGCTTCCTCAGAGGAATGGGTAGAGATGCAATGATGGGTAATCCTCCCCACGTTCAAGGTACAGAGGGGGCAGGGGATGTATATGGCTCTTCAAGCCAGTAAATTGGTTTCACATCACTTTCTACTTAGTGTCGGAGCCTCTTGATTTGGTTCCTCTCCTTTTTATCGGACCTCACTTGTGTAAAGGTCTAAGCCCACGGTAGAGTGTACAAAAAGCTGTACTTGCTGCTTATTGGTTACATCACGGTACAACATCCTTTGCCATGCGCATCTTCTCCTTTGCTATTTCTACTCTTCTCCGGGTACTTGTCGGGCCCGTCTCCACTATCTATAGCACTTCGATAACAATGACACGTCTTTTCATATGTAGCACGGAGGCTCTCTCACAGGTTCGAGACGTTGGTGACGGGCCAGGCGCTTTTGAATGAAAGGTGCTCATCAATACTTGCGTCACCATGAACACGAAATGAAACTTACTATCCCTCCGTGGAGCGCTTGTAGCCGTACTTGGCGATGAAGGGATCAAGTTCCTTAGGTCCGCGAGAACCGTAAGGGTAAGGAACGGGCTTAGGGCGAGGGCCGCTCAGGCCATCTATCCAGTGAAGGATGGGGGTGAAGATCTAGACGGATATCAGACATCATCGTCAGGGCAGGATTAGCTATGTCCCTACCTTCCAAGCAACATCCAACTCGTCGTCTCGCACAAAGTTCGAGTGGTCACCCTTCAGCGCATCCAGGATCAGAGACTCATATGCCTCTGGGATGTGAATGTCGGCGAACCGCCGCTTGTAAGTGAGGTCCATCTCAGCAGGGAGCGCCCGTGTGTATAGGCCCGGAGTCTTAGTGTTGAACTTCAGGTAAACGGCCTCGGAAGGCTGGATCCGGATAACGAGTTCATTGCGAGAGATATCCTTGAAGATGCCCTGGGTGACGTCCTTGTACTGGATACGAATTTCGACCTTTGCCTCGTTCAGAGCTAGCGAAAGGATTTGGGTCAGGCCCGGAGGACAGTCCGGAAGACAGCGACGTACCTTTGCCAGCCTTCAAGATGAAGGGAACACCCTCCCACCGGGGGTTGTGTATCCAAAGCGTGGTTGCAGCGTAGGTCGGGCAGACGGAGTTGTGGGGGACGGTGTCATCATCCAGGTATCCCGGCTTGCCATTCGCCGCGACGTACTGCCCGAGCAGAGTGTCGCTGCGCTCAACCGGAGGGATAGCACGCAGAACTTTAACCTGTAGCGCATGTCAGTGTCACAGCACACGGACGTGGGCAGAAATAATTGTCACCTTCTCGTCGCGAATATCCTCCGCAGCGAACGAAACAGGCCGCTCCATCGTCAGAATACTCAACACCTGCAGCAGATCTGCAACAATATAAGCGCACGTTCACACCGGCTACCGGCGACCACACTCACGGTTCTGCAAGATATCCCGGATGATACCAAATTCGTCGAAGTAACCGCCACGACCCTCCGTACCGAAGGGCTCCTTGAAAGTAATCTGAACATTGCTGATAGAGTTCTTGTCCCACCCTGACGAGAAGGCGATGTTGGCAAACCGCAGCACAAGCAGGTTTTTGACCATCTCTTTGCCGAGATAGTGGTCAATCCGGAAGGTTTCGTCTTCTGTCCAATGCTCCTTGAGGGCCTTCAGGAGCTCGCGGCAGGAGTCGGTGTCCTTTCCGAAGGGCTTCTCAACGATGATGCGGTTGATGCCGCCCTTCGCGATATAACAATGCTCCTTGAGGTTCTTGGCGACGGGGATGAAGACACTTGGGGGGAGAGCGAGATAGAATACACGGTTGCGCTCCTTTGATTGGTATTTTGATTCGATGCTCTCGAGATACTTGTTGAGGTTATCGAACGAAGGGCCGTCCTCGTAGCCACCGGATACGTAGCTGGAGAGCTTCTTGAACTCCTCTACTTTGGCCTGGGTCTCCGAGTCACCCTCGGGGACCTTGATGTAGCCAGTCGTCCGCTTGTGGTACTCTGCCTCGTCCATCTTCGTGCGCGCGTACCCGACAATGTGTACGTCGCGGGGTAAGAAGCCATTCTTGTACAGACCGAACAGCGCCGGATATGTCTGCAAGAACTTGGTTGAATACAGACTGCATGCGAGAAGGTTGAATAAACGCACCTTCTTCTTTGCCAGGTCGCCAGATGCACCCAGAACTGTGCACGGATATCAGAACATAGCCGCGCGGCGACCTCAAGAGGACTGACCGATAATGATCGTGTTATCCTTGAGCTGGTCGCCGCTGGTCTCCATCGAAGGAATGGTGCCCGACATTGAACGTTGGCGCGACATCGTTGGGGAACAAAGGGAGATAGACGGAGGCTAATAAGACAGAGATTAACAGGATTGTGATGAGAGGCAGAGACTGGAAAGATGTCTTTGTAATTCCCGACTTACTCAGAAGCGGGCGCGTCGATGAGAACATCACCAATGCATCATATCGCCGGCTGTTCCCGGCCCGGTCTCCCTCGGCGTATCCTCACCTATTTTGGGTGCCGGCTTCCACGCTCTCCTGCACACGCGTCTCCGAGCCGCCGGCACTGATTAATAGATTCCACATCCATGACCTTTGCCACCGGACTCGCGAACTCGCCAGACGCCGTCGTCGACAGCCTGCGCGACCTTGTCTCCCCCAGATATGCCAACCAGGACGCCGACGCGATCCACCACTATGCGGGCGCCCTTATTGCCCGACTGAGAGTGGCGAACAGAGCCGCGAACGCAGCAACTCGGGCGCATAAGCAGGTTACGGCCGACGCCAGGCATGAGATGGATCAAGCGCATTTGGGATTGCAGAACCTTCTCTACGAGAAACGCTACCTCGAGAGGGAGATTGAGAAATGTCGCCAATTCGCGTAAGCAGCTGCGGTCCCGCATTGTTCGCGGAGGAAACCTGAAATGGCGTCACCCCACAGGTCCATATATCAGGATGTGCCCATCTATGAGATGGAAGAGTTTTTGCAACTAGCCCCTGCGGAACTTCGGACTGAGGAAGTCCTGGCTGATGAGCACCAGCTCCTGCTTAACCGGCTCTCGTTCGAGCTGAGTGAACGACAAAAGTGAGTCTCTGCGAGACTTGTCCCGTGACTAAGCTATCATGCTGACCGCCGCACTTGTGCAAGGCTAAGCCAGAGATATGAGGAACTCAGAGCACGGAGAGATCAGATGCTGAAGGAGAGCAAGGCGAAGCAGGCTCTGACAGAGACTGTCAAAGGCCATATCGACACATTAATGAAGGTGTGCTTTGCGGCGTGCTGTCCATACTTTGGCTCATCGGTCCGCGATTTCAGACTGCTTTGGAGATCCAAAAGAAAGTGGATGACGTTGTCCCTTCGGCGCCGGAACCTAGCACTGTCGCCACAGCAGCCGCTCCTTCATAGAGCCCTACAGTTTCGCAAATTAACTTATTGCCATGTATACTGTCTTCTTTTACGATCCTCGGCGCTCTTGTGCGTGCACCTGACGTGAGGTGATCCTTTGTATGATATGACTTGTTATATAGTCCGGATTGGCTATCCCTGTACATCAAAATACATACAGACGTGAGAACCCATTGTGGATAACTAGATGTACAAAGAAGTGGTGAGACGTGAAAGTCGTAAGAAGACGTGCAAGCTTACGCTGGAGCGCAGCAGAATATAGCAGTAAGAGACAACCGAGCCCCGAGGGGATGTGCAGGAGACAATGATACAACCAGAGAAAGGAGGTTAACGATCCCGGAAATGCGGCAGAACGGAGCTAGAGGTGAAAACACGCGGAATGACAGCGTTGGAGACAGCGAAGCTTCAAGCTTCATCCCCGCTTATGGAACCGACTTCGCTCATCTCCTCGTCAGCATCCTCGTCCTCGTCGTTCTTACCACCAGCGGCGGAGTCCGCAGCTTCCTTAGTTGCAAAGCGCTGTACGTACTCTGTAAGGAACAGCTGTCAGCACGCAGAATGGCGCGGTGGAGCCAGACGCGGCGTACCTTTGACCCGCGCGTCGTACTCCTTCGGATGCCGCATCAAGAGCGCAGCAGCTTCACCATTCAGCGGGTCGTTGGGGTTAGGGTAGCGGAGCAATTGCGGGAGGAACACCTCGAAGATGTTGATCATGTCTGTGGAAGATCAACACCAGGCGGGGAATGACACACGATGCCACTCACCGAACATAGGAGACCAAGTCTGGTTGATCACGTCCAAGCATACCGATCCACTGCTACCATATGTCGTTTAGCACCGTTCAGCTTTCAGTGAGACGGAGATAGGGTGGGCTGTCAACATACAGTTCATCGATATTGGGATGGAATATCTTGTTCATGAACCCGATACTGGGCGACTTGAAGGGGTACTGGTCAGGCAGCTCAACGTGGATCTTCCATACACCTCCGGCGAAAGGAGCTGACAACACGCCACCACGAGTCAGCGCAGCGGAAGGCTTCCGGGGCGTCGGGCGCGACTCACTCTCGGGGGGTCCATAGAACCGAACATAGAACTCTTGCATGTTATCGTTCACGAGATTGACCTCGTAATCCGACATTAACCTAGGCATGGGTTGTAAGCATGCGGATAGGACACAGCGGACCGTTACGGACAGCCTCATAACATCGGTCTCGATACGACGCTTCCCCGAAGTACTGTGTAAGCGGGAAGAGGCAGGTAAGTCAAGTGTTCAGGCGCGTCTAGCGTTGGGATACTCATCATAGTGACTGGTGTAGGTGGACGGTGAAGAGAGACAGGGGATGGCAAGGGAAGGGGGTGCAGGTAGTTGTGGCACAGGCCTGGGCCAGATATAGCTCTGGGATTCGCCGGCACTCTCGCGGATGGACCGGAGACCGGGAGGGTATCGGGTCAATTGCCTCCGTTACGGCTGAGCTACTATCGACCCGCACCGGACATGGCTGGCCATGTTATATATCTGCCTCGACCAGATGTCTTTTTGTTTTCGTCTCACCCGAATCTCAGAACAGCAGTGAAGGCACGGGATCTGTTCTTCTACTCAAGCAGCCAGTGCTTATCGGCGACCTTACATGAGGACTAGAAGTACGTCCATTCTTCGACAATGCACAACGCGCCCTCGCGTTGGCAGGGCCATGGTCGACCACCTGGTGTAAGGCGAGGACGTTTGTCAACACGGTTTCTACCCTGTGGCTGCCCGCCAGACTGCGACAGGACTGGCGCCGTATCTGGAACGACATTTGGAACGCTTGCCTCACCAGTTGAGCCTGCTCCTACGGTATTGTTCTGGTAAGAAGCTCTAAAGGCGATCAGGAGCGCTGTCGCGATTGTTAGTTATAAGTCAGTAGCTCTCTAGTGTCATCGACGACATACCCAGCCAGAAAAGCCCAAAGGCTGCTATGAGAATTCTTTCCTCTTGCTCGTGAGTGAATATATTGCCACTTCTTCTATGGTGCAACACGACCCTGTTTGCTTGATGAATCTGAGCGATTCCAAGCTTATTGGGGTGGATGAGCCTACATGACCATCACTGCAGCGAGAGCCAGGACTGCTACTGCTGTTTGCATGAGCGTGAAGACACCTGGCTCGCGATGTTGTCCAGCTGTCGCTGCCCTGCATTGTTCAGACCTACTACTTACGGAGGTCCGCAGGTAACAAATGGAGTATCAGGTGTGCCCCGAAGGCCACTACAGCCGCTATAACGCTCTCATTAGTACCTTGGTCTTATCGTGCTCCGTCTGCTCACCGGTTACGAAGGACTGGGTCGGTCGAGTACGGAATAGATCCATAACATGCAATATCAGCTAACAATGATGATAAAGGCGGGTTATCGTAGAGCGGATGCGACATAGTTCCACCATCGTCCATTTCAACGAAGTCTGCCCAACACGAGGACTTGATGCTGCAAACACGAGGAGGGCAGCCTGTTCATTTCCGCAGTCTAAGCACAACATAGATGCATTGCAATCGTTCTATAGAAGAGCCGTATAGTACGTTAGATCCGTAAATAAATCATGTAAGTACGGAGCGTCCCATCAATCTAAGCGAGAATGATGACTGAAGAGTCCAAGTCTCGTCAGGCCGCTTCACCTCCCCGTTTATCCGGAGGCCAACCTTGTCTGGAGGAATACACATCAGACGTTGGTGCTAGGGATCTGGTTTACGACGGGAGGCTGTCCTCCTGGACCAGGCTGGATCACAACAGAATGCCCTGGCTGCTGCTGAATCACGAATGCGTTGGGAGGGAGCATCATTTGCTGCTGCATGGGATAGGCCCCGTTGGCGCCATTTTGATAGCTACCTATGTAGGCTCCTCCAGGATATCCCGGCATCTGTCCAAACCAGGGAAGCTCAATGATATTCTCCTGCCAGGCAAAGGGACGGCCCAGGGCTTGCGCGCGGCTTGTCAGCATGAGAAGGATAATAAAGAATATGGTGACTGCGAGAACGCGGGGGTAAGATGACCGATCATACAGTGAGAACCGAAGACCTACGCAGGCAGAAGTTCGCCCAAGAAAACGCCTCGATCACTTTCATCTCATAGCAGTAACTACGCGAGGAGACTTTCGACGGATCAGTATTTCGGTGACACGGTCATGGCGCATAAACGTACTGCTGCCCGATTTTGTCTGCGTCCGCTGACCGAAAATGGAAGAACATTCGACATAGCCGATAAGATCACTGTGTTGCACTCAACGCTTTTGCAACATTGTTACGGTGGACGAAACACGTACGCTGACCATGCACCCATAGCTACTTTTCATGAGCACAATGTCCTGACGGAGACAGATTCACGCACCAAGCCATAAAGCAGCGAGGACAAACAGCCAGAATGCTTCAAGGCGGGGACGAGACCATTGTAATCTATGAGCATTCATTAGGACGCGCATGCCCGTGCCTGGGGAAGTGTTGCTGCGCACGTTAGAATGAAGGCAAGTATATTCAGTGAGGGTACGATCAAAGCAAAGATGACAAAGTCGCCTGAGATACACGATCATTCAGACAGTTCACAGCAGGGCTGCGAGTTGCTTACGATTGATGTTCGGGAGGAATATGTTGGCAAAGTAGCCAGCGATTCCTAGCACGACCGCGGAAAAGAGCAGTACCACGACTAGATACAAAATTGAACTCCCGCAAAGTAGACGAACTCATGCCGCACTCACTGTAGCCCGCTCGTCTACGGTTCACAAAAACAACTGTCATAGATTTCGTCGTTCAGCAAGTGGATAGTAGATACTGGTAGAGATAGCGCTGTAAGGTTCGTGAAGTCGTGAATCGGTTTAAGACGGAAGGAGGAGGACCGAGAAATCGTAAGGTACGTCAAGCTTTCAAGGACCATGGAACGTGTCTGTCCGGGGTTCTTGCGTTCATCAAACACATTGTAGCGGCGCGACTCGCGCCTGTGCTATTATGTACATCGCGTGGTCTTGGGCAGATCCCATTCTCATGCTCAATCCGTCCGAACTATACTGCTCGACCTCATCCGAAAGATCAACGCCGTGTCGAACTTGAAGCTCGAAACTCGGGCAAGCATAAGTGACTTCTAAGCTTCCCTTCTATTGCGCTCTATGGTACAGTACACTACAATACACGTTACAGCATAGATACACCATCGTGAGTGGTCGTGACCCTACATGTGCCCTACACTGCCCTCCTCATCGAGAGGTGGCCGCATCACCGCCGGGGCGAGGCTTCCCTGTGGAACTTGTCATATCTGTTTGTCGTGTGGGCTCTCTGAGGCCGGTAAGGGAGAGACGGTAATGGAGGAACGCTTGCATCCCGTTTCGACGCATACTTGGAGGCGATTGGCGCGCTCTTCTCGTTATACGTCTTCTCTCCCCGACTGCGTGAGCTGTCACCCCGGACAGGCCCTTGTGGTCGTGAACGTGATTGTGTGCGGCCGACGCGTCCTGCTGTGGCTGGCGCGGGAAGTTGCAGCTCCTTCAGCGGCGTGATCTTCCTGAACCAGTGGGTCGTAGTCGCCGGCCTAGTCCATACATGCTTCCGCCCTTTAAAGTGGAACCGTAGAGCGCAACCCAATAACAATAAACCAAAGCCCCAAACTATATAGCGATTAGCATCATGTTCGCATACAAATGTATGCGAGTCGACTCACTGAGAATGGCGTTAAATAACGAGAAAGCTTCAAGAACATGATATTGCGCTTGATATGTCTCTGTCGAGACTGTCCAACTCGTCAATGCACATCTCAAATGTAGGAAAGGACTTAGACTCACAGTCCGACACGTCCACGGGAGTGGTAGCGTCAGCGTCGGAGAAGCACTCAACATCGGCCGCTTCGGATTCTGAAGTGGCCAAGAAGACACCAAGGGCTAGCCAGAATGTGCCAACAAGACCGAGACATGCCAACTCGATTTTCGTCGAAATTGGACTCTGACTCCTCTTGAAGGTGAATCCCAGCAAGACCGCCATGACCAGGAGTGTTGCGCTGCACACGAAGATGGCGAAAGGGACAAAATGAGCTGGAGCCATGGTCAGAACTGCGACTTAGGCGAATAGAATCTTAGGCGCTTACTGAGATCAGAGGCAATCAGCCTGCTCTGAAAGTGTCCAGCAATCGCCAAGCATACGACCGTCCATATTAGAACGGCGACTACGCGAAGGTTAGCACCATGGCTGCTGAGTACCGCGATGAGTACGCACCATAAATACAGGCTCGCACGATGTTAAACGGCGAAGGCATCTTCCTCAGGAATCTTTGAATCGCTGAAGGCCGTCTAGCGGGAGCAGCGGGACGAGAACGACTTGTCGCACGGCGATGAGAATGATGCTGCGAATGGTGTCGCCTCGGCGTCGAATTTGCGGGCTTCATAAGGGGCCAGTTGACAAGCAAAAACGATGCAAAGGCGTGCTGATCGTCTCAAGGCTGCGAGGCGCAAGGCGCGTCGTCCCGTGGTGTCGCGAGCTGTGCGCAGGGGATGGCGGTCAAGACCAAGGGTGTCCCGGAATGAAAAGAAGCTCGCACCCCCGTTTTTCAGGTCGGCACAAGCCTCTTGCACCGCCAGAAAGTTTTTCTGCATTTGCATTGTCGTTCCATTTGGAGTCTGCTAGGGCTGCCTCGAGGCGTTGTCCCACCAGATGTGGCTCATATTTGGAAAGAAGCGGAGAAAGATCCCGCGCTCTATCTTCAGATCTCCCATTCCGATCAGCCGGCACGCGTCGGCCCAGTTCCGGTCACCGGTCACACCCTCATGTCACATTCCGTGCCTAACAGAGCTCGTACAGGATGCTACAAGCTCACACCTCGTC
This sequence comes from Gloeophyllum trabeum ATCC 11539, assembly GCF_000344685.1. NCBI lineage: Eukaryota > Fungi > Basidiomycota > Agaricomycetes > Gloeophyllales > Gloeophyllaceae > Gloeophyllum > Gloeophyllum trabeum. The sequence goes on along the minus strand of NW_006920411.1, from coordinate 1,475,943 downwards.
TCGCAACTGCTGTCCGATGCGAACATACTCGTCCAGACACTCCGGGTTGCGCAGAGTTGCGGGATTAATGCTCGATATCGGCGCCCCGTTTATGATCTGTGTATGCATATTCAGTGGCTGCGGAAGGAAAAATGCTCGGTCAGTTTACCTTCTTGACCGGGACTTCTACTCGTTTTCCATTCAGCGTATACGGGATATCGGTCACCTGAATGATCTTCAAGTAATGTCAAGAAACGTTGCGGAGCTGATGGGACAGCCACAAGGCTTAACTTACGCGACTCGGGACATGGCGGGCTGTTCTCCGCACCCGTATCTCCTCCTTAATTTTCCTCTCCAACTCCGCAGACATCCGCTCCCCTTCCATTAACTTGATGAATAATACTACCCTTTCGTCTGCCCCACCTTCCAGCGATTGCCCGACTGCGAGGTAGTCAATTATAGTTCCCGTTGGGTGACTCGTGGAGCCTGAGAAACACATGTCCAACACATCGTACAACTCAGCTGATCCAAATCGAACGCCTCCGGGGTTTCTGACGGCAGTTAGGAAGCCTCGTCTGGACTTCAACTGTACGGAAAACACTCACAGAACACCATCACTTCGACCCAGCATGATCAGGCCTCCTGCATTCCCCAGCTTTGAGCGTGTAATTACAGCGTGGTCCCCATGGTCTGTGGACCCATACAGTAAACCGTGTGGTCACATCCATGGGATGACAAGACACTTACACCAAATGCCTGGGAACACGGAGAAGTAAGCTTGCTGGTACCTATCTTTAGCTGCTTGCACGGCGTCTTCCTTCCCAAAGCCAGGTAGTGGCCAAAAGCCGATCGGCATGCACGGGAAGGGCTTTACACAAACCAGATCCCCCGCTTCGTCTGGACCTGCGCGGATTCCCGTAGGAGTGAACGCCTCAATCGCCATCCCGAGCATACGACACTGGATCTCTCCGCGGTACACGGGCAGCGCGGTACACATGCCGGCGAACAAGGAACATATGTCGGTTCCGCCTGTACCTGACATTCATACATTGTTGGTGCCGCATAAAGCACCACTTGCCTGTGATGGATCCCAAAAGAACATCGTTCTTGATGCTTTGATAGACAAAGTCAAAGAGTGGCGGTGACAGTGGCGAGCCGGTGGAGTATATGTGGCGGAGAGAGTCTAGTCTGTGGTGTTCTCGAGGCCTGTAGACTTTCTAGGTCCGCGCAGCTAGTCAGCATTACTCCTCGGAAGCGCGGGGTGATCGGAGACGGAAATAGAGAACTCGAAGAAGGAAATCGCTTACAGACAACTGGTCGAGATATTTAGCACTCGTGCCAAAGATCGTTATGCCCAGGTCATCGGTGAGCCGCCAAAGATAGGATGGGTCCTTGAGCGGACTGCCGTCGTACAGGACTAGCGTACACCCTACAGTGAGGCCCGCCACCAAGAAGTTCCACATCATCCATCCACTGTATCCTGATCAATATCAGGAGAGCATCGTAAGGAATGTAACGAACGTGGTCGTATAATAGAAAAACACGTCTTCAGGCTTGAGATCGGCGCAGATCATGAGCTCCTTCTTGGCTTGCAGAAGCAAACCGCCTGCACGGTGCACTATAGGCCTACATCATGCCTGACATTAAAGCCAAAAGGTAACATTTTTAGAGCACTCACTTAGGCCGTCCTATTCACCGGTTAAATAACCTGTCGAGTCAATGAAAATGCCTCAATGAAGATCCGCACCGGTTGTCCCAGAGCTGAACAGGATCCACAGAGGCCAGTCGAACTTCTGACGGCTCCATTCAATCTCGCCGCCCTTATCTCTTCCTAGCTTCTTCATCTTCCCTTCATTTACGAAGTTACTCCAGCTGATCCAGTCGCCTTGCCAGCCCGTCCGATCTCCTTGAGTGGTGATAGCATTCACTACGACCACTTTCGGGGAGATACCCTCGGACCGTAAGCTTGACAGGAGTGAGGAGAACTTGGGCACGTGTGGGTGTACTTTGCCATTGTAACTGCACCTCCCTTTGGTCTTGCGATGCTGACGAGTTAAAATAGAGGGCTTACACGACTCCGTCGACAGAAAATATAACAGTCGGCCGTACTTGCTCAAATCTGGGAGACATTTACATCGTGCCACAGATGAGACAGGCGGAGCGAACCTTTCGTAAACGCCTTCTGCACCGAAGTCCGCGGCCGCACTGACCCAGATGCAACCTAGGACCGTTATAGAGTGTGTATATGCTCATAACAAACGTGCAAGACGGACCAATGGCAGTGGCCGCCAGGCAAGCTGCTACATTCTCCTGTATTCAATAGCGTCGCTCCGTGAGTAGAGCCATACACAGACCCAGTTGATGTATCTCCGCACTGTCTCTTACAGGCGGTCATGATAATCAACAATCAGAGATTGAATTGAAAGAGACAAGGCTGAGACAATCAACTGCTAGTGGGGTCATGAAACGCACTATACAGTTGGAAGAATAAGCCGCGACGCGATCGCCTGCCTTTAGACCGAGCGAAAGGAGTGCGGACACAAGATCGGCGACAAGAGAGTAGAGTCCAGCATACGTCACGGTTCGAAGCAGAGGGTCCGGAGCAGAAGAGGTCGGTTCCGCTAGAGTCCAAAGTAACTTTGGATGACGGCCTTTGACGGCATTAATGCGAGCGAGATACTCACTTGCCTGGACGAGCGCTATCTTATCCGCAGACCGAGAGCGCAGCACGTTCTCTGCCCAATTCAACTTTGCCTCCACGAACCACGGAGGGTTTGTCGCCGGTAAAGCGGAGTTGTCGACTACATGGGCGCCCTTGTGGCCAATGATCTCCGTCTCGTCCCATACAGTACTCCAGAATTCGTCGATGTGGGCCACAGACCAGCGATACAAATCATGGTAAGACTCCAATTGCAGTGCGTACTTGCGATTGACCAGCTTCAGCAGTTGGAACGTGCGAGTCTCCTGTGGACGCTCGGGCTTATACAACAGACCCTGATTATCAATCTCATGAGATGGAGATTGCCCAGCGCTAGTCATCATTAGGAGAAGGAAGATGTGGTTGCAAAGGCCGAGAGCTCCTATAGGACGTTGAGTGGCGTTTCTCACAGGACAGTGGGTCCGCGCGAAGACAAACCCAGACAATCGGAATGGCGTGTTCCTCAAACGGCTAGCCTTACGAGACCTCCACAAGAATGAGACCGAGCAAACCACTCGCAGCGCTTCAGACTCTCAGTGTCGCCCTTAGCACGTGGATATCAATAGATTGGCTTGCTAACCACGCCGAACACGCATCGTACGTTGCAGAAATGAAGATAAAATGCGAGAAAATCGTTTCTGTACAGCCAAGCATGCTTGGGGCGCGCAGCAGCCCTTGTTTACATGACAGCAGAGGACAAGACCGACGCCCAGCATCGAGGTCGCGAAGAGGAAGCTGCAGGAAGAGGGCAACTCAGCCACTCAGGATAGCCGATACAGAGCCGATGAGTCAACGCGAGCGCGAAATCTGAACCGGCCGCAGATTTGCGGTGGCACGCACGTGCGAATCTTTTTGAGCTGTCCCGCCACCTGCTATAAAGGGTCTGTGGCTTTATAACCGTCCACTGTTTTGTCCCGTTCCTTCATTTGCTTGAACTCACCTGGAACACCTGTGCTCTCACCGCTTTACCTGTTTCTGGCTGCGATCATCTTCCCCCCCACGTCTACGTCAGTTTCGCATATAAGGTGTCGCACCGTATAAGATCAAGCACCGCTACCCACCTCTACCCCGTACCACCACAATCTCTTAAAGCCGCCCACTCAACCAATTGCCTGTCGCTCGTAGTCTGCAATGGATCGCTTCCTTGCTCCCCACACGCCCGAGGCCCTCGCTCACAACCACTTGACGTACGTGCCACAGCTTTGCTTCGGTCGAGTCACAGCAACTCACCGTCATACAGCGAGAATTGGTTCAACTGGGACACTGACCACCCGTCTCTCGACGAGACCCTCATCGCTGGATGCGCGTCCTACTCTGCTCTGAGTCGTTATCTCACCGGAGCGGACCTTTTCCTTCTCCCGCGCTCGAGGTCCGAGCTCGAGAGAATATTGTGAGTTTCTGGCGCGCTTGAGCTTCGGGGGCATATGACTCACGAACTTCACAGAAGGAGATATTCCTACGATGCTATTCACAATACAATTGCCAGAGCGCGGTCACCCCTGGAATCAGGAGGATACAGCAGGGTACGTCATATGCGTTCGTCTGGGAAGTAGACCTACTGCTTACCAAGGCTAAATTTGTTAGATCTGCCACCTGGCTGAAAGGTCAATAGCTAACGTGCTTGATGCGGGCGATAACACGGAGACACTCCTGCGCCTGCATTCGAGGCCTTCGGATTCTGTGATCAACAGTATTGATCATTCGTCTCCCCGACCGATCAGAACGAAGTAAACTGCATTCGTCGGCATCCATTCAGATATTTATTGCATTGTTCTTCGTCTCCTCTGTCGTCCACCTCCTTCGTTGTTGTCTTTGTCGTGTCTGCACCGTTCAGCTGTATCAACACCAGCAATACTCCAGATCGGAGTATGGCACTCCCTCGCTGTAATACATGTACGTTAGCTGTAGCATCCTTATCTTTATTATCGTATGCATCAGAGTATACACGCGGGTGCATCGTCCGTTGCCTGTCGCTGAGAGCAGCCTGAGTAAGTGCAGTAGTCCAAGATGCGCAAAGGTTCCGAGGCGAGGCCGCCTTCTTAGAAGGGCTCGGCGAAAGCCGAGGTGCACCGCATCGGTGTCCATCCCATTCCTTGCAACGAACGTGCGAGGCCGCTGAACATGATTCGGTGTCACCAAAATCCCATACACTGAGACAGTACCCGCTGGTAGCCATAACCAGCCGCTTCAGCACCGAAGCCTCGTCTTGCGCAGCTATTAATGTCTGCTCTATGTCTGCCTGTCCTACTTTCCTCTAGTCCTTGACCATGATGTCGAAGATGGCTCTCAAAGCCTTGGTATTGGCCCTGGTCTTCAACGAACTCTACGCAGCACCAGCTCAGGTGCCTCTGGATATACCATCAACTCGTGAGTCTTTCCGATGTATAGCAGACAATCTTGCGATGGCTCACGCGACCCACAGAGTATGCTAAGCGGAAGCTGCAAGGGCGATTCCTGCACATCACGGATATGCATCCAGACCCATACTATCGTCCTGGGGCCTCGGAAAAGTCTGCGTGCCATAGGAAGAAACCGAAGAAGGACAAGACTCGCGCTGGCTATTACGGGACGCCATTTAGGTTCGAACACTCCTTTGCGCGCTCGCATCCCTTATGAACGCACATGCGCTATACAGCGATTGTGATTCACCGTTCACCCTGACCAATTTCACCCTTGACTATCTGGATAAGAAGTGGACGTCAGACATCGACTTCGTCATATGTTCGTGACTCTTCTACGAAGTTCAATATTGTTCGCTCATGATGTAGTGCAGGGACGGGTGATAATGCCAGGTGACTGCTACCGCTTGCAGGCTGTCCTAATCCACTAGATACTGAAGTGTTTGATAGACATGATAACGATCGCAAGCTACCTCGGACGCCCGACGAGATTTATCATCTGAATCGGGTCCTTGCTAACAAGATGCACGAGGTATTTCTGAGCAAGGGTATTCCCGTGGTACCAAGTCTAGGTACGTCGCTATTCGTCACAGTATCTCCCAGCTGACAAACTGCTGGCCCCTCGGTGCTCAGGGAATAACGATGTATGGCGTAAGCTCCTTCCATTCATTCGTAAATTCTGCGCGCTCATCTGTCCACGTCTGTAGCGCATGTAATCCCCGTCTTCTCGGTTACAATTATTTCATCTGACGAATCTTGCCAATTTGCAGAATATACTGATGCCAGGTTTGTTATTGACGGGTAACCCTATCTCCTTCCCTGACGACGGCTGTTCTAGGCCCCAATGATATCACGCATGAGTTCTCCTCGTAAGCTGATTGCCTATCATCGACCCTAGGATCTCCTCTGACGATGGGCGCAGCATCTGGAAAGCATTTATACCATTTCCTTCTTTGCAAGTCTTTCAACGAGGAGCGTATTTCTCCACTGAGGTGATCCCGAATGAAATAGCTGTGGTCAGTCTAAACACGATGTACTTTTACGAGCGGAACAAGGGTGAGGAAGGGCCCGTCACAGCGTTTAATTCCGACTGATGCCCAGAGCTTATTATTAGCTGTGGGAGGCTGTGAGTTTAAGGATAGAGATGATCCTGGCAACTTGCAGCTGGATTGGCTGGATGTCCAGCTGGACGCGTACCGGCGCAGGGGTATGAAGGTACGTCGTGTTGTAGAGCGGGGTACTGGAGAAAACTCAAACGCCATATGCGGCACGTGAATTAGGTGTGGATGTCGGTACGTATACATCTCTGATTCCCTGTGTAATTGTGGTCACACGAGCTTGCGTTCCTTGACATGCAGGGACACGTACCCCCTTCCCCGGGGAATTACTTTCCGGAGTGTGTGAGTCTGCAGTGACGCTGCACCGTGCTTTGCCGCCGGAATCACTGACGCGCTGACGGGATGCGGACATAGTATGTTCGTTATGCCGAAATGTCATTGCGGTATCAAGATACGATACTGGGCCACCTGTTCGGGGTGAGTGCGGCGATATACCTGTCGCTCCGATCTAACTCATCCGCTTCAGCACATGAACGTGGACCATGTATGTGGCATGGCCGGGTGTTGCTGAATCCCAGGTCTGACGGCACTGCCCTAGTTCACGCTTATCGAAGCGCGAGATCTGGAGATCCCAGCGGAGGATGTGCAGGGCTCTGCCAACCGGAGCTCACCTATCAGCGTTCTGAAAAAGAAAAACAGGCTGTACAAGGAACTCATTGAGGACTTCTCCGACCTTCCAAAGTCCAAGAAGATCGACTATGATGAATATGCAGTCGTGAACATTTCACCTTCCGTCGTTCCGAACCCGTATTTGCCTTCGTTCCGCATCTTCACTTACAACATTACGGGAGGGCCTAAGAAATACCTGGACTCTCAAAGAAAGGGTCACTATCGCGGACCTACCATGGATAGGAAGAAGGCGTGCAGAAAAGGCTCAGCGTACCAGGACACCTGGTGGTGCCAGCCGCACAAACCGTGGCACTCCGATGCTGATGCGCCATCACGGACAAACGCTTTGTGGGCTCCTCTAGGTTATGCACAGGTGCGTGTGAGGGCGCCGTGTAGTTGCCGGCAGCTTGCTGACGGAGCTGCAGTATAATATTCGCAGGAAGCGACTAAACTCGTCCAGCAAAATACGAAAGCCCGGGTTCAAGCTGGAGTACATGACGTTCCCCGTGGACGCGCTGCATCCGCCAGCAGACGCGGTGGCCCCGGGCAAGTTTAAATATCCCATCCCCCTGCATCACCTGCCGCGATCACTGCGCAATAGCACGATCACGGAGAGCAAATTCGCACCGTATCAGATGCGCGATTTGACGATACCGTCGTGGGTGGAGTTGGCGCAGAGGCTGGCGCGTCCGAAGAAAGAGGAGAAGCTGCGGAAGCGGTTTAGAAAGTACATGTACCAGGGGGGCCGCGAGGGGTAAGGAGGCTGTAGGACAGATCAGACGTACCGTACAGCTGGTGATATGTCGGGCCTGGAAAGGCAGAGGCTGCAGAGCCGGATCAAAGGGGGAGACCGGCGGCCCAGACAGGGTCATAAGAAGGGCGTACAAATAAGCGCAACACCTTTCTTGAAAATCGCCCACTATAGCGGTACGTTGCCTTGACCACCGAGCCCCCGTAGATCTGGGCTGCCAACGCAGGCGATAGCGCATACCGTTCGTCTTCCACCTGCTTGCTCTCGTATATACCCCTTTGCCCCGAGAGCTGTTCATTTTTCCGCCTTTTCTCGCGCTAGAGTGGTGTGTATTGCGGTTTCATCAGGACCATCATCTGCACTGCCCTTTCGCTACTGGCTGGCAGCCTTTTCTCTTTCTCTTGCTAGCCTTCGTTTTCCGTCGCATTCTTCGTCGTCGGCTGGCCCGCCTTTTTGTATCCCACACTCGTTACTTGAATTTTCTACATGGCCGCTGTAAACATGCAGATGATGGCTGCTAACATGCCTATCGACTTCCTGCCCGCCCACCCTGCCCACTCGCGCTCCAACTCCTTCTCCTCGTCCTCGTCGCACAACCCGGGCTCGCGCCCTCAGTCTTCTCAGGGGGGCGTGCTGCGAACCTCGGGGATCATACCGCCCACCGCCGAAGACCTCTATCGCGCATCCTATCACCCGCTTGGCCGCCCCCACTCCCTCCCCACCGAGCGCGCCCGCCACTCCTCCGGCGCCTCCTTTTCTTCTGCGTACTCGCTCTCCTCGACCGACTTGGCCTCCCCCGGCGATTCCCCCCCTAATCACAACATCACCAACCCCGCGCTCAAGGGCCCTCTTCGTCCCACGCACATCAGGGGGCTCGTCAGGCCCTCGCCATACCCGCGTGACACCGAGAGCGTGCACTCGTCCTCGAGCGAGACCGAGGACCTTTCTATGTTCCTCGGCTCTTCGGCTGCCGACTACAACTCCATCTACGGCGGAGCAGCAGTATCGCACGCGAGTCCAGAGACGATGAGCACCGCAGGCGCGCTGGGCAGGATGACGATCAGCCCTGACCATGCATTAGAGAAGCTGGCGGCCAATGTCCGTGCTGCCACCACGACGAGCGCTTCAGACAGGGCAAAGCAGATTTTTGTGCAGGCTTGGTACGTGGCGCCCCTATCTTATCTCGATCATCGCGGATTCACTCTTGTACAGGCTCACTGCCAACTATGCGCCGTACCCAGACGGCAACGTACCGCGTCAAGGGCTGTACTGTTCTTATCAAAGGGTCTGCGACCAATACGGGATACCTCACATCAACACTGCGACACTTGGCAAAGCTATCAGGCTTTGCTTCCCGACAATTAAAACGCGCCGGTTAGGGGTCAGAGGGAACAGTAAATATCACTGTAAGCATCTCTTTCAATTGTTAAGACGCGCCTTCCAATACTTCGGCCAGATTGCGGGATACGCCCGGCCACCTCGGCAGAAGCCGAATTCTTGCAAGACTTTGTGCGCAAGTCAAATAATAACGCGGCGCAGTCGTCTATCAATGCTGCAAGGCTGGCGAACGAGCACTCATCTCACAAGAGCGAGGAGAGGTCGGACGAAGATGATGATGACGAGTCCGAGCCACCAGCCTCGGCTCGGGCGTCTAAACGGAATTCCTTGAACCTCAGTTTGAAGGAGCCTTCGCAGTATCCCGAGGATATCAGCACGGAGAAGACCCCTACGGTCAACAACTTGCTGGCTCAGGCGCAAGCGTCGCAAAGGCCCGCGTCCTCCACTTTCCCGGCTATCCGTCGACATGCCCAGGGCGACGTCAATCGTCTATCACACTCGCCTCCTGCTGGCAGCACCGTAGCGCCCTCTTCTTATCTGGCGACGCAGCAGCCCATTTCTGTTCGGCACATGCCTCATTTCCCTTCCATTGAGGAAGCGGTCGGTTCAAACTCGACTTCCCCTCAAGGTGTTGCTGCGCGTGAAGTCTGGGTGTGGTTCCAAGATCATCTGGATTCACTTCTGGAGTGCGTCCGATCGTTCAGATTTGATCAGTTCGAGATGCATCTGCGATCGTTCTGGTCAAGCCTGACGGGTAACCATCGGGAGGTTGTCCACGCTCCGGCTGTTGCTGGGCTGATGGCAAAGGCTGATGCCATCGTGTATGATGTGAGTAGTCTGACATTCATACAAGTATTGATATGAGATCGAGGGCTGATCATGGTCTTGTAGGAAATCCTGGAGATACTCCGTTCGCAAATGTTGTCCCCTATACCGACGACTTCTTTGACCAGTCTTCGTCAGCTCGCTGACAAGATGGAGAAGATCCTACTTGTCGCCCTCGAGGGATACGGTAACACATTTGTTGAGCCAAAGGTGGAGTTAGGCGCGCGCTTTGGTCACCTAGTCTGTCAGTTCCTGATGTCCCTCTCTGTCTATGAAGATGGTGCTGATCTGGCTCTTATAGTGCGGTTCCTTGATATCTATCAAGTTACTCAAGCTCTGAACACTGTTCTCACTAATCAGAAACAGTTGAACGAGATGCGTCGCTCGTGGCAGAAGATTGATTTCGAGTCCGTACGCAACCAATCGGCGCTGGTGTGTAACTGCCGCCATGAAGACCTTGTCCAATTATTGGAGGTTGAGTTCGTCGCCGTGATGGACTCCTTATCCAAGAGTCAGGAGCCTGTGCGGGACGTTATGGCATGGGCTGATAAATGCTGCGAAAGATTGATGGGCTCTGGGCGTGTCAGCAGTTCTGATGACAGGAGCACCATGAGCTCAAGAAGTGTTCTCATCCGTTGGGGCTACGTAACAAGCCAAGTCATGAGGGATTTGGTGAGTCGGCCTATACGCGGATCGTCCAGCAGATATTGATTTCGTATGCTAGACTATCCGTAGCGATCCTTCATTTGGGGCATTCCAAATCTTGAAGCTATTCCTTGAGTGCGTCTAGGTTCTCTCGTCGTCTGTCCCCGTGGTCTTGATGTTTTCTCTGCAGTGACTGGATCAGCGTGAACGTGCTCAGGAGTGTCGCCCTGTCCACGAACTCTGTGGCAGCATCGGTCGAGCCAGTTATGCAGCAACCATACTTCTCCCTCTCCCCTATGGCGGGTCAGGAGAGCTTTGGTTCCAGCCTCGACGTCCGACCGACTCATCATGTTATTACGCCCACGACCTCGAGCATGCTCGCCGCCTTGCAGCAGGATCCATTTCCCGCTGGGACACTGGATCCGTCGTCAACGGCGTTCGGTTCTGATGCTTATGGTTCCTTGTCCTACTTGGACGCCTCCACACCTCACGACGACGGTATGCCTGCCGTGCACCAGCCGGGGCTGTCGTTCGCCGACTACGGTTCTACGAACTCATTTGATGTCGCTGCCTTCGCCCCCCAAGATTTAGGAATGACCCCTTCTGTCGAATCCGCTCACAGCGAGTCTGAGCATGAAGTGGACCCTGTCAAGTCAGAACCGTCAGCATGATACATCAGCCGCTCTGGCTGTCTTTTCTTCTTCTAGTTATTGGGAAGTTGGATACACTAACTTACACGCTTCAAGTCTATATTATTCCCATCTAATTTCCTTGTGCTTAGTTGCTTGCCTACTTGTCTCAGTGAAAACTGTATTGCGTCTGCTCTCCGTGGTCCCTGATCCTGCCGCTCCTTGCTGTATATTTTGTTCGATGGACACGAGAAGTGGACTATCCGTATATACCATAATTATTGCTCATACTAAGAATATTGCGGCGATGAAAAATGTAAATTGCGTCGAACGAATGAGTGGTGTCTGAGATATATGTGCGAGATAGATACATATCGTGAGGTAAGAACGTTCGCTACTCCTGCGGTTCTTCAGGAGCCTGGGCTTCCACTTGATCCTCCTGCACGCTCTCGAGCTTGTCAACCACCTCGTCACTCGGCACAGCAACAGATGTTGCATCAGTCACCTTGGGTGTCGGGGCTGGCTCGGGGGGTTCCTCCCCTCCACCGTTCGGAGGGGTGACCTCCACGTCCGCCTCAGTTGACGTGCTCTTGCTCTTACCCGTAAGCCGCTGGATCTCAGCTTCGGCTTTCGCAATGTTTTCGGCAGTAACTCGGTTCTGGTTGGCCTCGAACCAAGCCTTTTTCGTTTTGAGGTCTTCAATGACACGAGGCACCTCCGCAGCTGACGATGGGGGAGGTATTGACAGTTGAAGGAGAGCCGTGAGAGTGGCGAAGGGGAGCTGGAACTGCGAGCTAGGCGTTCCGTTGGCTTCTTCAGTACCATTTGTCTTGGGCTTAGCGCCGCCCTTCTTGCCCTTGCCCTTCTTACCACCGACGAAGTATGCATCCTCGTCCTCACCCTTCTTTTTCCGGGCTACCAAGCCATCCTGAGCACCGGCCTCCACCTTCCGGAGCTCCAGCTTGGGCACACCCGCAACTTCCTCCTTGGCCGGGAGCGAAGCTGTAGACAAGGCGGCGGTCGTGGACTTTCCAGAAAAATAGTCGATGAGCGTCTGGCAGTCCTCGATCTGGGTCTGGAAAGCAGGGACGGCAGCCTCCTCGCGAAGACGCTCCGCGATCTTCTGCTTCTTTTCCTCCTCCTCCGCAGCGCGTTGCGCACGTGCCCTCTCCGCACGTCTCGCACGGTCCTCGTTGACCTTTTGCCAGTACCGGTCGTTGGCCTCCCGATACTGTTGTGCCGACTCGCGCTTCTTAGCATATAGGGTGTCGAGCTCGGCTTGGATAGCGCTGCGCTCGTCCATGAGCTTACTGCGGTTGGCGTAGGCCTCGTCACCCTCTTTCTTCAGCTCATCAAGTTCTGCCTTGATGGCGTCGAATCGCTCCGAGATGGCTTTGGCTTCAGGGTCATCAAGCTGTTTGCGGAGCTCCTCTGCAGCAGCCCGGTCGGCATCGATAGACTTCTGCTGCTCTTCGAAGCCTTCCACAGTACGTCGGGCGCGCTTCAGCTGGCTGATTTCCTGCAGCGTCCGCTTCTCGTCCGCCAACTTCAAGTTGCCGGATTCAACTTGCTTCTCTAGGTTCCTTCTAGGGTATGAGAAGAATTCCATTTAACTCTGGGTCGGTCACGTACTTGATGTGAGCGTCAAGCTCAGGGACCGTCTTAAACGGCACCTTTGCCTTGGCAGCCTGGAGGTCTTTGACCTGAAGCGACGTAAAATATGAACACCAAAATTTTGAAGATATGCTGATGGAGCGTACCTTTTTCTGGATACCATCCTGAAGCGCCTTCAGCTGATCCAGCACCTTTCCCCGAGCAGCCTTATTCCCCCCTTGCTGATTCCGGATGCTGTCCAGCTCTGCGCGCAACTGGGAACGCTTGTCATTCGCAGAGTTGGGCTTGGTAGCTAAATTGATTTTATCCCTGACAGCGTTCTACAGTATAGCCCCGAAGGAATGAGGAAACGCGCAGACCAGTGAGACGAGTTCTGTACGCACAAGCTTAGCCTGCGTAGCGTCAATTTGAGCCTTCAATTGTGCTTGCTCGGCATCATACGCAGCCTTGTCCGGTCTCCCAGAACCAGTCGCAGGACCCTTGATTGCTTCCTGCACATCGTCTGCCTTGGGGACCGGGGTGGATGTACCGCTCGTAGAGGGAGTAGCCTTTGCAGGCTTGCCTTTTGCGGCGGCTCCGTTTGCAGGGGTAGACTTAGTCTTGGGGGCCATCTAGGAGGTCAACTAAGGAGTGGAATGCAGCAAGGGAACGGAGGACGTGGAACTGGGATTCTGCACCCGGCCGTAAGAGCTGCCAGCAATAAATACAGAACGTGAGAACCAGCCACGGCTTTCCTGAGCCGATCGTTGCTGCCTTGGTCACTTGTCGGGGAACGTATGTTTTCCGTATTTACAATTTCCGCCATTGGTTCGCTTCATGTTGTACGCATATCCTCCGACAGCAGACGAGGCGCGTGGATATTACGATAAGTATACAGAGGGAACCTAGTCAAACAGCAGAAAAGAAACTGAAACACGTCACTGGAAAGCAACCTGCGTATCCATCTTTTGCACCTCCTTCAGGCACTCCTCATACAGCTCCTTATAATCCTCGACCTCCTTCTCCTTCGCGTCCTCGCCCTCCTTCCGCTTGACCTTCTTCTTCTGGTCCGGACACACCATGACACAACTTGTCGGTCGCTTTGTCGAACTGGAATGGCCTAGCTCTTCTTTTGAGGGTACGAAGACGTAGGGTATCTGCGCATCTTCACTAAGAACGGGTAGGTGTGATATGATGTCGATGGGGGTGATGTCAGCAGCAAGCACGAGTAACCTGTGCATACGGAAAAGTCAGCACGTTGGCTGTACGTTCGCATCGGATAGGCAGACGAACCCTCTCTCGCCCTTACGGATGCCCTTCACGACTTCCTTCACGCCTCGCTTGACCTGCCGTTGCTTAGACGCTAAGAGGGATGGACTGCGTTGTTAGATGTCGTTTAAGTGAGGATCTCGGCGCACATACCTCGCTTGATCGTCTTGTGCAGTTTTTTGAGCAGCTTCTTCTGCGCCAGTGGCCTGGCTATGGGTGATAACTCGTCCAGTGGAATGACCACTTCATCTTCATCCTTCTTAGACTTCTTCTTCACCTAAGAGACGCACAGTCAGGCCATATATCAACCCTCCTCTATTAACTACAGCTCCGAGCAATAACTCACCTTCACCGAATCCGCATCAACCGGCGTCATCTCCACATCCTGCATGCTCGTCACTGCCACGTCCGCCTCCACTTCGCCCCCTTTGCTTTCCCTCCTCTTTTTGTCCTTCTTTTCTGACTTATCCTTGGCCATAGCGCCTTTCGTAGGAAGGAGGTTCAACGGAAGAGAGGTGTGACAAATGTCACGATACCGTTATGATAATGCCCATTTTGGGAATATGTGGCGGGTCTCGGTCATAACTCGCTCAGGCCACATAGGGTTCAAATACTGCGTACTTGGTGACTAGTGCATGAGCAGTTACAAGTACTACGGTAGAAGAGACAAGAAATATTGTGGATTTCCTGGAACATCTGGTGCATCTTGAATATTGTGTGGACCCCTCCCCCTTGTCGACAGAACTGACCAGATATCTGCCCTCCCTACCGAACCTTGTAGCAGGCTTCGCCTGTCTCCAACTTTTTCATGGCATCAGCAATACTCCCCATTTCTGTAGTGATACTAGTCGCTGCATGATGCAGCTATTGAGAACGGGTCAGTCGGCCACAGATGATTCCGGGTCTTGGCCATTTACCGGGTCTGAAAAGAGTCACCCTTGATTTTAGTCGGTCGAGTTACCGTGCGCAATTAAACGTTGTTGAAACCTGTCACCAACTGCTACTTGTGCAGTGACTGCAACCACGGGCGTAAGTCCTGCCTCACTGGCATTCGGCCCCGGGCGAGGTATGATTCTATGCGTAAACTCTCCGGGGCATGCAGTTGTCAAGAATGCATACCCGATTTGTCCCAGCTTGTGTCTCGGCATCGAGGGATCTGAAGTCCCGAAGAAGCAGCATCAGGATATTGATGTAGTCGCACCGCCCTAAGACCCGTGCAAGGAGGAGGGACTCATCGTCGAATCCCGGGTGTTACCCAGGGTCGTCTTGAACGTTAATGACGTTTCAGATCAAGCCAGAGATTGCGTAGGGAAGCCAAAGAGATCGTGGCGTTTAGAAGGATAGATAGGATCGAACAAGCGTCGAATGGTGAGCGCAAAGACATCACAAGTCGATGAGTTTGACGTGCCGATGGGAGATACTCCTGGGTCCGCATCAACCTGCAATGCCTGACATCATGTTAGCAAGCGTGTCAAAGACCGTTAGAAATGTCCCGCTGGCTGACGTTCTGGACGACGCGCAGCCCACGTCCACAGTCATGTTCGATAATGCAATCGGGCCGTGACAGTTCCTGGCGCCGAAAACACACTGCTACTTTACGACCGCATATGGTTCCCGAAAGAGTTGAACCAAGTCTACACGAACATCCACCTGTAAATACATACCGCACGCCTTCACTATTTTCGATATTGTCTTAAGTCCCCAGGCTGGAAGAATTGATATTACTGCTCTTGACGGCCCTACGTATCGGAGAGCTCAGTGATCTCACTCACCTCCACGACTTATGCAAAACCAGCCGGGGCTGCGGGCTCCTCGACGGTCTCGTTGCATTCGTCCCGAGCTCTCTGTCATTCAATCTTCAAAGGCAGAGTCCTGATGCCACAGACAGAAACGACAAAGATAGCAGCGAAGCGCTAACGAGGGACCTCTGGATTTCATACAGAATTTCCTCAGCTCCGTACTACGCTGGCTGGGATGGATCACGCTCATCCCCGGTCAGAAGATAGGACTAATTAGTCGGTGGCCGCACGGAGACAGTAAATTAACGTATCTGCGGAAATGGGAGTTGCGCTCGCAATAAGGGTCGGTATCCATCGCGACGGAGAGGTATGCCATATAATGTTGCAGAAATACGGCTATAATCTTGATAAGCAGGCCAGCACATTAGAATTCTGTGCTCAGCCTTGCTTGTTTTGAACACCAGGTAAAAGCAAGGCCGTTATGCGGACAGACCGAAAAGGCCGATCAAATCAAGGACACTGGCATTGTCTGGAAGGCATGCAGCGTACCCTTTTGAGAATATAACGCGTAGACGGTAGAGATCCCCCAGGAGAACTCGATCGGGTATCAAAGGGAAGTAAGATCCATTGCCGCTCGGTGAATGGAAGGTCCTTCAAGGCCGGGCTTCTATCGCTGGTGGCGTACCCACACCCGCATCCGAGGAAGCCTCAATGAAGGAATACACTTGACTGACTCGTCGAGCGCTTTCAGTGCCTAACTGGCGTCTTCTAGATCAAGGGACAGATCTTGGTGCTTGAGCTTATTGGTTAATAAAGTAAGAACCTACCATAATGCTGACTTCGATCTACGCGTATTCAAGCAACGTCGCCGAGCGCGACGCACGGCAGATGATCTGCAAGGTCACGGCACTACTAGTGGTCGTTATGTAGCGGCGCTCGCGATCATTGGGAGTAGCGGAAAGACGGAGTAAAATAAAATGGACTGCCAGGCGGCATTGATGCACCGTGATTTTCGCGCTTCCAAAGCGGTCGAATTAGCGTTATATGGATATACTTGCGAGCATGAGAACTTACAGCTCATATCTCTGCCACAGTCATAACGTACATCAATTGAAGTGGGGCTCGTAGAAATGAGTTGAATGAGCACATCCGAGTCCGAAGAGCTGGACGTTCGTCAGTCGCCGCACATACTGCCGGCAGTCATTAGACGCTCACGTCAGTCTATACCCACCGCCCGCCCCCCTTTCCGAGGTGCCAGTGGATGCAACGGCGATGGCGAGGGACGCGGGGAGCCAAAGCTTACAGCCATCGACGAAACAGTACAGAACTCTCGTACAAGTTGTACTCTTTGCGCACGCCGCAGCATACCTTCTCGATAGAGTTTCTCCACCTTGGCTCCTCTATTGTCGTGTTCTAATCAGCCTGGTCGAGGAGTCCTTGGCGCGTCATGGCTCCGAGCGGGGTCTACTCGGTAGGGTGTCTGAGCGGCGAATTCTGCTGTAAGCCGCATGTCAATATCATGACATTGCCTCGCGATAGGCCCGGGAGGACCTCCGCAGCGAGGGCATCCGTTACTGCTGGTGTATAAATTTACGGTCAATGACATCTAATTCAGGCTGGACACCATAGACCTCGGACTCAATATTGCGGAATATCACTGCGCCGTTTCCGGACTGATGCGCTGCGAACAAGAATAGCCGTGTCAAGACATCCGATATTAGGCTGCATGCGACGTCAATAATACCAGAGAGGACAAGATACATTCGCTGGATACGAAGAACATAACTTGATACTGATGGGGACGGCGGTTATTGACACAACACAAGTCTGCCAGAACCCGCAAATATCCGAGTCCGAGTCCGCCACCGCAAGCCACAAATCAAACCCCGTGTATGCGTGATAATTAAAATGCGGCAAATTACAAAAGTACCGATACCGAGACATGCCATGGTAATGATGAATGCAACAACCGACAAGAGATGATTATCCAGTGAAGAATATGCGATGATACAACAGGAGACGATACGTGCCAATCCCTCATTATACGACGTAGGAAGCCAAAACCCCATAACAACAAATAAGATATAGATAGCATTAATTCCCATGCACAAGTCCAACGCGAGAGGGACGAGAACCCTCCTTCCAAAAACCCTGCCCAGACCCATACCAGAAAAGCAAACCCCCTCCCTGGTCGCCTCGATGTCCGCGGTGTCCACGCGTGGAGTTGAAAGCCGCTAGTAGTCCGCCGGCGGGTCCAATCACAATATCACACACCCACTCGAGAACCACCTAATAAAACCGCCGATGCACCCCGCGCAAAGAAATATTCGTAAACAAAAGATCCACAAAGCACCACGACCGAAAGCACAAGAAAAACCCAAAACCAAAATCGCCGATCCCTCCGCGCGACCGAAATAGAAGTGAAAGAACCGTGTGTAGCAACAGAAGAAGAGAACGGGCAGGTAGGGGGTGATGACAACAACGTGAAGAGCGCGGATAGGAGGCGGATGGTCTGCCCGATAAGATAATAAAGCGGGTTGTTGACGAACATGAAGAGAGAGATGAAGGAAATATGGAAAGGCCCTGCGTACCAATTGCTGTTCAACTGCTCTATCCAGTGCACGACGAGCCGCAGGCGCAGCCTGGGCGAGCGGATGGGGAGTAGTTTCGCCTTTTCGTGCTCGTCGATGGGTAGAACCTACCCGAAGTGATATACGCGTTAGTTAAATTACTACTATACGGCTCCTCGTACAACCCAGGAGTACAATTGAACGCACCAGAGCCATCCAGAAGCTGAACTCGCTGGCGGTGGTGGGCATAGGCCCATAGGTGTTATTCAACCTCTGCACAACCCAGGGCGCCGTGCCATGCCTCAATTGGTCCAGAAAGCCATGACAGATAGCCACCAACTCCGCATTTGTAGGCGAAGGTGGGCGGGACGGCGCCGAGGTGCTCGGGACACTCATTGGAGGGGGGAGAAGCGCGCCAAGAGAAGGCGTCGACGTCGAAGAATTCGAATCCGCGAAAACACTCAATTCGACACTGTCCACGTCGTCCAGCTCTTCCGCAAAGTCATCTATCCTATTGCCGAGGTTAAGCATTTTTCACATGAGCAAAGCCAATCTAGCCTACCTCTCAATCCGCCCCACGAGATACCCGTCCACGATGGCTCTTTCCAGGATCCTGAACCGCCAGACGCCCCAGGTCTCTACCATGCTCCTCCCATCGGCCAGCATCTGCACGCTTCGGATCTCCAGCATTGTACCGTACTCCGTCTGGCCGGCGATCGATGACGACCTGGGGGGCATGATCATGCCGAAGAGCGGCGTAGGCGAGGATAAACATCGCCGCAGCATTAAACGATAGCTATGGCACGCCGTGTGTAAGAGAAGAGGTTATACCCAGTAGACTACACGCACCGTGGCTCAAAGATGTGGAGAAGGGTGGGCATGCCAGGAAAGGAGAGCTGGCAGACAAATAAGGGCGTATCCAGCCTCGCGGCTTTCTCCTCCTCTTCGATCGACCGGCGCCGTTCCGCGTATGTCTCGGGGAAGGCTTTGAGGACTGTGCGGAATTTGTTAGCATTAGAGTGGGAGGGTCCTATTCGGGCATCATATTGGAGGAAGAAGACGAACTGATGGCAAGCAAGACTTGATTGTACGGGTGGTCTTGAAAATAGGAGAAACTAGGCAAATCCTGTCTGCACAGTGGACAGGCGTTGCTGTGATCCAGCGAACGCTGCAGACACTTGGCGCAAAACGTCTATACCAAGGTACCCGGAACGTTCAATAAAACGTGGAAGGCGTAGAGCCAGAGGACCACATACATGCTGACAAGGTGTTGTGACGGGCTGATGCAAGAGCATGTAGCAAATCTCGCACGTCAGCTCACCCATGAGTTCCTTCTCGAGCTTTGCACTAAGCGACTCGGGGCTAGAGTCGCCCCCTGCGCCCAGGGAAGAAGGCCCGGGAACGTTGGCGCGCTGCTGTGCCTGGGGGTCGGGGAGATGGAGATGACGCCTACGTTTCCTCGGGCGTTGTGATGGTCGGGAGCGAGAAGACGAGCGCGAACGCTCCCGAGTTCTGCTGGTAGACGCCTCTGGCTCGGTGCTGCGAAGAGGTCTCTGTACCTCTGGCGGCGCCACCTCTTGTTCCTCGGGCTCACGGTCACCCTCGTCCTGGTCGCTGGCATCCTCCCGATCACTGGCGTCCTCGGCATCTCTAGTCGGGACAAACTCGTCCTCGCCCTCCTCTGCTAGCTTGTCCATCCGCTCGACCAAGTCTATCACTTTACTTACCACGACGTCGACCTTCGGGTCTGGTACTTTGATTGCGACAGTCGTAAGGGGAGGGGGGTCTGAAATAGAGGGTGCCGGTCGGTAGACCACCCTGGAGGTCGGTGGAATAGTGAATGCGGCTGGACTCTGGTGGGTGGATGGACGGGAACAGGATGGCAGGGGGCAGGTGGGCAGCAGCGGGAGGGCTGCTGGCGCCGAAGACGAAGAGGGTGGCGAGCCGTCCGAGCGCACATGGTCTGCGCAGACGGTGTGGCCGCAGTGGAGGGTGGTCGGGGCGACGATGGGGCTGGGCGGGCGGCAGCAGTGGCAATAAAGCAGGGGGCGCAGGTGGCGAGGCATGAGGAGGACGGGAGCAGAGAGCGCAGGGGGGTGGCGGGACGCATTGCAAGGACTTTGAATGCGAGGGCGAATAGACGCGGAAGAACAGACAGCAGTGTCCGATCCCGGCCCAGATCGCGTCTGCGCGTGCTCTGCATCGGCGGGCAAATCACCTCGCTCGTCTCTGATCGCACCTTGCCTGTCGCTGTCTCCGCCGTCGCCCCCGTCAGCGCTGCGCTCCGGAGCCCCTGTCCGCGAGCCCGCTGCGTCCCTGCCAGTGCGCGGCGCTAGCGTCGTCGACACTCGATGGGCGTCGACGGGCGATGCGAGCACGCCCTGCGTCGGCTGTCGGGGTCGAGGATCAGACTGGGGCGGCGTGTGATGATCGTCCGCGGCAGGGCTGTCGCCGACGTGCACGGATGACGGGCGTGCATCGCTGGCAAGCGCAAGGTCTGGCTGAGTATGGTCATGCGCCGTCGCCTTTCCTTTGTCGAGCATATACCGCAGCCTGAGGCAGGAGGTATCCGGGCGGTTCGAAAATGCCGTGGTCAGGCAGAGGCTAATGCTCCCCTTCCACAGCCAGGGATATATATTGCGCTCGGTGTAATGCTCGGGGGTAATACTCGGAGCAAAAGCTTATTATCATGTTTGTTTGGCCCTGCTTGTACCAAGTTCGCAGCGCTCGCCGTCCATCGACGCGCCGTGCTGCCAACGCCGCCAACGCCTGACCCAACTTTGCGCTGGGTGCCACCGTATCAGCGCCAGGCGGCGTCATAACGATCCACGGCTGGCATCGCAGCGGCGGAAAGTCGCAGGCGGGTGTGTGCATCGGACGGATTCGAACCCAGATTGCCTCGCGCAAAGATCCCTCCTCCGATCTGCACCGCCGCTTCGTGGCTGCCCCTCTCTCACTGCGGCTCTTGGCTCTTTCACTTCAAATTCAGTTTCTTGCAATTCAAAGCCTGTTTGAACGATCGGCCCGCGGGCTCTGCCTATGTCCCCGGATGAACACCGGCCACTCGCTTCGCAATGCCAGTGGCCACAATTCTGCCCTGGCAGCAAGAACGAAGAAAACATTACAAATGCCTGTTTGTGGCCTAGCGCATCGACAAATTCCGAGGAAACGATCTTGTCAAATCCGTCTCAGTTCAGGGCATGACGTCGCTGACACGTGAACCAGGTTCTGCGACGAGAACCACATCCTCGTACACCGTCCCATCACCGACAATCTGTATTTCAGGTACCCAAGGCACTCGTACTCGGTGCAGGTACCCCACTGCAGTAGGGGCTCACCAAAGTAAACCCACGTGATCACCTGCATGTACCAAGCCCCAAACCATAAACGCAGGTAAACACCCTGACTACGTCCCTGACTTCTCCCGTCTTCGCCAGATCGATGCGCACCCCAGCCCGCAGCGAGATCGCAGGGCCAGCGCACATCGCGCCCGCCTTCCCGCGATGCACACGCCGTGCGTTCGGTCGGTTCTACCAGATCCGTCGAAGCCACTGGGATCTTGGACGAGGGCTTCCCCCGTTGACGTCGGAGCCAGACTACGTTCATACCTTCCACTAACACTCGGTTGTTTGCAGGTTACTGTGTACAGATTGATTGGGAGGCCTCATAGCGACATTCGCACTACAACGTTCTTAATAGCCGCCGCACCTGCTCATTCCAGAGGTTGTACACCCGACATGCCCGACACCGCTCCCGGGCTTGCTGGGTCTTCCCTCGCGAGGCCCCTCCGACACCGGCCTTCCAATGCTCTGGCCCAGGATCGACCATCAAGGATTTTCTCCGTCCCAAGTCGCTCGCAACGTCTTCCTTTGGCGCCGCTCGTATCCACCTGCAAATATATCGTAAGCCATCGGCCCGACTCGCAGACTCACGAAAACCTCTTGCTTTGACGCTCTCCAGAATATCTTGCTCGGCCGAATCGGGGATGATTGGACGGCGGGATCTCAGGTCTAGCTTGGTCATTTTCTCCAGGCCTGTCAAGGTCTACGCCAACCGTTCTCTGCACGGCCAAAAAATTCCAACAGAGTTAATTGGATCAGCCTTGAGAGGCTACAGCTATCCATCACCTCCCAAGTGACGCCAATTCTGAGGGGGCTAGCGCCTATTCATGAAATGGTACACAGAACATGACCCCGCTCAGACTTGATCATCATGTATATTACAAGAACTAATCATTCGTTCTCGAAAGGACACTACTTGAGCTCGAGATAGTCGTAGTCATAAATGGGTCATGAAATTAACAATCGACGTGACGTGAAGATGCAAGGCGTAACGTGCAAGAAACATACCAGTAACCATGAAGGAGTGCCATCGCGGAAGAACATACCGACGGCGGGACAAGGGAGACGAGGAAAGGCGCAAAGACGGCGTGATTAGGCAGGGAATGCAAGCAAGCAAGAAAGCGAACACGATGCGAAGAGCTGAACAATAAATAAAAATTGTACCTGGGCAAAGTCCTGGAAGACAAACCGTAAAGTGAGAGACCGGGGAGGGACGACATATGTGGGCGATGACAGCGTGAGGGAGACGGTTCGCATGAATCTCCTGGGTCAGTATCGCAGGGCGGAACAGGCCACCGGGAGGAATGCTAGGGACCCATCCCTCCATCGAGCGGCAACATTCAACTGCTGCCACCCATCATACTGGGCCATTTAATCTTTAAGCCCTCTAACCATCGCATGTACAGCAGCTCCGCGATGGGCGACTTGCGCACCGGTGACGAGGGTTCATCGCTCTTACGAGACGACACTGATGGCGCATGCGAATACCCTGAGCCGGAGTGACCGGAGCTCGATGAAGCATCTCCAGGAAGCCCGTTGACTTCCTCCTCCTCCGTCACGACGAGACCTTTGCTGGTCATTTCACTCTTACGGATGATGCGTTTGTGCGGGAAGAGGCTGCGAGTTGTCTGAATATGTCGTCGCACAGAAGCGTTGCTGCATCCCGAGGTCAGCATCATAGTCGAGGCGATGGAGAGAGAATGCCACTTACTCGTTGATGCCAGACAGCACATCCAGAATAACGTTATATGCAAGCTCTGGATTAGCCTCCCTGAGCTCGCTGAATCCTCTCGAAATCATGCTCAGAGACTCGATCTCGCGGGCATCCATATCGTCCCGTATTGACTACAAAACGGTCACGCTCCTTAGCAATCAACGCCGAAGCGGAAAATCTTCAGCACTCACATTCTGCAAAATAGGCAAAACGACCTCATCCACCATGTTCTTGCCCGCCTTTGCAGCCTCACTGGCCGCCCTCTGATGCGTGCTCTTCGTCGGGCTCTGCGGGCTGTTCAGGCTGCTCGTGCTTCCTTCCCTGGCACGAAGACTGCCCACAAACTCCGCCGACAACTTCAGGCTGCCAGCAGTATCTACCTTCTTCACGGGCCGAATCGTGTCAATCCCACTACCCAGATCCGCATCGCTCAACACCGCGCCTGGACCATTCGTGCTGCTCCGAGCAGCATAGGACGCCCGTCTCGGACTCCGCGTGGAACCTGAGCTAGTGTAAGCTGGAGGAGGGATATCTTCTGACTGCGCCTGGGGCGGAGTCGAGGGTGCGCCGTCCGTCTCGGCAGACGAACTATCACCTGCAGCTAAATCCGGAATTGGCATGGCATCGGGCGGAGGTTTGATCACCATCGTGGAATGTGCTGCTTGCAGGTTCATACCGATCCCGGTGGTTTCGCTCCCTTTCGTGGCAAGCGAGGTATCGATAGACGGTCTTGTCTCCTCTTCGTACGTAGATCCATTCTCCGAGTACTCGTCCTCATCGGCGACCATACCAGGTGGCATGATATCCTTGGCCATACCACGGAAGGTGCCCATAGCCGAAGCGGTTTTGATGGTATCGAAATTCCAGTCGCTCCGCATGGACCCCTCCCAAGAAGCAACACTATTCCGTACTGACGGTTGGTATGCCTGGTGACGGTGCGGTGAGCGGGCTCGCCAGTCCTGATAGCGCTCGATGAGCTCCGTGAGGTAAGAGGTTTTGCGAGCGCTTCGGATGAACCGGTGCTGTAGCAGCTCTTTCGTGGATGGGCGCTAGCAATCACGTCAGTCACTCTGCCTCAAACTGGCATACTGCTGCACTCACGGCATTAGGATCCTTCGTTAAACATTGTGAAACAAAGTCTTTGAAGGCGAGCGAAAACGGTCCCTCTAATACTGGTGGCTTTGCCTTGGGAATAAGGAACAGCACTCGCATAGGATGGTACTCTGCCAGGGGAGGCTCTCCCTTCGCCATCTCGATCGCAGTGATGCCTAGACTCCATATATCCGCTTTCGCATCGTAACCGGCCTGCCTGATTACTTCCGGCGCCATCCAGAATGGTGTACCGACAAAGGTATGCCGTAGCGTGCTGGTGAGCTGGGCGGCGACACCGAAATCAGCCAACTTCACTTTCCCAGATGCTGAGAGTAGGACATTGGCTGCTTTGATGTCGCGATGGATTGTGCCCTCACTATGCAGATAGTCAAGACCCAGAAGTAGCTCGCGGCAGATGACAGCGATGTGAGCCTCGGAGAAGACACCAGGCTTCAAGAGATCTAGACAGGAGCCGCCGGCTAGGTATTCCATTACAATCCATAGCTTGTAAGCGACGACGAAGGAGCCATAATATTTAGTGACGTATTCGGAGTCGCATTGTGCAAGGTTAGCGATCTCTTGCTGAATTTCCGAGATGTCATCGTCCGAGTCCTCCAGATCTGCGGGACGCCAAATGGTGAGTAGGCGAACCATACTATGTTAGGACCACAGTCGTTATCATTATGAGCCACCAAGACGCACCAATCTGCTTGATAGCAACGATTTGTTTCGTCTCATTATGTATCGCCTTGTACACCGTCCCAAAGCTCCCCGTCCCCAGCTTCTCCAGAAGGGTATACTGGCTGGCAGGATTGCTGTTCGGCATCGGGTATGGCTCCAATGGGCGTGGCTTCTGCTCGACCTGCGGAGAGGAGGGAGGAGAACGCGTGAGCACTCTCGGACCTTGGTCGACGCTGCGCTTTCTCAGACGAGACCCTCCAGCCATCCTTGCGCCTTGCACCAGCCAGTCCCGCGGAGCGAGGGAAATGAATGGAGAATGGGACTGAGCAGCAGTCGGCAACTGACGACTGGCCTGATGCAAGGTGTTTTGATGTGCTTCTAGCGCACACGTGGGTAGCCATGGGCACCCATAAGCATGTGCAGACCGATATATGCCAGTAGCGCTCGTTCAATGACGTTCGTCGGACACGAAAGGATCGTCTTATCTGGCGCAAAATGCAAATTGCACGGACTCACCATTATTCGTTAAATATCAGATCTAGAGTCGTGAGGCTTCGTGAAGGAGTCGTGATAGTGATAAAAATATGCTTGTGTTGCAATCTTCCTGAATTTGAGGTATTGCTCGGGGTGCAGGTCGGCTGGGAAGAAAGGATCTTTGTCGTGGACGCGTCTATAGGAGTACCGGTGGGAGTCGAAGCACGGTCACCGGTATGCTTCAGGTGGCGGGGAAAGCGGCAACACCGTGTCGGACAGCGACGAGCGTGTCTGTGATGGCTCGCAGTAATGAGACAAAGCAGAAGAGATATAAAGGCAATGCCGCGGTGACGCCACGGGCAGAGCTCTTCTGAAGGCCCTCCTAAGTATGTCATCAAGCTTGTCAGCGCCCATGCGAGAGGACTTGTGCCGACATTTCCTTTCTCGGCCGCTGACACAGGCAATGTCCTGCATCTGATTCCCTTGTCTCAGCCTTTCCGACACTTTCTCCACGGACATAGAACCCGTTTACATACACTCCTGTATCCATCAGGCTCATCTATCCAAACTAACACTACATGAGTGCAGTCCAGCGGCTTCTTCGTCCAGGATTTGGGACCCACCCGGGCGCACACACTCGTCCCACCGGCTCCCGCTAGAAGCAATAGGGATCCGAGATGGACAGAAAGTAATGATAGCGCAAGAGCATAAAGACACATAACATGGCATAATATGCAGCGTGGAGCGGTCAATGGCCTGTAGCATAGACGCCAAAGAAGTGATATACACGGACACCCAACCTCGTCCCCCTAGCCCTATGCCTTCACAGCGTACTTCCTCTTGGGGAAGTGGATATCCTTCTTGCGCTGCTTCTCGGTCTTCAGGGACTTTTCGTGCTACGTTGACGAAAGCATTAGCTGGGAAAGTGGAAGTGACTCAACGAGCACATACCTTGGTCAATCTCCGTCGGATAGCGCGTGTCCGCTTCGGACGGAGGTCAAGAGGGAGGTACTTCTTGTTCTTGTAGAACTCCCGGAGGTTTTGGCGCTGCTTGTGGTTCATAACCGTCAAGACACGGGCAATGGATTTCCGGACGGTGTTGCTGCATGGATAACGAGCTGCATCAGTCCACCGCGAATACATAGCATGTATTGCATACGCACATCTTGGTCAGCTTGGACGCCGAACCCCCAACAACCTTCTGTACCCGCAGGCTCAAGAGCTCATTCTTGAGGTCGACGAGTTGTTTTGACAAGTCATTCTTCGACCTGGTGGTGTATCCCACTCTACATCAGCCGCACTTTCATCTCGCAGGAAGCAAAGAGGACGCACTTGGACTGAAGTTCGTAAGCCTTGACCTTGCCGGGCATGGTGGGATGTGTCTAGACGCAGTGATCAGAACCTGGTGCCGGCAGCCAAGTGGCGGGCAGCGTCCTTGGAAGACTAGGGGATCGCACAAGGCATGTGACGCTCGTCCAAGGTCTTGCACAACAACGCTGCCCAGCGACATAATGACACTCACCTTGAGGTTATGCCCTGGATGTTACTGACCCTTGGATGTTGTCCGCGACGAGGAACCGATGGGAAAGCTTACGCAAGCAGACTATCCAGTTCATAGGGGCCACTTTACCACGCCTCCATATATGGAAGCACCCTCAGAAGCTCATTGCCCGATCTGATCTCACTACCAACAGATGCTAAGGACGAGGCTGAAGAGCGGCGCAAAGCCACCTCAAAAGTCGCGAATGCACGTCGTGCTTACTCCCCCCTCCCAGCGATAGCATACAGTTTCCGCTCATAATGTCTTACAATATACCGTCAAACTCCGTGCTGCTCTTTCTGAAGTACCCTCTTGTTTCGCTCCACTAGGTCGCTGAACTTAACAAGATTACCACCAAAGATGTCCAAGGAACTATAAATGTTCAGTATGCCTGGTTTTCACTGTAGCAGACGGTCGCGCAC
This sequence comes from Gloeophyllum trabeum ATCC 11539, assembly GCF_000344685.1. Classification (NCBI taxonomy): domain Eukaryota; kingdom Fungi; phylum Basidiomycota; class Agaricomycetes; order Gloeophyllales; family Gloeophyllaceae; genus Gloeophyllum; species Gloeophyllum trabeum. Next base: position 1,448,517 of record NW_006920411.1, on the reverse strand, counting down.
CTGCCATAAGTTAGATCGACTTTCCCATGGGAAAGCCTCTCGACCAAGTCTAAGTCGGATATGTCTGGAGTGGAACGTCAGGTACCTTCTCTACACGTGGTTCGTGATGCGCACCCTTCGCGCCTCCAGCATATGTTGTGGGGATATTAACCCATTCTCCGAGCTCTAAACGGCGATCAGTGATAAGCTTAAAGAGCCGGATTTGAACGACTGACTCTGGACGAGCTCTTCGTCTATGCCTTGGCACAGACCCTCGACATCGGCCGCGTGAATGAGAAATTCACTAATACCATGAGAGTCCCTCAGCGACCGCGCTAGTCTGCGACTTACCTGCAATATTCCGAAAGCAAATTCAAGGATTCTAGGCCGTCGAGTTATCAGCATCCGCGTCCCGAACTTTCACAGGGTAATTACCTTTGCAGACTTCCATGTCCGTAATATCTTGCCATTTGTTCATGGCCACCATCCACTTTCCGTCTCTCCTTCGACAACTGTTCAGAGTCACACGATATTCCTGCCGTTCAACGGATGCAGGACTCACCTCACGTCTACCACCACTCGTTCCTTACCTACTGAAGCCGATATATGCTTAAGCCTTGCGAGATCAAACTTTCCGCCCGGGAAGAGGTACGAGGTAATAATAACCTATGTGCATCCTCTCAGCTTGAGACTCTCCCGGTCGATCCACATATCGACTTACTTTACTAGCACCCGCATCCAGCCATTCTTCCGCATTGTTCGCATTTATTCCCCCACCGATCTGCAGACCGCCTTCCAACAAAATGAGAGGTCTGCTGTCAAGGTGGGCGGTTCCATAGGGGCTGACCTAGCCAAGTTGCCAAAGCCTCTTTCGCAGCTTCGTCATTCCCTGGACCGAGTTTAATCACATGTCCCCCTTCAAGTCCATGTTCCTTGTATAGCCGTGCAAACTCGGAGGGCGGTTTGCTGCGCGAGGCATGCGCCGAGTCAGAGTAAATCTCCTAAAAGATACTGTTCGACGAGACTATCAGATCAGACGTACGTTGCCACAAAGTTCGTTTTCAAGTCTTCAGGATTCTCGTCGGAGAGTGTGCCTCCTACAATCTGCTTCACTTGTCCCCCATGCAGATCGATGCAGGGCCGGAAGAGACTGCGGCGAGATGTGGAATGCGGAGAGGACATGCCGGCGGCTTACCACTCTCTGCTCGTTAATCTAATCTAAGATCTCGTTTGATTGCCGGCGCCGAGATTAACATATCCCGATCCGTGTATGTCATATGTAATCGAGGTCTGGCGATCACTATGTACAAACGTACACGGTGTACCTAGAGTGGTATGCCACAACTCGTACAAAAAGCCATCCCAGAGCGTACAACAATTCAACATATTCCTGACGTACATGAGATCACAAGTTTCGATCGCAAACATCGCAGTACTTATGGATGTCAATGGCGAACAGCGAGGAACGAGCACAACGGAGACATTGGAAGCAGGGAAGAAACCAAAAGCAAAGGGGGGAGGGTCGAAAGTATCATGTGTCGCTTAACAACCGCCTCCCCTCTCTTTGAGCAGTACCGCGGTGACCATGCTAGCAGCAACATATTGTGGCTAGCCGCCCTATTCAGAGCTGGTCTGGGCTCAGTTGGCTGGCACAGGGCTTTGCAATCGCGCCCAATTAAGTGCTCGCCTTCCGATGTGGACATCGGTGGCAGGCCGGAAAGCTGAGGTCAGGAGAGCCGAAGCGTCTCAAAGGGCACCTAATCTGGAGAATGCGGGGCCCATATTCCTGGAGGTTCCGTAAGTCGTGATTCGAGCGCTGAGCTCGAATAGGGCTTACCTGGAGTTCATCTCTATCCTAGGAGAAGGGGATGGTTTTCCCTTGTCGGATTGTGAAGACGCGCCAGTGGCAGTGGTAGTCTGCGATGACACGGCGGGTGCAGGGCTCTTCTTGTCTGAGGACTTCGAGCGCTTGAAAATCTTTCTGAGAGACGAAGGGCCGGATTTCTTTGCTTCCTCGGTCGCGGAGGAAGAGTCCGATTTCTTCCGTTCGCCAATGACGGGGGTGGGGATGAAACCGGATGTGCCGTACTGAGTTTGCAACGCTCCAAATGCAGCAGCGTAATCTCTGACAGGAGAGGTTTTAAGAGGTGCTATGGTGGTGCTGGATGCGACCGAGAGGGTAGATGCGGTGTCGAAAGAGGTGGTAGATGCGGCGTAGGAAGAGGTAGTGGAAGGCATTGCGAGATGGTATGTATCTGCTGGGGAGACTGTTCTTTGCGTGATGACCGGAGGGGCAAGCGCTGTTGTGAGTCTCTACTAGCATTGTGGCTTATATAGACACGCGTGAGCAGATATGCGATGCTGCGGTTCAGGGCATGCAGCGCCGTCCAGAGTGCAGGACCGCAATAGTCCGCGAGAACCGCTGTGATGAACACTCTTAGTAAAGGTCATGATGGCCTATTCAATGTCAGATCTGTCCTCCAGGCACTGATGATAGGGTTCGGGGCATAGCAAGGAGTCACCTGTGCTCTCAAGAACCAGTCAATACTGAGCCAATATGAAACTGATACAACGCTGTGACGTGATCTGACACGCATCCAGTCAAATGCGCAGCCGCCCGCACCGTGAATAATAGCGAGTCATCATGCACGATGAACTACGCCGCAGTGCCCATTCGGGACCGCTTGAGCTTCCAGTGGTGATGGGCAAGTTGCCTGGGTTAGGGTATGTGTCTACTCCCAGGCACATACACTGTAAATGCGGTCCGGTTTCGGAGCGTAGGGCTCGACCACAAATCTTGCGACATTGGTGTTGCAAAGCTCACCATTACGCGCTCGCAGTTTACTGCGGACGATATTTACAGTATGTGTTGCCTCACTGCGCAATATCCTAGGGGCATATCGGCGAAAATCCGCCGAGCCGTGATTACAGAACGCCCTGAGCAAATAATTCCGTGAGGCCAGAATCAGGTCAGAGGGCATTGTCTTATCGCAGGGCATAGGGCTCGGGCGGACTCCCAAGGTCGCATATGAGGTGGCGCCTTATCCGCGTATTATGGATGACCATAAAGCGCACTGCAGACTCACCGACTCCCTCGACATGAATTTCAATATGAGATACTCGTAACGATAGCTCAGTAGAGATTTTTTGACGGGTCCGAAGGTCACCTGGGCATGCTAAGAGTTCCCAGACAGAGACACCGCCAGTGCAGGATGATCCCGGCTGTTGCGGTTTCATACCTTGTCCAAATTCCGTCGATCCGTAGTGACTGCCCTACGTCCCATTAATTCTTGCTTGGGTGCACTCGTCAGCGGGAGTGTCGAACAAGACTACTAGCAGCACGAGCAGGCCAATATGCACGACCCTGCTCCATGAGGCATCAACGGTTAGAGAACGCGGTGATAATATGCCAGGACCTGCACCTCTACGTCTCATGGCCGACCGACGGCCACCGGGAGTCTTAATCCGACAGCGCCCTGAGCTGCACTTCGATGCTCATCAGGTCTCGAGCACAGATAATTTCTCCGCGGAATTCTTCCGCGGCCAGTGCTTTGATAGCACCCATCATCCGCCGAGCCTCCTCGTCGACGTCGTCGTTTCCTGGATACCTAGCAGAGAAGTGATTCAAGAGCAGTCTGCAAGCGCCTACGCGGTTTGCGAATGCCCCAGCCATCTGCGGGGTAGAATGCCCTCGAGACTTGGCGCGGATTTCGACCGTTTCGTATGAGTCTTCTGGTTTCGTGTCCGAATCCACGCCGGGTAGGTGTGCGTTCGTCGCCTCATGAATGAGGATGTCCGCGTTAGCTGCTAACTTCGCTAGGGGGGAAGGATCATAGGTGTCGCCCAGGATTGCGATTTTTCGACCCGGCCGTCGACTAGGGCCATGAAGGACCGTGCCGTCCGACAGAGTCACCGTCTCTCCCTGTTGCAGCCGACTCATAACAGCCATGGGGGTATTCGTCCTTTTGATGTGAGGCACATATTGCTTCGGGTCCATCTTCCCGGGTACTGGTTTCTCGGTCACGACGTAACCAACACAGGGAACAGAGTGGAGGATCGGCGCAGCGGAGACGGATACGAGAGAATCTTGGTATATGTTCGGCCAGATCCCATTGTCTTCAGGGATATTTTGACCTGCTAGTTCTGTCGCCAGGCTTAGCATTTCGGTGTAATCTCCCACAGCAGGGTCTATCGGAAAGCGTAGTTCATGTACGACATATGGAGCGCCCAGGATGGTATGGGTATACGTTAGGCCACTGCGAATATAGGCCCTGGTACCGAGGGGACCGTATATTTCCAACGGCTACACAATGCGGACGAATACTCCACAAAACATATGTCTCAAAGGTCACCAATACACTCACCTCACGATAATCCGTAGCATGGTTCCTTTCATCTTCCAGGCCTTCCACCGTGCCTCCGGCACCATTCATGATGCTCGCCATCAAAGGCAATAAGCCGAATATATGGTCGCCTTCCGGGTCAGACTCTTCACCACGCGTGCCAGAAACAGTATTCAGATACACCCACCATGCGTATGAGTTATGAATATCTTCTTGATCCTCCCCATCTTCACCCCGCTTCTCTGGATCTGATGTTGCGTGGCCTCACCGCAATCGAACAGCCATACATCGCCTCCCAAACGCAGTGCGAGAGATGAATGATTACGAGTTGAAGATGGCTGAGCGGATGCGGTACCAAGGAAAGTGATGTTGATAGAAGAGAGGGCGGTGGGAGTTACTTTATTCTTGCCAGCCATACTCGGGTCACTCTATCGCAACAGTTATACGCAGATTGTACGTGGAGACAGTTTGACCTATTACGTTAGTAGTGCGATATTTGAAAAGTAGCCCCTTGGAGGTTGTCCGGAATGTTGAACGATGCGTTCATCAGTGAATTCAGCACTGCTCAAGTATGCACTATTTATACACAAATTGCTTCCGAGGATACTTACACTCAAGATCCTGTGAAGTACATAGCTGTGCTGGCTTCCTAATATTCCAACGCGCTTTCCAAGATCCTCGCCAGATGCTCCCTTCCATCTTCCCCGGCGACATCTCCCACACCAGGCGCGAGATCCAACACTCGCCTCTGGGGAATAGTCCCGTCCACTAACATCGGCACGTCCGACTTCTTGTAACCGACAGCCTTCAAGCCGCGCGGGACACCAAGGCCATCCAAGAACCGCGCAATAGATTCAAACAAATGGGCACCGATCTCCCTATCAGGAATTGACGTTATTGACGGATCTGTTACAGTAGTGTTGTTGAAGATGGCCAGTGCTTCTCTGTGACGATCAGGCGCTGAAGGAGCGGTGAACTGGAACACTAGATGCAGAAGAGTTCGTTGATATCATAGGACCATCTCCCGAAACTTTGGAGATCACTCACCTGATGGACCGGTAAGAGCAACACTACACAGATTTTCATTAGCCAGATGCACTACATCCGAAACTGTTGGCGATCTTACCTAACACCGTGTGGTATAATAGGGTGGTCCACCAAGTAACCGGGATGCTTATATTTGGGCCCTGCCTTGTTCAAGCCGGATATCTACGCAAGCTAGGTTACCGTCCGTGTTCCAGACACCCACCAGCAGCCTTACCGGATAACTCATGCCATGGCACAAATGAACGCCCGCGTTGCCGAAGCCAATCCCAGCGAACGATGCCGCCAGACTATGCAGCGCATTAACAATGAAGAGATAGAATCGAATGGGGAGGAACCTACAGCATCTGGCGTCTCGCTTCTTGATCTTCCTTGTCCTTAGCCACGCGAGGCAGATATTGAACCGTCTGACGCAAAGCCCATAGCGAGAACACATCTGCGACCGGGTTACTCCCTTGGTACGCAGGCCTATTGATGGGATTAGCTGGTCGAGGCGTCCGTTCCGTGTATCTGTTGAGTGCCATTTAGCTGTAGTGCAGTCGACCCGCCAGATGCACTCACGGAATTGCTGTGTAGCTCTCCATGCTATGGAATAACACGTCCAGCCCAGCGCTGATATGAACTTCGGTAGGGCACGTGTCGGTGTTATAAGTATCCACGATACCCAGGGTTGGTTTCATCGCCCTACTGGCAATCCCAGTCTTGAACGATTTCGACGTGATGTCCAAAATAGCAGTACCGGTAGTTTCCGACCCAGTACCAGCGGTTGTCGGGACTGGGTTGTGTCAGAAATTATGTCCCCAGTGCCCACGGTGGACGAGATAACTCACCAGCAATGAGGGGTCGTAAAGTCTTGGTTATTGGAAGGCCTTTGCCAATGGGAGCGTTAATGAAGTCCATGAGGTCTGCGTCCTTGTACACCGTGAAACTGCGTTTCAGCCAGAGATCAGCCCATGTACCAAGTATCTTCAGATGAGACGCACAGATTTGCAGCTTTCGCCGTGTCCATTACACTTCCTCCTCCGACGCTGGAATACCAGAGCGTGAATCGTCAATACAAAGCGCTGAAACAATGACATACGCTAAGAAGTGGGTGAAGTCATGCTTCCTGGCCCATGCGATAGCATCCCTCCAAGACGCTTCTGTAGGCTCGGCCACGACCTTGTCGTAGACTTCGTATGGGAGGTCCGTCTGGGCGTCTAATGATTCGAGCGCCTTGGATGCGACGATGACGTTAACTTCGGCGCTTCGCAACTAAAGTCCGGTCTCACCATCTTCATAGGAGGAAGCTTGGCAATGTTGGGATCGGTGAACACGCCAACCTGAAAGCATACTCTTTATTATTTTGTGTCAATATAGGTAGGGAGATACTGACCTTAGTTGCCTTCATATTCTTGAGGTCCATGCCGACCTCACGGGTGACACCGTCTCCGAATCTCAGATTGGACGCAGCAACCTAGCACGGTATAAGCAGATAGTGCAAGGCTTTAGCAGGATAATTGTACCTCAAACGCGTACTCCTTCTCAGGGACAGGGGTCGCGAACTTCCTCATCTGATTCATAGCCTGGTGTGCATGTCCATGATGATGACCAGAAGACCTGCAGCCATGGCAAGGGCAAGCGGAGTGCTGGGAGGCGTTGATGAGCCTGAAGATCGTACTTCTCGACGCTGGCGGGGGCATGGCAGAGTCGTGCTGGTCGATGGAGGCGACGGTTTAAACAGCAGCACCGGACGGAGGGCCGTACTCTCGCCCCGGGAAGGTCATAGGGGCGCTTCCTCACGTGATGCGGGGTAAGTCCGCGCACGTGGAGTCAACGTGGCGTCCCGATCAGTATCCAGAGGGCTATTTATAGCCTGAAGTGCATTTCAGGCGCTGGGCTGGCTCGGGATGGAATTACCATTTGCTTTGGCAGCTTATGCCAGTTGACGTTGCGCAGCATTTGTGCGCAAAGGGCTGCATGAATGCCATGAATGCGGTGGGCAGGCGGGAATGAAGCAGGGAACGTGTCTTGGACCGCGTCGGTGCTGTGCGGGCCCCGAGGAAGCACGGCCATAACATACCGATAACGCCAGAAATGTCGACATATAATGCTAGAGTCGGCAGACGGACGGACTACGTTCGACTCGCCCATACAACTCGAATGCCTGGCAGCTCTCGAGCAATGCGCAGCGACGCAGTTGGAGCAAAGATAGCAGTGGAAGGCAAGAACGATTATGAGGCCGGCCAGTGTTCACACGGTCCCTATACCTTGTGCCCTGCGCAGGCCGTACGCTTGTCTGGACTCCTGCCCTGACCTGACGGGCTGTCTCCTCCTCTCTTTACCTGCGCTCTACGCACTGTCATTCCTTTGGTTTCCGGTCCCTTGACCGCCCACTTACTGCCATGAAATATCCGACCCTGGCACTCACTTTGGCCCTCACCGTTGCCACTTCATGCTCCATCAAAATCCCCATAACTCAGGTCAAGCGGCCCAGCTCTTTGCACAAACGCAGCGGCAATGGGGGGGTATCAGTAACGCGCCCATCTGCTGCCATTTCCAACAACCGGGTCTTGGCGGCGTCGGGGGACGATGATGATGACCTTGACCTGACGTGCGTCGCTACTCCCGTTTCCCCATTGCTTATCCCCATAAACCTTGCGCAGTACTGTTCATGACTTGATTTACATTGCCAACGTGAGTATGTGGGATCATATGGACCTTCAGGATAGGCTAACCAAGTCTCAAAGGTGACTGTCGGAAACACTGGTACGTTGAGACGGAGGCATTATCGGCAGCTATGTTTACACTCTGCCAGAATATCCCGTCCAGTTAGACACAGGCTCCTCAGACCTCTGGATCAAGGGCGACTCGTCTCCTCTACCCTTCGCGAATCAAACAGTGAGTGATAGATCCACATGCCTTTGTATTCAAGCAATAATGAGGACTTTCAGTCCACAACGTATAACCTCACAGTCAGTAAACGTGCTTTCTTTCCTTCGTCATCTAATTGATAAGAATGAAGTACGGCATCGGGTGGGCATATGGACATGTTTCGTATGCTCCGGCAGAGTTCGCAGGGTATGCTGTTACCTCCCATTGCCTGCGTCGTCATCTAACCCCGCCATCGATCGAAGTATCAAGGTCCCCAGCCAAGCTTTCCTCGATGTATCCGCTGCTAGCAACCCCGCTCTTTCCTACGGTGCCGACGGTATCCTTGGCCTTGGCTTCACCAAACTGTCGACCATCGATGCACTAGTCAATAAATCCGGCTCATCCACTGGGAGGAGCTTCCTGTTCAACCTGTTCCAAGACAACCCCAGTGAACCGAACTTCATCGCCTTCCTGCTGCAGAGGAGCACAGACCCGCACGATGACGTACAAGGCACTTTCTCCCTCGGTATGTAGTGTTATATTATCTAGCGGGGCTTTTGCCCTAAGTTGGATGTTCCAGGCGAAACCGAAGAGAAGTACTCGTCTGTCTTGAACACCACTGCCATCCCTACTTGGCCGGAGAACTCGCCCTCGCGTTGGAATGTCCTCCTCGACTCTATCATCGTCGGGCAACACTCGGTCTCCTTGACCACAGCTGTTGCCAATGCCCCCAGCAACAAAGCCGTCGCTCTGCTGGACAGCGGTACATCATACACGTACGTCCACAGTATACATGCCAAAAGGAGATGCGCGACTGATGCGTGTGCAGCTATGCGCCCACGGATATTGTTCAAGCAATCTACGGCGGAGTCGATGGAGCCAAGTACGACTCCGGCCTTGGCCAATGGGTGGTACCCTGCGAGGCCGAGATTGACATGGCTATTCAGATTGGGTAGGGTACTTCCAGGCAGCTGAGCGTCTCATGCTCACTCAGTCTTTGCAGCGGTGAAGTGTTCCCCATCCATCCGCTCGATGTCACTCCGGCCTCCTTGACTGATCCGTCCACTTGCGTGGGATCCTTTGTACCTCAGAGCGTGTCTGTGGGCGCAGGGGAATTGTGAGTCGCGAAAGCACGCAACGCAGCTCTGTATTGACTTTGCTGTAGCGATTGGCTTGTCGGCGACAACGTTTTACGGTCCATCTATTCTGTGTACGACTTTGGTGACTTCGACTCATCCGGCAACATGGGCAACCCGTACGTCAAGCTGCTGTCTATCGTCGACCCCAACGAAGCGTCAGCCGACTTTGTCGCCGTTCGTGGCGGCACGGCCAAGAACAACATCACCTACAACGCCTCGAACTCATCCGACGCTGCACCCGCCACAGTGACTTTGTCCGCCAAGCTTGCGGACACACTGGACAGTGTCGGAAGATACTTCCCGGCCATGCTTGCAATTATGGCGTTGAATGCCGTTGTCCTCTTAGCCCTCGGCGTTATTGGCATTGTCTTCATGGTCCGGAGGGGACGCAGCAAACGTTCAGGAGCCATCAAGCGCAGGTCCAATCCTGGCCGCTTGAGCCCCATGCCCATGAACCCACTCGACACCTCCCCCACCGCCCCTTCTCACGTATACCAACCAGTATCAATGGCACTCACCGAAGACACGTTTGTTCCTCCCTCGGCCCCCTTCAGGAAGGACTATGACCAAACCAAACTCGGCCCAAGACCGATGTCAGTCGCTTGATCTGCTGTTGCTGTCGCTTTCCTTCCCATTGCTGGTTGTTATGTTATGGATCTGTGTTACCTTCTCTTTGGACGGACTGAATCACCTGTCGTTCTTGCTTACAGTAATTTTATCACTGCCATTACCGGTCGAAGGACTGTTAGTACATACGTCGCCTGCGGCGGTCGGGGTATGCACCGGCTATTGTATTAAAACTGCCTATTCCATGAGAGATCTCGAACAGGTGCGATCTTAAACCAAAGGACGCATGGGCGTGGCTACTTGACCTTGGATCAATTCTGTGGCATGCGTCCTCAGAGAATTCCAGCGAGGAGCTTCGGGATCGCGTTTGTTCCCTGTACCATCGGGTCCCTCAATAGTCCCCACCATCTCCAGTATAGCAGTGGCCAGCTCAGTCACCTGCGAAGAGCGCGCGCGACGTAAAGCGGGACTATCTGCTTCCGGGTCAGCAGGCATTCCAGTGTTCAGTATGTGATCGAGCTGAACGTGGTCAATGATACGGAGGCATTGCCGAATGTTGCTCCCATCGCCTGTAGCGAGCGCTGTGCGAGCCATACATGCCATAGTCGTCGCATCTGGGAAAACCGAATGTCCCGGGGACCTCTTATCTTTCCTCGGCTTCTTCGACTTGCTCAAGAAGTCCTCCGCGTGGTATCCAGTCATTACTTCGAACACGCGGGTCGCACTCGACCAATCTTTGCAGTGTTGGCAAGCCGACAGCACCAGATTGTAGGTCAACCGCTTCGGCCGGATTTTGGAGATCTTCTCGTTAGCGGTGGGAATGTCTTGTTCCAGCATCCACTCCAATACCTCCAACGCTGCTTTAGACTCTGTAGTAGAGCCAGTCTCAGCCAGCGCCACGTGCGCCTTTAAGAGCTGATTGATATGACCAGAGTCAACGATGGGCCGTTCATGGAATTTGCGCGGCCTTTCCATTGCTTGTCGTGCAAAGTGAATGCAGATACGGGGTGCCCCCATATTGTTGCAGAGGATGAGAACAGCTTCCAATGACTGGGGACTAAGCGGGACTTTCGCCGGAGGAGCAGTTTCTCCAGGCTTTGCTAGACCAAGGACATCGCGTGCAATGTCCAGACCGAGCTGATGGTCTATGGAACGCCCGTAGGCAAGACATCGGAGAGCAGCAGCGACGGTATGTGAATCGGCCGGGAATGTTGAAGACGCCCCAGGTCGCTTGAGCATCTGCTTCCAGAGCATCCTGGCGTCTGAGGCATTCTGTGCTGCTACGCTTCGTCGATCCTCCCCTGAGGCAGCCCTTCTAGTTGCCAGAGCGCGGAAGATGGCGCCGTAGAGGAAGTTATTGGGAGCGAGTGGACCGTCTTGATCTAGGGCATAGTAGACATCGAAGATCTTTTGGTGTTGATTAGTGTCTGCCAGTATCTTGATGTAGGACGCCAACGGATCGACATTAAGCTCGCTACTCTGGGGATCGAGCTTCTTCACGAGATTGTAGTGTTTCATGAGATTTTCGTACAGGGAATGGGCATGTTCGAGCAGTTTCGTGTGATTTTCCCAGTCTTGAATGCGTGACAAACCGTATAGCATAGTGTCATATGTCCTGACGGTTGGTTTGAGTCCTCGACGTTTCATCTGAGTAAACAATTAGGCGCCATGAACCCGGAGGATAAGGCAAACTCACATCGGTGTGAAGCTTGTACGCCAATTTATACCGCCCTGCTTTCATGCATTCCAAGATCAATGTGTTCCACACAGGCGGAGTCTGCGCATCTAAGGGCATGTCCTGCAACGTCTCAACTGCACCGTCAATATCCCCTGCCGCACATAGTTTCTTCAGTCTGGACGCGAGTTCATACGGCTTCAGCAGTTTCTTCGGCTTCTGAACCTTTGAAGGGTCCTCTTTGGCTGCAAGCGCCGCCGCAGGTCCCCTAGGCTTCAAATGTTCAGTCAGCCGTTTCGTGTCGTCTGCAGGCTCCGCCTTACGTTTCTCTGGAGGAGGAAGGGCTGGGCTTGGTCGCCGAGGAACGTTCACGACTGTCACTGCTGTGCGCCGACCGAGTGTTTCCTGAAAAGAATTGAGTGCGTGCAAGTGACGGCGCGCAAGATAAATAGCATGACTGGACAACATTTGTGTGGAAGGTAGGACAAGACAAGGCTCAGTACTTCGCACAACAAAGATATCCAAAATGAGCGATATGTTGCCGGTTTTCCCCGTGATCCCAGATGTCGATCATTTTGGAAATCCCATCTTGCTTATGTAATCCGATTAAGACCGTAAACTTTCCTATGATCAGATTCACTTCGAGCCTGTCCTTCATTCGTCCGAAATTGTCGACTCTTGCTCGAGCTCTCTTACTCAGCATTATAAAGCACCGAATATGGAGACAACAGGAAGTGCAATACATCTAGAGCTTTTGTCTGGTATCGAGCCTAGTGTCTACTCGTCGCCAACCCATGGCGAGCACGAAAAGACCTATGAACGCGGTCGCCACCGCCAACGGCTTTCGCAGATGAGCAAGGAAAGGAACTTTGTAGGTAACCTGCATGTCACGAAGTGAGTTACATCTCGCGAGGCTAGTACTTATAGGGTGCTAGCACTTACATAGATGATTCCGCTGTGCTTGTCGGTAAGACGCTCGTAGTGGAAGGTAAGTGCAGGTCGTCCAACGGTATCAAGGTACGTGATGTGGGTGGAGATGGTCTGATTCTTTGCGGGGAATGGAGGGAAGAACTCGATGTCACTGAAAAGTGGTGCCATCAGCAAAGTCACAAGGCCAGAGAGCATGAGGGAAGACCTACGTAGCACCTTCCGGTAAGATAATCTTGACTTCGGCATCCTCGACAACAGCATCGGGCAATACGGTCATGACCGGTACCCCTACAATGTATTTTCCGGTCTTGCTATCGAAGCTTCCGGAGTCTGCCAAAGGCGCATCCCACCCCAGAGTGAAGGTATAATTCCATCCGCCCAACACCGGATAGCGCGGCCGCACTTCCATGATGCTGTATTGGTTGGGATTGGCAGTCAACGTCTTGGGCGCGGAGGGTGCGAGGCGCAGACGGGAGGTCGACACATTGCCGATCAAATCGTAGTAATACACATTCCGAATGCCCGCAGGAAGGTGGAGGGTGAACCAGTTCAAAATGGTGGGTGCCGGACGGTTGTAGAAAGTCTGCGACTGGTACCCTAGGCGAGAGAAGTGGCCTTTGAGGCTATGCACGGAGAGTCAACATCGAGTTCTCCACTATAATCACGCGTACTCACGCAGGACCGCCGTTATGCAAGACAATGTCGTCGTTGATGTTCAAGTTCGCGCCCCAATGGCTAATTTCTGCTGCACGCTTCAGCTTGGTTATTTGAGCACAGGGGAAATCATGGCCGTAGTGCACTGTGACATGCTTCTGGTGCTTTTGTACAAACTCCGAGTTCGACGAGGGAGGAATATTATGGTACGGGCCATAAGTAACGGTCGCTCCAGACTTCGTGACAGGGATCTCCGTCGTGAACTCGATATCCTCCGGAGTGGTGTACGAAAGTATGCGGGGTACCAGTGCCCTGGCGTTTACGTGTGATCAACGGTTCAAAGTGGACGAACCAGCCTAGCTCACCTTATCTTACTCCTTTGCACAGCGGTCTTGTATGGGCTCAGCACATACAGATCAGTCTCGTACTTGAGGGTTTGGTCATCATTTTGTGCAGCCTGCTCAGGCCAAGGATACGTCGCGTGCGTCTGAATGGTCTCTACAATTAGGTTTGTAGTCTCATTCGTAGATAGTGCCTTCGGAAGTTGAACATTGTATAGATAGACATTGCTAGGCCGTATTCAATATACCGGACAGAATCGAAATGAATGTCACGCACTTGACCGCGTCCAGCTCGTGGGCTTCTACCTGCAACGGCGCCTGCCGCCCTTTCTGCCTAATCTCAAGCCAGCTTGTCTTCTCTTGCTCATCCGGACTCAGCACAACAGTGTAGATGCTAGCCTTAGGTTCCAGTGCCTTGATCGCATAGGTAGTAGTAACATGGACCAGCGAGCCACCGAGTTCGGCAGTGCGCACAATCGCAGTATTTTCAAAGGAGTGGGCAGCCCATGCCAAATTGGCGGCAATGATACTGACGAGAAATGCGAGTCGACAGCGCAGAATCATGAACGTAGGAACAGGCTTGCTGGGAGCCCGCAGTCAGAGCCGTAGACGTGTAAGTACGCAGTGGCTATTATTGGCTTACTGCAATCAAAGTCTATTTTTGGACCACACCCGCACTAACATCAGGACTAGGGAAGGATAACATAATAAACCTGCGGATGAATGAAGGAGGACAGCAGCTAACTACCAAGCCCACATGGGACGTGGATTCCGCAATGGCACGTCTTCCCTGACCAGACCGGCAGAAACAATCCTCTTCAGCTTCCTCTGCCGCTCCTTCTCAGCCTTTTCAGCCCAAGTCTCGCCCTCCTTCAATACGACGTGCATTCTCGAGTCTGGGTGCACCTTAATACCAAAACGGCCACGCCCTTTGATGTCTATCCGCTTCTGACTCCGAGGGCCCTTTGTGACCCAGGCCTCCGCTAGAGAGTAGCAATGCGTCGACAAACGCACCATGTGTGTAAAGCACATATGCACACGCACCTACTACAAGCTTCTTGTCGTCGAGACTCTTGTAAAGCGAAGCATGGTGCTTTGCCGTGACCAACATGCTTTTTATCCGCTTACTCGCCCGCTTCTCGCTAAACTCCATCTGCATAATTGCCCAGTCGATCGGCTTCCCCGCAATTTGCTGCCCGAGCTTGTTCAGCTTGCGGTGGGATATCTTGAAGTTTGCGGTCGAGTATTTGTGCTGCGACCAGTGGATATGAGACCCCTTCAAAGGCAGGACGTCTGACGTACCTCGGTATGCACTTTCCGTGATGAACCAGCCTCCGCCCTCTTGCCCGGTGCTTCAATAACCTCAGGGGCAGGTAACGCATCAAGAACACCTCCCTCCCCCCGCTGTGCCATCTCCTTGCGCGAGGCTTCAATCTCCTCCTTCGTAGCTTTCTCGCGGACCTTGGGCATGAGCTGTTCTTGCATCCAGGTTATCGGGTTGCGGAAAGACGCACTAAACACAGAATGATGAGAAATACCGAGTCAGACCCAAGCCAGATAGATACATACTACTGACGGCTATGCAAGAGTATGCATGGCGAAACAGCTGTCATTTGCGAGTGCAGGGTTTGCCTCCTCGTGGCGCATAAGGCCGCTGGTTTCTGGGTTGTAAACGGAATTCCTATCTTACAACAATACATACCAGAACCCATGCACTTCCTGACAGACTGCATGGCGAAAGACCGGAAGCCGTATGTACACGGCAGCGGAGGGTAAAGCAGCCAGTTGTAGAGGAAAGTGGAATGCTCGGGTTTATCCGAAGCCACCGCAGCCACGACGATCCACGACCCAACACGCATCCTCCTCTAGCTCTCGTATAATACCCTATAAGCCGAGCAAAGAAGGCACCTCAAGTAGTTCTAATGACGCTCGGCACTATCCTATATGTCTCGGTGCTCCTCATCAACTCTCTCGCTATCCTGAACGAAGAACGTTTCCTTGCACGCAGTACGCTCTTCTTGGTTTGCCCCGCGTAACCGAGCATTTAACAACTGTGAACAGTCGGATGGTCATCATCACAACTTCAGCCAGGTGCTGGTGGCTTTCAGCAGCCCTACGAGCAGCCAGGGTTCGCGGGCGGACAGGTTGACATAGGCTTCAAAGGGCGGCTGATAACTCTCATTAGTGCGGTGCGGACCCTCATGCGAAGTATGTACAGTATAGATACAAGCAAGACCATCCTAGCTGATAGAAATACACATTATAGTACCGTTAATTGGCATAAATCTGCTCATCATCCTGTACGAGCTAACACTCGGAGGCTAGACAGCGTGTGGATAGGTCGTGATATGTCGTGGCTGTTCGTGTATGAATCCCTGATTTACTCTTCCTCTTCAAGACCACCTCCGCGACTATTCAGATGACGATACTCTTCGTTAATTTGCCTAATGAAGTCCTTAGGATCGTGGCCGGCCTGGTGATTTGTTAGCGAGAAAGAGGAACAGCTTGGGTGTCACATACCTCGCACTCCTTCCAAGCGCCATCACGCACGCAGACCTTGTTGCCATTGATCATGATGGTGCAGCTTTTCCTGTAGACAACGAATGTCGATATCCGAACAGGTGGTATCTCGGGAAGGCCTTACTTAATGTTCAGCCGTTCCGTCTCCTTCACGCTCTGCCTCAATAACTCAATCCCCTCTTCCGCCTTCCCACTTGCATCGGATCCTGCACAACCCGCAATGTCGCTACCCTCCCACTCAATTTTCGCAGCCTTTGCGCACTTCAAGGCTACTTCCGGCTTGCCAATCTGGGGTCGGCCCTGGTAGTTATTGCATTGCACGAATTGCCACCATTTCGCAAGGGGTTGGTATTTGGCCACGCAGAGCTGCTGGATGTTGCCTGCACACTCATCAGGGCCGTGCATGCATGTCACGCCGAAGTCCGGTTCAGAGTCGTTCAATCTAGCTCGGGTTAATCGTCACATTCAGGCAGCACGGCTTTGCTTTTTGAGCACTGCGTACTTGCCAAGGTAAGAGAGATTGAAGTCTATTTTATCAGGCACGACAGTGACAACCCTGTCGAACACGCTTTCGCACAACAAAGCATCGGGGCACCTTGACATGACCCCGAGGGTAACGGGCACTTTAACGTCGAACGATTCGGCAGGCTCGTCTTGGACCAGCAAGGGAGTCTGCAAGGCCAGAGATGGGGCCGACACAGATAAGAGTACGAGATATGATAATAATGCAGACCGGATCATGTTGATCAGAGCAAGAACAGTAAGTTGGGGCAGTCAAGGTCAGCCTGAGCCTTGGCCTGAGCTAAGTATTAAAGAGGCTTGCTTAGGCGCGTCGCTAGATCTCGCAGGGATGAGGTCATTCATACATTACGTAATGTAGAGTCATTATACTTCCGCTTCCAAAGTAATACACCAGAAGGATTCTGGATGGAGAAACCGAAGAGTTCTGCCAGCGCTAGCGTCGCGCTGCCGCTATACAGCACGATGTTGGCCAGGCTACGCAGAGAAAGCGGCTTTTCTGCCACCGGTGCGGTCGCAGCAATGGCGATGCTACGTCCCATTCTGGAGTGAGTCCCACCATGCGCGGGATTCTGTATCAGATGGTGGAGGTTCGAAGTACTTGCATCGAGAACGGAATGCTTCGCGTGGGGTTCACTGAGTCAGTCCAAGAGCCCTGGCGGACAGTCACGCGCAAACGCACCATCCAGCGACCTCTGCCTGATGATCTTTTCGACCGTGAGTTCATTATGCACTTGTGTGCGCTTCATACATTGATCAGACGACGTCTTTCAGGATACTTAATTCATTGGCTTACCTTCACTTCGTCCGCATACAGCTCGCCTTGCGTCTTCCTTTGTGCACTTGGGTTGCTAGCCTGGGCTTGGATGGCCTTCCGCTTGTCCTCCATAGAAGTGTCCACGACTCCAACACAATATTCAATTATTTGTGTTCTGCGTTTCCAATTTTCTATATTGGTCTCGTCTCTGCCCCGCTCGAGATTCTCGAGCGTAACTGCTGTGCTTACCTAGAAGCTCACGCCAGATATATGCACAAGCCTGGTCCTGCACGCTCTCTGCACCCCCTGTTCCCTGTTTGTTTTGATTACGGAGCAGCGCAGTAGTGCGATTGATACGCATGCCAATGGAATCATCGACTTTCCGGTACTCCTTCAGCAGATCTACGGAGTCACAGTTCGTGAGCTTAGCTTTGAATCCAGCATTGACAGATAAACGTGCGGACCTTTGAATAAGGACAGGTTGTGACATGTTGATGGGGTGACATGAACCACTTGAGTAGTTGATGACGGTCCTTGCAATGCCAAACTACCGAGGACTGGTGTGGACGGCATAAGAAAGGTGAACGTATGCGAGTGTCATCTGCCGCCGTCGGCTCGGCTTTCCACCGGCGACTTATCGGCATCCTTATTATTACCGGAACGCAAGCGACACTACTGCCACAATCTGCTAGCGCTGATGGCACTAGTAAATTACTCCTACCAGACTAAGTAAAGGTCGGAAGCAACGACAATCAAAGAGTACGGGGCCGGGTTCAGGCACTGCATGCACGGTGAAGGGGACAACGCGCATTAGTGATTCCCTGTAGCTACGAAGGTCGAAAACAGAAGCTATTAGGCCAATCCATAAGTTAAAGTACAAAGTAGAGTGTAGCACATAACAAGACAGTTCGCATGATAGCATGACAACAAGGGCGACAATAAATACGGGTATACCATGTGTGACAGGGATACACCTATACTCATACCATCGTGTACAGATAGTTCGTTTTCTACGAAGCCGGTTGTTCCGGGGAGTCCCTTAGACGCCAGGGATGCACGGATTCGTACTGCGCCAAATCATTGACTTCGTATTCTGGCTTTCGTTTCCTTGTCGACCGCCTCGGCATATAGCCATGTTTCTCTATCATGTGCCGATGCCTTCGAGCGGGGTCGTTAAACGTCTCACCGCAGCCGAATCGACATGCGTGAGGCTTCGCGCCGGTGCTACACCGCAGAGATTAGAGCACCACATCGAACTGCCACAATCGTTTCACTCACTGAGTATGAATATGATTGTCCAAGGAGCCTTTCTGAGGGAAGGCTTTCCCGCACCAGTTACATTTCCATTTCCTAAGAGGGGGTCAGGCTAAACATCGTTGTTCATACAGGGAGGCTACTCACTTGATCTTCATATGAGTCGTCTGGATATGCCGTTTCACCAGATGCTTCCGAGATACATATGTACATGTTGCCTCAACGCCCTCTTGTATTGTGACCCAGGTACAACGGAACTGCTGTCCCTCAGGCCGAGCATATTCTTGCCACCTGTTGGGGTCGTACTCCGATACCTCTTCATTGCTTGAAGTCGTCCTTGGCGATGCCCCTAGTTCCTCGAGGAGCTCTGGTCCTTCTTCCGCATATCGACTGGGGCTGTGCCCGTAAGAGACTTCAGAGGGAGGATATTCGAGCGCCGAGTCGCTTCCATAGGGATCGGTATGCCTATCCAACCCGGGACTACTAAATCTGGAGTGCGAGGAACTGTGTGCGGACATAGGCCGCGAGGGATCGCGGCTCGGCAACTCATCGGGCAAGCTCCGTGCTGAAAGGCCCAGATCACTGACACTCTGAGTTAGCCCGAAGAAAAAGACCAAGTCACACAGACCTACTGGAATGGCTGAACGATCTCGTGAACGGGCACAGGGTCAGAGGAACTACAAAGTCTATGAGCGCATGCTCTGCCGCATAACGATAATATGCTTACGATACGTCAGGAGGATACCGTCGTTTCCGACTTGCTTCACTGGGGGGTCTGTCCGCCTCGTCAGCGCTATGCAAGTCTTCAGCTAATATTAAAGGTAGCCAAGGCGCGTTAACTCACGAGGACGCAGCCATTCTGGGCGGAACCGAAGAGGAACGTCCCGGTACGTTATAGTTTACATAAATAACTGGACGCTGGCTCATTTGTGAGGCGGCCTGGAAGCTAGGCCACATATAGGTTGCAGTGGGTGCATTGAAGACGGACAAAGATGGGCGTGCAACCGGATAGGCGTGGTCCTCCAGTACTGATCTGCAATCATTGCTTGATTGTTCCACTAGCATATAGTTTAATGTTGGTACTCACCGATGCATGCTAGCTGTCCCGTGCTGGCGTTCATGGCTTGGGTACGTTGATGTGGCGTATCTTACATTGTGCGCTCGGCTGCGCGTATAATTTGTAAGAGTTAGAAATGGGAACTACGTCAACAGTTAGGGATGTAACGCACCGGGCCAGGGTCCTTGCTAGAGTTTCCTCCCTCACAAGGTCGCGGCATAGTTCATCGTGTGGCGCAATATCGTCGTTCCTTGCAATACCAGCCAAGCCCTCATAAAGGCTTGCCTCGGTCCTAGAGTATACGTCTCCTGGGGTATCTCTATGTCTAGGGATCAGCCTTTGGGCTGAATGGGAATCCGAGGGATCCCAAGGGCTGTATCGGGGAGATGGTCAGTACTGTGCGTGTGGCGTCCTTATGAAACAGAAGAACGAGACAGTATTGAATACCGCAACACAAGCTTTGTTGCTTATATGGTTCTATATCAAGAACTGATATGTCTCATGCTTTGTACGATATGCGAAGCATACGCCACGCAGGAGTACGGTGTCGAAAGTAAAGAACATCGGGGCTTACCGTCCTGGGGGCTTGGAGGGTAGGCTTGACATACGAACGTCTCTGCCCGAAACACGGCAAGGGGCGCATCCGCATTCACCTTGACTCGACCTCATTAGACGATGGAAGTAGGAGATGAAGAGCGGAAAGCGGTGAATGAGAGGTATCGGCCATTGCGGACACACAGAAGTAACGGAGCGGCTGAACCCAATCGGTCATACATCAAGAAGACGATTTGGGTCATGGCAGCACGCGCTTCTGTCATCTTATGTCAACTTTTGGCCGGTTAGTGAGATCAGAGATGTGTATTCACCTTCGCGGGAAGGGTAATAACTCCACTTTCGAGAAGGTACAAAGTCGCTATCAAACTCCTATTCGACACGGCGATATTGCACCCCTCGATGATGATATATTGAACATCTGTATCCAGTGACGGTGAGGTTTCACGACCCCTCCGAAAGTCGTGGGAGTTGAGCGTGGACGAGTGCGCCCACAATCGATGTTAACATGTCTGGACTTGAGACAGAACCGAACTTCCTAGCCTAACACGTGCAAGCCTGCAGTGTTCGCCTCATTGCATAGGGATATTGGCGCCTATCGAACACCGGGCTGCCAGCAGAAATTGGAACCGCTGGCGGCCGCGTGCAGCAGCCATTTCACTGTACTTTGTTCAGGTAGCCGGAGCTGGAGCTTTGTGATGTTCCGTATGGCATATGCGGAGTGAGACATCATTGGATAGTTTTGTAGCATCTCTTCTCTATGAGTAAGCGTCAGCTACCTCCCTGTGACGACTATCTACAAATAAGGATGCTTCTCGGAGCGAAATATACCGGTCTCACACGAATCGAACAGCTACACAAGAAATAACAGACATAAACTGCATCGAACCGCAGCAGATCAGGATCTCGTCAAGTTAGCACCTAATGTGATTCATCCGTACTCACCTAATAATACAAGGTCGCTAGCCAAGAACTTTCGGCACGCTACACTTGGTTAGGCATGGCGGGCATGGTCATAATGGCCGGTGCCTTGAAACCCTCTTCGCTCCAATCCTCTTCAATTGTTGTAACTGAACTCTGAGTCGGCCCGCCGATCTGCCTGGAACTACCGAGGCCCAATAATCCTTCAGGTAGGGACTGGGCATGTTTGAATCCCCTGTTTCGTCGCAGTGGTTTGATAATCCTCTCATTTGTCGAAGAAGTTCCGCCGTCTGCTACCTGAGATTCGCTCAACATTGTGACGTCGCCATCTCGGTCCTCGGTTTCTACGGCAAGCCGTCCATCTTCCATAAACGATCGGGCGCGCTTGAGGGTCGACGGCACAGGGGCCGGCGGATGGCCGGCCGCGCCGAAGACTTGATGTAACGCCGCATTGGAAGAGGTAAAGATGGGGCCACTTGTCTCCCTCATCAAAGTCGAGCCAGCAGGTGATGCATCGATAGGTGGCGTCCCGAGGCCCGTGTAACGGTGTGTATTGTAGCCCTCAGTAACGCCTGTCAGGTATAGATGAGACGACGCGCTGGGCGCGTTCGCACCGACCCTACTGCCGCATTTGCCTACTTTTTCGAACCCTCGAGCCTACATTTCGTAGACGAGCAAAGACGTCGTCAGGACTAAGTCCGCAATCGGATAGTCCGACAACGGGCGTTTGAGACCAGGGTGACGCATCATATTGTAATACTCACATATCATTGTGAGGGATATTTGATGCTTCAAGACTATCTCGGACGTTCTCCGTCAGCGGGCGTTTGGTGGATGAAGACATGGTTGCGGAGCAAGTTGAATTGAAGTTGCTCCGTAGGTAGCTTTACTGCGCCCCCGTGCAAACACGTACAAATATACCATATCCAGAAGAATATCACGTGATGCCGGCAAACGCGGGCTTCCCGCCGCGCGCGTGTCCGGCCAGTTAGAGTATCTTCAAGTCTGGACTAAGAGGGTCATATAGATGGGGCGAAATAAATTTTCATTGAAATCTATATAGCTGTGATACATGTGGCTGACAAGGTAGATATAAAAGTCAACAGTAAGGAAAGTTAATAAACCCTAACCCTAAAAGCACAAATCAAAAAATGTGCACAGTAGGAATTGAACTCTAGACGTCCAGTGCTGAATGCACGCCGCATAACCACTACACTAAAGAAGCGATGCATATCTTACACATTAAAAATATATCATGGCAATGTAATTGGCGTTTACTTAATACGGCTGGGTCCAGTTATTTTTAGTGACGCGGCCGGAGGGGTCGGAGGTCACATGATATTCTTCTCGAAAAGGTAATATTTGGTCATGTTTACGCGGGGGCGCAATAGCAAAGACGTTGCTCCGTAGAAGCCGGACGCCCAAGTATGGTAGATTCGGAGAATGACTTGAAGGCCGGTCACGCTAAGCACGCGACCGTGACAGATCGCGTCTTTCCGGAATACACTTGTCGCTTCTCCCGCGATTCCAAGTACATGAACTAACTGGAGACTGCTGCTGTATGCACTTTGTGTCGCTGTAAGAGGATATACCAGTACATCTATCTTAGTAAATTGAAGAGATGCGCCATCTGAATGCAATACCTAACTGGCAATGT